>NW_028126101.1:0-538968 GCF_965194825.1 Balaenoptera physalus | reverse complement strand
TAACTCAGGCCCTAGCACTGTCCCTAACTAGGGCTCTGACAGTACACCTAACTCAGACCCTGACACTGTCCCTAAGCAAGGCCCTGACACTACTCCTAACTCAGTCCCTTACACTGTACCTAACAAAGTCACTGATGCCAGGCCTAACTCAGGCCCTGAAACGGTCTGTAACTAAGGCCCTGCTGCCATCAGTATGTAAAGTCCTGACATTATCCTGAGCTAATATCCTGACCTATGTCTTTCCAAGGTCCTGAAACTGTCCCAAAGTAAGCCCTGACGCTGTCCGTAAGTGAAGACCTGAGGCTGTCCCTAACTCAGGCCCTGAAGCTTTCCTTAACTGAAGCCTTGAAGCTGTGACTAACTCAGGCCCTGATCATGTATTTCACGAAGACCTTAATGCTGATCCAGCAAAGACGCTGATGCTGCTCCAAAGTCATGCCCTGACAGTGTGCCCAGCAAAGGGCCTGATGCTAGGCCTCACTCAGGCCCTGTCGCTCTCCCGAAGTCAGGCCCTGACAATGTCACTAACTAAGGCCCTGACTCTACTCCTAACTCAGTCCCGTAAAGTGTACCTAACAAAGGCTCTGATGCTAGTCGTAACTCAGGGCCTGACACTGTCTCTAACTAAGGGCTGCTGCCATCAATATCTAAAGTCCTGACATTATCCGGAGCTAATATCCTGACCTATGTCTTACCAAGGTCCTTAAACTGTCCCAAAGTAAGCACTGACGCTGTCCATAAGTGAGGCCCTGCAGCTTTCCCTAACTAACTCAGGCCTTGATGCTGTGACTAACTCAGACACTGATCATGTCTTTAACTAAGACCCTAAGGCTGATCCAACAGAGGCCGGGATGCTGCTCCTAAGTCATGCCCTGACAGTGTCCCCAGCTAAGGGTCTGACGCTAGGCCTCACTCAGACCCTATCGCTCTCCCTAAGTCAGGCTCTGATGCTGTCCCTACCTGAAGCCCTAACACTGGTTCTGAATAAGGCCCTGAGAGTCTCAGTAACAAAGGTCTTCACACTATCCTTAGGTCATTTCCTGACACTATCCCTACATGCTAAACTGACACTGTCACTAGCTAATGTCCTGCCTCTTATGCTGACTGAAGCCCTTAGGTTGTGCCTGCCTCAGGCACTGAATTTAGTCCCAAGACCGTGAAATTGTCCCGAACTAAGGCCTAGATGCTCGTCCTACATCTGGCCCTGACACTGTCCCTAACTAAGGCCCTAACACTATTGCTAACTGAGGACCTGACACTGGACCTATCAGGGGCCCGCTACTCCTAACTAACGCCTTGACACTGTCCCTTACTTAGGCCCTGCTACCATCAATATCTAAAGTCCTGACATTATCCTGAGCTAATATCCTAACTCATCTCTTACCAAGGTCCTGAAACTCTCCCTAAGGAAGCCCTGATGCTCTCCCTAAGTGAGGCCTTGAGGCTGTCCCTAACAGAGGCCCTGATAATATCTTTAACATAGCCCCTGAGGCTGATCCTACCGTGGCTCTTATGTTGCTCCTAAGTCATGCCCTGACACTGTCCCTAGCTAAGGCCCTGACGCTAGGCCTCACTCAGGCCCTGTCGCTCTCCCTAAGTCAGGCTCTGACGCTGTCCCTACCCGAAGCCCTGACACTCACTGGTCCTTAATTAGGCCCTGATGCTCTAAGTAACCAAGGTCTTGACACTATCCCTAGGTCATTTCCTGACACTCTCCCTAGATCTTAACCTAACCTTCTCTTTAGCTAATGTCGAGATTAGCTAAAGAGATTCTTTAGAACGAGATTCTTTCATCTTCTGAATATGGTTTTCTTAAAAACATAATTTTTATAGTGTTACTAACTTTAAACAAAATGTACTCAACTGCTGTGGAATAGTCCTTCATAGGAGCGTGCATGGTTCACTTCTGCATCTGCTTGTGGTGGTGTTCAAGTTGCTTTCAGCTGTAGATCCTCTTATGCTAGCTAAATCTGTGATTCTGTCCCTAAATGAGGCCCTGAATTTAGGTCCGAAGCCGTGAACCTGTCCCTAACTGAGGCCTGGAGGCGCGTCCTAACGCAAGTGCTGACACTGTCTCGAACTAAGGCCCTGACACTACACCTAACTCAGTCACTGACACTGTACCTAACAAAGGCTCTGATGCTAGTCCTAACTTAGGCCTGACACTGCCTCTAACTAAGGCCCTGCTGCCGTCAATATCTGAACACCTGACATTATCCTGAGCTAATATCCTGACCCATGTCTTACCAAGGTCCTGAAACTTTCCCAAAGTAAGCCCTGACGCTGTCCCTAAGTGAGACCTTGAGGCTGTCCCTAACAGAGGCCCTGATAATATCTTTAATGAAGACCCTAATGCTGATCCTACAGAGGCCTTTATGCTGCTCCTAAGTCATGCCCTGATACTGTCCCTTACTCTGGCCCCAAAGATAGGCCTCACTTAGGCCCTGTTGCTGTACCTTAGTTAGGCTCTGACGCTGTCCGTACATCAAGCCCTGGCACTGGTCCTGATTAAGGCCCTCACGCTGCTGCTAACTAAGGCCCTGATGCTCTCAATGACTAAGGTCTTCTCGTTATCCCTTGGTCATTTCCTTTCACTATCTCTGGCCTGGAACCTGACTCTGTCCCGAGATAATCTCCTGCATCTTATGCTGACTGAAACTCTAATGCTCTCCCTAACTAAGGCCCTGACTACTCCTAACTAAGGCCATGACACTGTCTCTAACAAAGGCCCAGAATCTGTCCCTAATATAGGCCCTGCTGCCAGCAATAACTAAAATCCTGACACTCTCCTGAGATAATATCCTGACCCATTTCTAACCAAGGTCTTGACACTCTCCCTAAGAAAGCCCTGTCGCTGTCTTTAAGTGAAGACCTGAGGCTGTCCGTAACTCAGGCCCTGAAGCTTTCCCTAACTGAGGCCTTGACGTTGTGACTAACGAGGGCTCTGGTCATCTTTAACTAAGAGCCTAAAGCTGATCCAACAAAGGCACTGATGCTGCTCCTAAGTCACTCCCTGACAGTGTCCCCAGCTGAGGGCCTGACATTAGGCCTCACTCAGACCCTGTCGCTCTCCCTAAGTCAGGCCCTGATACTGTCCCTACCTGAAGCACTAACATTGGTTCTGAATAAGGCCCTGATATTCTCAGTAACAAAGGTCTTCACACTATCCTTAGGTCATTTCCTGACACGATTCCTAGCCTTCACCCTAACCCTGTCCCGAGCTACTGTCCTACGTCTTATGCTAACTAAAGACCTTATGCTGTGCCTACCTCAGGCACTGAATTTAGTCCCAAGACCGCTAGACTGTCCCTCACTAAGCTCCATGACCTTATCGTCACAATCTTCCGTGACCACTGTCATCACAATGCTCCACGCCCTTATCATCACAATGCCCCATGACCCCTGTCATCACAATGCTCCATGACCCCTTCCATCACAATGCTCCGTGACCCCTTTCATCAAAATGCGCCATGACCATTGTCATCACAATGCTCCATGACCCCTGGCATCCCAAAGCTCCATGACCACTCTCATTGCAATGCTTCATGACCCTTGTCATCGCAATGCTACATACCATTGTCATCACAATGCTCCATACCCCATGTCATCACATTGGCCCATGACCCTTGTCTCACAATGTTCCATGCTCTTGTGATCACAATGCTCCATGCCCCCTGTCATCACAATGCTCCATGACCCCGGTCATCACAATGCTCCATTACCATTGTCATCACAAAGCTCCAGGTCCCCTGTCATTCACAAAGCCAAATGACCCCTGTCATCACAATGCTTCATGGCCCTTGTCCTCACAATGCCCCATGACCCCTGTCATCAAATTGCTCCATGTCCCCGTTTATCACAATGCTCTAAATTACCCCTGTAATCACAGTGCTCCATAACCCTTTTCCTTACAATGCTCAATGCCCCTTTTCATCACAATGAGCCATGAAAACTTTCATCAGAATGCTCCATTACCCCTGTCTCATGTCCCCGTTCTTCACAATGCATCACAATTACCCCTGTAATCACAGTGCTCCATAACCCCTTTCATCACAGTGCTCCATGCCCCCTGTCATCACAATGCTCCATGAACCCTTTCATCACAATGCTCCATTAATCCTTTCATCGCACTGCTCTATGACTTTTGTCATCACAATGCTCCATGCCCTTCTCATCACAATGCTCCATGGCCTTTGTCATCACAATGCTCCATGTTCAATGTAATCACAGTGCTCCACGACCCCTGTCATCACAATGTTCCATGAGACATTTCATCACAAAGCTCCATGACGCTTGTCATCACAATGCTCCATGGCGCTGTGCATCACAATGCTCCATGACCACATTCAGCACAGTGGTCCATGACCCTTTTCATCACAATATTCCATGGCTCTTGCCATCACAATGCCCCATGGCGCTTGTCATCACAATGCTCCATGACCCCTTGTCATCACAATGCCCCATGGCCCCTTTCATCACAATGCTCCATGACCACTTTCATCACAATGCTCCATGTGCCCTGTTCATCACAATGCTCCATGACCCCTTTTCATCACAATGCTCCATGACCATTTTGATCACAAGGCTTCATGCCCTTATCATCACAGTGCTCCATGAACCCTTTCATCACAATGCTCCATGGCCCTTCTCATCACAATGCCCGATGACCACTTCCATCACAATGCTCCATGACCCTTTTCATCAAAATGCGCCATGAACATTGTCATAACAAAGATCCATGACCACGTTCATCACAATGCTCCAGGACCCCTTTCCTTACAATGCTCCATGGCTCTTGTCATCACAAAGCTCCATGGCGCTTGTCATCACAAGGCTCCATGACCACTGGAATCACCATGATCCATGACCCCTTTGATAACAATTCTCCATTACCCCTTTCCTCAGAGTGATCCTTGGCACTTGTCATCACAATGCTCCATGATCCCTGTAATCACAATGATCCTTGACCCCTTTCATCACAATGTTCCATGGCCGCTTTCATCACAATGCTCCATAACCCCTGTCATCACAATGCCCCATGACCCATTTCCCCACAATGCTCCCTGAGCCATGTCATCACAATGCTACTTGTCTTTGTCAATACAATGCTCCATGTCCCCTGTAATCAGAGTCTTCCATGACCCCTTTCATCACAGCTCTCCTTAACACTTTTCTCACAATGCTCCATGCCATTGTCATCACAAAGTTTCATGCCCCCTGTCACCACAATGCTCCAAGCCCACTCTCAACACAATGCTCCATGAGACTTGTCTCACAAGGCTCCATGCCCTTTTCATCACAATGCTCCATTCCCCCTGTCATCACAATGCTCCATGCCCCCTTTCATTACAATGTTCCATGCCCCCTGTCATCACAAGGTTCCATGCCCTTATCATCACAATGCTCCATGACACCTGTCTTTGCAATGTTCCACGCACTTATCATTACAATACTCCTTGACCCTTGTCTAAAATGCTACATGGTGGTGACATCACAATGTTCCATGCACCCTGTCATTACAAGGCTCCATGACACTTGTCATCACAATGTTCCATGGCAGCTATCATTCAAAATGCCATATGACCACTTTCATCACAATGCTCCAAGGCCCTTGTCATCACAATGCCCCATGAACCCTGTCATCACAATGCTCCAGGCCCCCTGTCATCACAATGAGCCATGACACCTTTCATCACAATGCTCCATAACCACTGTCATCACAATGATCCATGGCCCTTGTCATCACAATGCTCCCTGGTGCATGTCATCACAAAGATCCATGACCACTTTCAGCACAATGCTCCATGACCCCTTTCATCAAAATTCTCCATGACCATTGTCATCACAATGCTCCATGAGTCCTGTCATTACAATGCTCCCTGACCCCTGTCATCACCATGATCCATGGCCCTTGTCATCACAGTGCTCCTTCGCTCTTGTCATAACAATGCTCCATGATCGCTGTCATCACAATGATCCATGATTCCTTTCATCACAATTCTCCTTTTCCCCTTTCATCACGATGATCCCTGGAGCTTGTCAAAACAATGCTCCTCGATTCCCTGTAATCACAATGATCCATGACCCCTTTCATGACAATGCTCCATTACCCCACTAATCACAATGATCCATGGTGATTGTCATCACAATGCTCCATGACCCTTGTCATCACTATGCTCCAGGTCGTTGTAATCACAATGTACCATGACACCTTTCACCACAAAGCTCCAAGATCCCTGTCATCACAATGCCCCATGACGCCTATCATCACAATGCTCCATGTCACTTGTCCTCACAATGCTCCATGACCCCTGTCATCACAATCCTCCATAGCGCTTTTCATCACAATCCTCCATGACCACTTTCATCACAATGCTCCATGACCATTTTCATCACAATGCTCCATGACCACTTTCATCACAAAGCCCCATGAACTCTGTCATCACAATGCTCCATGCACTTGTCATCACAATTCTCCATGACCCTTGTCATCACAGTGCTCCATGGCGCTTGTCATCACAATGATCCAGAGCCTTAGTTCCTGAGTTGGGAGTAGTATCATTGCCTCAATTAGGGAAAATGTCAGTGACTGAGTTGGGACTAGTGTGAGGGCCCTTGTTAGGGACACTGTCAGTGCCTGAGTTAGGTGTAGTGTCAGGGTTTTATTACATACACTGTCAGTGCCTGAGTTGGGAATAGTGTCAGGGCCTTAGTAATGGACTGTGTCATTGCCTGAGTTAGGAGTAGTGTCAGGGCCTTAGTTAGGAGTAGCATCAGTGCCTTCGTTAGGTATTGTATCAGCGCCTCAGTTAGGAATAGATTCAGGGCCTTATTTTGGGACAGTGTCAGTGCCTGAGTTAGCAGTTTTGTCAGCCTTAGTTAGGGACCTTTTCAGAGCCTGAGTTCGGAGTAATGTCAGGGCCTTCCTTAGGTATTGTATCAGTGCCTGAGTTAGGAATAGTGTCAAGGCCTTAGTTAGGGACATTGCCAGGGCATGATTTAGGAGGAGTGTTAGGGTGTGAGTTATCAGCAGTGTCAGGGCCTTAGTTAGTGACAGTGTCAGTTCCTGAGTTAGGAGTAGAGTCAGGGCCTAAGTTAGGGACAGTGCCAGTGCTGAGTTCGTAGTAGTATCAGGGCCTTAGTTAGAGACAGTGTCAGGGCCTGAGTTAGGAGTGGTGTCAGAGGCTTTGTTAGGGACAGTGTCAGTGCCTGAGTTAAGAGTAACGTCACAGCTTTAGTTAGGGCCAGTGTCAGGGCCTTAGTTAAGACCAGTGTCAGGGCCTATGATAGGAATCAGATCAGGGCCTGTGTTACGAGTAGTGTCAGGGCCTATGATAGGAATCAGATCAGGGCCTGTGTTACGAGTAGTGTCAGGGCCTTAGTTAAGGACAGTGTCAGGGCCTGAGTCCTGACTTATTCCTAACTTTCCTCACTAAGGATTTTTGACACTACTGCTAATTCAGGTCCTGATAATATCCCTTACTAAGGCCCTGACCCTTTCCCTGGCTAAGGCCCTGAACTTTTCCTAAGTCAGGCCCTGATACTGTCCCTAACAATGGCCCTGACACTACACCTAACTTCGGCCCCGAAATGATACCTAACAAAGGCTCTGTTGCTAGTCCAAACTAAAGCCCTAAAATTGGTCTTAAATAAGGCCTTGACACTAATCCTAACTCAGGCCCTAACACTGTCCCTAGCTAAGGCCCTGACAGTACGCCTAACTCAGGCCCTCGTACGATTCCTAACAATGGCTCTGATGCTAGCCCAAACTAAGGCCCTGAAATTGGTCCTAAATAAGGCCTTGACACGAATCGTAACTCAGGCCCTAGCACTGTCCCTAACTAGGTCTCTGACAGTACACCTAACTCAGACCCTGACACTGTCCCTAAGCAAGGCCCTGACACTACTCCTAACTCAGTCCCTTACACTGTACCTAACAAAGTCACTGATGCCAGGCCTAACTCAGGCCCTGAAACGGTCTGTAACTAAGGCCCTGCTGCCATCAGTATGTAAAGTCCTGACATTATCCTGAGCTAATATCCTGACCTATGTCTTTCCAAGGTCCTGAAACTGTCCCAAAGTAAGCCCTGACGCTGTCCGTAAGTGAAGACCTGAGGCTGTCCCTAACTCAGGCCCTGAAGCTTTCCTTAACTGAAGCCTTGAAGCTGTGACTAACTCAGGCCCTGATCATGTATTTCACGAAGACCTTAATGCTGATCCAGCAAAGACGCTGATGCTGCTCCAAAGTCATGCCCTGACAGTGTGCCCAGCAAAGGGCCTGATGCTAGGCCTCACTCAGGCCCTGTCGCTCTCCCGAAGTCAGGCCCTGACAATGTCACTAACTAAGGCCCTGACTCTACTCCTAACTCAGTCCCGTAAAGTGTACCTAACAAAGGCTCTGATGCTAGTCGTAACTCAGGGCCTGACACTGTCTCTAACTAAGGGCTGCTGCCATCAATATCTAAAGTCCTGACATTATCCGGAGCTAATATCCTGACCCATGTCTTACCAAGGTCCTGAAACTGTCCCAAAGTAAGCCCTGACGCTGTCCATAAGTGAGGCCCTGCAGCTTTCCCTAACTAACTCAGGCCTTGATGCTGTGACTAACTCAGACACTGATCATGTCTTTAACTAAGACCCTAAGGCTGATCCAACAGAGGCCGGGATGCTGCTCCTAAGTCATGCCCTGACAGTGTCCCCAGCTAAGGGTCTGACGCTAGGCCTCACTCAGACCCTATCGCTCTCCCTAAGTCAGGCTCTGATGCTGTCCCTACCTGAAGCCCTAACACTGGTTCTGAATAAGGCCCTGAGAGTCTCAGTAACAAAGGTCTTCACACTATCCTTAGGTCATTTCCTGACACTATCCCTACATGCTAAACTGACACTGTCACTAGCTAATGTCCTGCCTCTTATGCTGACTGAAGCCCTTAGGTTGTGCCTGCCTCAGGCACTGAATTTAGTCCCAAGACCGTGAAATTGTCCCGAACTAAGGCCTAGATGCTCGTCCTACATCTGGCCCTGACACTGTCCCTAACTAAGGCCCTAACACTATTGCTAACTGAGGACCTGACACTGGACCTATCAGGGGCCCGCTACTCCTAACTAACGCCTTGACACTGTCCCTTACTTAGGCCCTGCTACCATCAATATCTAAAGTCCTGACATTATCCTGAGCTAATATCCTAACTCATCTCTTACCAAGGTCCTGAAACTCTCCCTAAGGAAGCCCTGATGCTCTCCCTAAGTGAGGCCTTGAGGCTGTCCCTAACAGAGGCCCTGATAATATCTTTAACATAGCCCCTGAGGCTGATCCTACCGTGGCTCTTATGTTGCTCCTAAGTCATGCCCTGACACTGTCCCTAGCTAAGGCCCTGACGCTAGGCCTCACTCAGGCCCTGTCGCTCTCCCTAAGTCAGGCTCTGACGCTGTCCCTACCCAAAGCCCTGACACTCACTGGTCCTTAATTAGGCCCTGATGCTCTAAGTAACCAAGGTCTTGACACTATCCCTAGGTCATTTCCTGACACTCTCCCTAGATCTTAACCTAACCTTCTCTTTAGCTAATGTCGAGATTAGCTAAAGAGATTCTTTAGAACGAGATTCTTTCATCTTCTGAATATGGTTTTCTTAAAAACATAATTTTTATAGTGTTACTAACTTTAAACAAAATGTACTCAACTGCTGTGGAATAGTCCTTCATAGGAGCGTGCATGGTTCACTTCTGCATCTGCTTGTGGTGGTGTTCAAGTTGCTTTCAGCTGTAGATCCTCTTATGCTAGCTAAATCTGTGATTCTGTCCCTAAATGAGGCCCTGAATTTAGGTCCGAAGCCGTGAACCTGTCCCTAACTGAGGCCTGGAGGCGCGTCCTAACGCAAGTGCTGACACTGTCTCGAACTAAGGCCCTGACACTACACCTAACTCAGTCACTGACACTGTACCTAACAAAGGCTCTGATGCTAGTCCTAACTTAGGCCTGACACTGCCTCTAACTAAGGCCCTGCTGCCGTCAATATCTGAACACCTGACATTATCCTGAGCTAATATCCTGACCCATGTCTTACCAAGGTCCTGAAACTTTCCCAAAGTAAGCCCTGACGCTGTCCCTAAGTGAGACCTTGAGGCTGTCCCTAACAGAGGCCCTGATAATATCTTTAATGAAGACCCTAATGCTGATCCTACAGAGGCCTTTATGCTGCTCCTAAGTCATGCCCTGATACTGTCCCTTACTCTGGCCCCAAAGATAGGCCTCACTTAGGCCCTGTTGCTGTACCTTAGTTAGGCTCTGACGCTGTCCGTACATCAAGCCCTGGCACTGGTCCTGATTAAGGCCCTCACGCTGCTGCTAACTAAGGCCCTGATGCTCTCAATGACTAAGGTCTTCTCGTTATCCCTTGGTCATTTCCTTTCACTATCTCTGGCCTGGAACCTGACTCTGTCCCGAGATAATCTCCTGCATCTTATGCTGACTGAAACCCTAATGCTCTCCCTAACTAAGGCCCTGACTACTCCTAACTAAGGCCATGACACTGTCTCTAACAAAGGCCCAGAATCTGTCCCTAATATAGGCCCTGCTGCCAGCAATAACTAAAATCCTGACACTCTCCTGAGATAATATCCTGACCCATTTCTAACCAAGGTCTTGACACTCTCCCTAAGAAAGCCCTGTCGCTGTCTTTAAGTGAAGACCTGAGGCTGTCCGTAACTCAGGCCCTGAAGCTTTCCCTAACTGAGGCCTTGACGTTGTGACTAACGAGGGCTCTGGTCATCTTTAACTAAGAGCCTAAAGCTGATCCAACAAAGGCACTGATGCTGCTCCTAAGTCACTCCCTGACAGTGTCCCCAGCTGAGGGCCTGACATTAGGCCTCACTCAGACCCTGTCGCTCTCCCTAAGTCAGGCCCTGATACTGTCCCTACCTGAAGCACTAACATTGGTTCTGAATAAGGCCCTGATATTCTCAGTAACAAAGGTCTTCACACTATCCTTAGGTCATTTCCTGACACGATTCCTAGCCTTCACCCTAACCCTGTCCCGAGCTACTGTCCTACGTCTTATGCTAACTAAAGACCTTATGCTGTGCCTACCTCAGGCACTGAATTTAGTCCCAAGACCGCTAGACTGTCCCTCACTAAGCTCCATGACCTTATCGTCACAATCTTCCGTGACCACTGTCATCACAATGCTCCACGCCCTTATCATCACAATGCCCCATGACCCCTGTCATCACAATGCTCCATGACCCCTTCCATCACAATGCTCCGTGACCCCTTTCATCAAAATGCGCCATGACCATTGTCATCACAATGCTCCATGACCCCTGGCATCCCAAAGCTCCATGACCACTCTCATTGCAATGCTTCATGACCCTTGTCATCGCAATGCTACATACCATTGTCATCACAATGCTCCATACCCCATGTCATCACATTGGCCCATGACCCTTGTCTCACAATGTTCCATGCTCTTGTGATCACAATGCTCCATGCCCCCTGTCATCACAATGCTCCATGACCCCGGTCATCACAATGCTCCATTACCATTGTCATCACAAAGCTCCAGGTCCCCTGTCATTCACAAAGCCAAATGACCCCTGTCATCACAATGCTTCATGGCCCTTGTCCTCACAATGCCCCATGACCCCTGTCATCAAATTGCTCCATGTCCCCGTTTATCACAATGCTCTAAATTACCCCTGTAATCACAGTGCTCCATAACCCTTTTCCTTACAATGCTCAATGCCCCTTTTCATCACAATGAGCCATGAAAACTTTCATCAGAATGCTCCATTACCCCTGTCTCATGTCCCCGTTCTTCACAATGCATCACAATTACCCCTGTAATCACAGTGATCCATAACCCCTTTCATCACAGTGCTCCATGCCCCCTGTCATCACAATGCTCCATGAACCCTTTCATCACAATGCTCCATTAATCCTTTCATCGCACTGCTCTATGACTTTTGTCATCACAATGCTCCATGCCCTTCTCATCACAATGCTCCATGGCCTTTGTCATCACAATGCTCCATGTTCAATGTAATCACAGTGCTCCACGACCCCTGTCATCACAATGTTCCATGAGACATTTCATCACAAAGCTCCATGACGCTTGTCATCACAATGCTCCATGGCGCTGTGCATCACAATGCTCCATGACCACATTCAGCACAGTGGTCCATGACCCTTTTCATCACAATATTCCATGGCTCTTGCCATCACAATGCCCCATGGCGCTTGTAATCACAATGCTCCATGACCCCTTGTCATCACAATGCCCCATGGCCCCTTTCATCACAATGCTCCATGACCACTTTCATCACAATGCTCCATGTGCCCTGTTCATCACAATGCTCCATGACCCCTTTTCATCACAATGCTCCATGACCATTTTGATCACAAGGCTTCATGCCCTTATCATCACAGTGCTCCATGAACCCTTTCATCACAATGCTCCATGGCCCTTCTCATCACAATGCCCGATGACCACTTCCATCACAATGCTCCATGACCCTTTTCATCAAAATGCGCCATGAACATTGTCATAACAAAGATCCATGACCACGTTCATCACAATGCTCCAGGACCCCTTTCCTTACAATGCTCCATGGCTCTTGTCATCACAAAGCTCCATGGCGCTTGTCATCACAAGGCTCCATGACCACTGGAATCACCATGATCCATGACCCCTTTGATAACAATTCTCCATTACCCCTTTCCTCAGAGTGATCCTTGGCACTTGTCATCAAAATGCTCCATGATCCCTGTAATCACAATGATCCTTGACCCCTTTCATCACAATGTTCCATGGCCGCTTTCATCACAATGCTCCATAACCCCTGTCATCACAATGCCCCATGACCCATTTCCCCACAATGCTCCCTGAGCCATGTCATCACAATGCTACTTGTCTTTGTCAATACAATGCTCCATGTCCCCTGTAATCAGAGTCTTCCATGACCCCTTTCATCACAGCTCTCCTTAACACTTTTCTCACAATGCTCCATGCCATTGTCATCACAAAGTTTCATGCCCCCTGTCACCACAATGCTCCAAGCCCACTCTCAACACAATGCTCCATGAGACTTGTCTCACAAGGCTCCATGCCCTTTTCATCACAATGCTCCATTCCCCCTGTCATCACAATGCTCCATGCCCCCTTTCATTACAATGTTCCATGCCCCCTGTCATCACAAGGTTCCATGCCCTTATCATCACAATGCTCCATGACACCTGTCTTCGCAATGTTCCACGCACTTATCATCACAATACTCCTTGACCCTTGTCTAAAATGCTAAATGGTGGTGACATCACAATGTTCCATGCACCCTGTCATTACAAGGCTCCATGACACTTGTCATCACAATGTTCCATGGCAGCTATGATTCAAAATGCCATATGACCACTTTCATCACAATGCTCCAAGGCCTTTGTCATCAAAATGCCCCATGAACCCTGTCATCACAATGCTCCAGGCCCCCTGTCATCACAATGAGCCATGACACCTTTCATCACAATGCTCCATAACCACTGTCATCACAATGATCCATGGCCCTTGTCATCACAATGCTCCCTGGTGCATGTCATCACAAAGATCCATGACCACTTTCAGCACAATGCTCCATGACCCCTTTCATCAAAATTCTCCATGACCATTGTCATCACAATGCTCCATGAGCCCTGTCATTACAATGCTCCCTGACCCCTGTCATCACCATGATCCATGGCCCTTCTCATCACAGTGCTCCTTCGCTCTTGTCATAACAATGCTCCATGATCGCTGTCATCACAATGATCCATGATTCCTTTCATCACAATTCTCCTTTTCCCCTTTCATCACGATGATCCCTGGAGCTTGTCAAAACAATGCTCCTCGATTCCCTGTAATCACAATGATCCATGACCCCTTTCATGACAATGCTCCATTACCCCACTAATCACAATGATCCATGGTGATTGTCATCACAATGCTCCATGACCCTTGTCATCACTATGCTCCAGGTCGTTGTAATCACAATGTACCATGACACCTTTCACCACAAAGCTCCAAGATCCCTGTCATCACAATGCCCCATGACGCCTATCATCACAATGCTCCATGGCACTTGTCCTCACAATGCTCCATGACCACTTTCATCACAAAGCCCCATGAACTCTGTCATCACAATGCTCCATGCACTTGTCATCACAATTCTCCATCACCCTTGTCATCACAGTGCTCCATGGCGCTTGTCATCACAATGATCCAGAGCCTTAGTTCCTGAGTTGGGAGTAGTATCATTGCCTCAATTAGGGAAAATGTCAGTGACTGAGTTGGGAGTAGTGTGAGGGCCCTTGTTAGGGACACTGTCAGTGCCTGAGTTAGGTGTAGTGTCAGGGTTTTATTACATACACTGTCAGTGCCTGAGTTGGGAATAGTGTCAGGGCCTTAGTAATGGACTGTGTCATTGCCTGAGTTAGGAGTAGTGTCAGGGCCTTAGTTAGGAGTAGCATCAGTGCCTTCGTTAGGTATTGTATCAGCGCCTCAGTTAGGAATAGATTCAGGGCCTTATTTTGGGACAGTGTCAGTGCCTGAGTTAGGAGTTTTGTCAGCCTTAGTTAGGGACCTTTTCAGAGCCTGAGTTCGGAGTAATGTCAGGGCCTTCCTTAGGTATTGTATCAGTGCCTGAGTTAGGAATAGTGTCAAGGCCTTAGTTAGGGACATTGCCAGGGCATGATTTAGGAGGAGTGTTAGGGTGTGAGTTATCAGCAGTGTCAGGGCCTTAGTTAGTGACAGTGTCAGTTCCTGAGTTAGGAGTAGAGTCAGGGCCTAAGTTAGGGACAGTGCCAGTGCTGAGTTCGTAGTAGTATCAGGGCCTTAGTTAGAGACAGTGTCAGGGCCTGAGTTAGGAGTGGTGTCAGAGGCTTTGTTAGGGACAGTGTCAGTGCCTGAGTTAAGAGTAACGTCACAGCTTTAGTTAGGGCCAGTGTCAGGGCCTTAGTTAAGACCAGTGTCAGGGCCTATGATAGGAATCAGATCAGGGCCTGTGTTACGAGTAGTGTCAGGGCCTATGATAGGAATCAGATCAGGGCCTGTGTTACGAGTAGTGTCAGGGCCTTAGTTAAGGACAGTGTCAGGGCCTGAGTCCTGACTTATTCCTAACTTTCCTCACTAAGGATTTTTGACACTACTGCTAATTCAGGTCCTGATAATATCCCTTACTAAGGCCCTGACCCTTTCCCTGGCTAAGGCCCTGAACTTTTCCTAAGTCAGGCCCTGATACTGTCCCTAACAATGGCCCTGACACTACACCTAACTTCGGCCCCGAAATGATACCTAACAAAGGCTCTGTTGCTAGTCCAAACTAAAGCCCTAAAATTGGTCTTAAATAAGGCCTTGACACTAATCCTAACTCAGGCCCTAACACTGTCCCTAGCTAAGGCCCTGACAGTACGCCTAACTCAGGCCCTCGTACGATTCCTAACAATGGCTCTGATGCTAGCCCAAACTAAGGCCCTGAAATTGGTCCTAAATAAGGCCTTGACACGAATCGTAACTCAGGCCCTAGCACTGTCCCTAACTAGGTCTCTGACAGTACACCTAACTCAGACCCTGACACTGTCCCTAAGCAAGGCCCTGACACTACTCCTAACTCAGTCCCTTACACTGTACCTAACAAAGTCACTGATGCTAGGCCTAACTCAGGCCCTGAAACGGTCTGTAACTAAGGCCCTGCTGCCATCAGTATGTAAAGTCCTGACATTATCCTGAGCTAATATCCTGACCTATGTCTTTCCAAGGTCCTGAAACTGTCCCAAAGTAAGCCCTGACGCTGTCCGTAAGTGAAGACCTGAGGCTGTCCCTAACTCAGGCCCTGAAGCTTTCCTTAACTGAAGCCTTGAAGCTGTGACTAACTCAGGCCCTGATCATGTATTTCACGAAGACCTTAATGCTGATCCAGCAAAGACGCTGATGCTGCTCCAAAGTCATGCCCTGACAGTGTGCCCAGCAAAGGGCCTGATGCTAGGCCTCACTCAGGCCCTGTCGCTCTCCCGAAGTCAGGCCCTGACAATGTCACTAACTAAGGCCCTGACTCTACTCCTAACTCAGTCCCGTAAAGTGTACCTAACAAAGGCTCTGATGCTAGTCGTAACTCAGGGCCTGACACTGTCTCTAACTAAGGGCTGCTGCCATCAATATCTAAAGTCCTGACATTATCCGGAGCTAATATCCTGACCCATGTCTTACCAAGGTCCTGAAACTGTCCCAAAGTAAGCCCTGACGCTGTCCATAAGTGAGGCCCTGCAGCTTTCCCTAACTAACTCAGGCCTTGATGCTGTGACTAACTCAGACACTGATCATGTCTTTAACTAAGACCCTAAGGCTGATCCAACAGAGGCCGGGATGCTGCTCCTAAGTCATGCCCTGACAGTGTCCCCAGCTAAGTGTCTGACGCTAGGCCTCACTCAGACCCTATCGCTCTCCCTAAGTCAGGCTCTGATGCTGTCCCTACCTGAAGCCCTAACACTGGTTCTGAATAAGGCCCTGAGAGTCTCAGTAACAAAGGTCTTCACACTATCTTTAGGTCATTTCCTGACACTATCCCTACATGCTAAACTGACACTGTCACTAGCTAATGTCCTGCCTCTTATGCTGACTGAAGCCCTTAGGTTGTGCCTGCCTCAGGCACTGAATTTAGTCCCAAGACCGTGAAATTGTCCCGAACTAAGGCCTAGATGCTCGTCCTACATCTGGCCCTGACACTGTCCCTAACTAAGGCCCTAACACTATTGCTAACTGAGGACCTGACACTGGACCTATCAGGGGCCCGCTACTCCTAACTAACGCCTTGACACTGTCCCTTACTTAGGCCCTGCTACCATCAATATCTAAAGTCCTGACATTATCCTGAGCTAATATCCTAACTCATCTCTTACCAAGGTCCTGAAACTCTCCCTAAGGAAGCCCTGATGCTCTCCCTAAGTGAGGCCTTGAGGCTGTCCCTAACAGAGGCCCTGATAATATCTTTAACATAGCCCCTGAGGCTGATCCTACCGTGGCTCTTATGTTGCTCCTAAGTCATGCCCTGACACTGTCCCTAGCTAAGGCCCTGACGCTAGGCCTCACTCAGGCCCTGTCGCTCTCCCTAAGTCAGGCTCTGACGCTGTCCCTACCCGAAGCCCTGACACTCACTGGTCCTTAATTAGGCCCTGATGCTCTAAGTAACCAAGGTCTTGACACTATCCCTAGGTCATTTCCTGACACTCTCCCTAGATCTTAACCTAACCTTCTCTTTAGCTAATGTCGAGATTAGCTAAAGAGATTCTTTAGAACGAGATTCTTTCATCTTCTGAATATGGTTTTCTTAAAAACATAATTTTTATAGTGTTACTAACTTTAAACAAAATGTACTCAACTGCTGTGGAATAGTCCTTCATAGGAGCGTGCATGGTTCACTTCTGCATCTGCTTGTGGTGGTGTTCAAGTTGCTTTCAGCTGTAGATCCTCTTATGCTAGCTAAATCTGTGATTCTGTCCCTAAATGAGGCCCTGAATTTAGGTCCGAAGCCGTGAACCTGTCCCTAACTGAGGCCTGGAGGCGCGTCCTAACGCAAGTGCTGACACTGTCTCGAACTAAGGCCCTGACACTACACCTAACTCAGTCACTGACACTGTACCTAACAAAGGCTCTGATGCTAGTCCTAACTTAGGCCTGACACTGCCTCTAACTAAGGCCCTGCTGCCGTCAATATCTGAACACCTGACATTATCCTGAGCTAATATCCTGACCCATGTCTTACCAAGGTCCTGAAACTTTCCCAAAGTAAGCCCTGACGCTGTCCCTAAGTGAGACCTTGAGGCTGTCCCTAACAGAGGCCCTGATAATATCTTTAATGAAGACCCTAATGCTGATCCTACAGAGGCCTTTATGCTGCTCCTAAGTCATGCCCTGATACTGTCCCTTACTCTGGCCCCAAAGATAGGCCTCACTTAGGCCCTGTTGCTGTACCTTAGTTAGGCTCTGACGCTGTCCGTACATCAAGCCCTGGCACTGGTCCTGATTAAGGCCCTCACGCTGCTGCTAACTAAGGCCCTGATGCTCTCAATGACTAAGGTCTTCTCGTTATCCCTTGGTCATTTCCTTTCACTATCTCTGGCCTGGAACCTGACTCTGTCCCGAGATAATCTCCTGCATCTTATGCTGACTGAAACCCTAATGCTCTCCCTAACTAAGGCCCTGACTACTCCTAACTAAGGCCATGACACTGTCTCTAACAAAGGCCCAGAATCTGTCCCTAATATAGGCCCTGCTGCCAGCAATAACTAAAATCCTGACACTCTCCTGAGATAATATCCTGACCCATTTCTAACCAAGGTCTTGACACTCTCCCTAAGAAAGCCCTGTCGCTGTCTTTAAGTGAAGACCTGAGGCTGTCCGTAACTCAGGCCCTGAAGCTTTCCCTAACTGAGGCCTTGACGTTGTGACTAACGAGGGCTCTGGTCATCTTTAACTAAGAGCCTAAAGCTGATCCAACAAAGGCACTGATGCTGCTCCTAAGTCACTCCCTGACAGTGTCCCCAGCTGAGGGCCTGACATTAGGCCTCACTCAGACCCTGTCGCTCTCCCTAAGTCAGGCCCTGATACTGTCCCTACCTGAAGCACTAACATTGGTTCTGAATAAGGCCCTGATATTCTCAGTAACAAAGGTCTTCACACTATCCTTAGGTCATTTCCTGACACGATTCCTAGCCTTCACCCTAACCCTGTCCCGAGCTACTATCCTACGTCTTATGCTAACTAAAGACCTTATGCTGTGCCTACCTCAGGCACTGAATTTAGTCCCAAGACCGCTAGACTGTCCCTCACTAAGCTCCATGACCTTATCGTCACAATCTTCCGTGACCACTGTCATCACAATGCTCCACGCCCTTATCATCACAATGCCCCATGACCCCTGTCATCACAATGCTCCATGACCCCTTCCATCACAATGCTCCGTGACCCCTTTCATCAAAATGCGCCATGACCATTGTCATCACAATGCTCCATGACCCCTGGCATCCCAAAGCTCCATGACCACTCTCATTGCAATGCTTCATGACCCTTGTCATCGCAATGCTACATACCATTGTCATCACAATGCTCCATACCCCATGTCATCACATTGGCCCATGACCCTTGTCTCACAATGTTCCATGCTCTTGTGATCACAATGCTCCATGCCCCCTGTCATCACAATGCTCCATGACCCCGGTCATCACAATGCTCCATTACCATTGTCATCACAAAGCTCCAGGTCCCCTGTCATTCACAAAGCCAAATGACCCCTGTCATCACAATGCTTCATGGCCCTTGTCCTCACAATGCCCCATGACCCCTGTCATCAAATTGCTCCATGTCCCCGTTTATCACAATGCTCTAAATTACCCCTGTAATCACAGTGCTCCATAACCCTTTTCCTTACAATGCTCAATGCCCCTTTTCATCACAATGAGCCATGAAAACTTTCATCAGAATGCTCCATTACCCCTGTCTCATGTCCCCGTTCTTCACAATGCATCACAATTACCCCTGTAATCACAGTGATCCATAACCCCTTTCATCACAGTGCTCCATGCCCCCTGTCATCACAATGCTCCATGAACCCTTTCATGACAATGCTCCATTAATCCTTTCATCGCACTGCTCTATGACTTTTGTCATCACAATGCTCCATGCCCTTCTCATCACAATGCTCCATGGCCTTTATCATCACAATGCTCCATGTTCAATGTAATCACAGTGCTCCACGACCCCTGTCATCACAATGTTCCATGAGACATTTCATCACAAAGCTCCATGACGCTTGTCATCACAATGCTCTATGGCGCTGTGCATCACAATGCTCCATGACCACATTCAGCACAGTGGTCCATGACCCTTTTCATCACAATATTCCATGGCTCTTGCCATCACAATGCCCCATGGCGCTTGTCATCACAATGCTCCATGACCCCTTGTGATCACAATGCCCCATGGCCCCTTTCATCACAATGCTCCATGACCACTTTCATCACAATGCTCCATGTGCCCTGTTCATCACAATGCTCCATGACCCCTTTTCATCACAATGCTCCATGACCATTTTGATCACAGGGCTTCATGGCCTTATCATCACAGTGCTCCATGAACCCTTTCATCACAATGCTCCATGGCCCTTCTCATCACAATGCCCGATGACCACTTCCATCACAATGCTCCATGACCCTTTTCATCAAAATGCGCCATGAACATTGTCATAACAAAGATCCATGACCACGTTCATCACAATGCTCCAGGACCCCTTTCCTTACAATGCTCCATGGCTCTTGTCATCACAAAGCTCCATGGCGCTTGTCATCACAAGGCTCCATGACCACTGGAATCACCATGATCCATGACCCCTTTGATAACAATTCTCCATTACCCCTTTCCTCAGAGTGATCCTTGGCACTTGTCATCACAATGCTCCATGATCCCTGTAATCACAATGATCCTTGACCCCTTTCATCACAATGTTCCATGGCCGCTTTCATCACAATGCTCCATAACCCCTGTCATCACAGTGCCCCATGACCCATTTCCCCACAATGCTCCCTGAGCCATGTCATCACAATGCTACTTGTCTTTGTCAATACAATGCTCCATGTCCCCTGTAATCAGAGTCTTCCATGACCCCTTTCATCACAGCTCTCCTTAACACTTTTCTCACAATGCTCCATGCCATTGTCATCACAAAGTTTCATGCCCCCTGTCACCACCATGCTCCAAGCCCACTCTCAACACAATGCTCCATGAGACTTGTCTCACAAGGCTCCATGCCCTTTTCATCACAATGCTCCATTCCCCCTGTCATCACAATGCTCCATGCCCCCTTTCATTACAATGTTCCATGCCCCCTGTCATCACAAGGTTCCATGCCCTTATCATCACAATGCTCCATGACACCTGTCTTCGCAATGTTCCACGCACTTATCATCACAATACTCCTTGACCCTTGTCTAAAATGCTACATGGCGGTGAGATCACAATGTTCCATGCACCCTGTCATTACAAGGCTCCATGACACTTGTCATCACAATGTTCCATGGCCCCTATCATTCAAAATGCCATATGACCACTTTCATCACAATGCTCCAAGGCCCTTGTCATCACAATGCCCCATGAACCCTGTCATCACAATGCTCCAGGCCCCCTGTCATCACAATGAGCCATGACACCTTTCATCACAATGCTCCATAACCACTGTCATCACAATGATCCATGGCCCTTGTCATCACAATGCTCCCTGGTGCATGTCATCACAAAGATCCGTGACCACTTTCAGCACAATGCTCCATGACCCCTTTCATCAAAATTCTCCATGACCATTGTCATCACAATGCTCCATGAGCCCTGTCATTACAATGCTCCCTGACCCCTGTCATCACCATGATCCATGGCCCTTCTCATCACAGTGCTCCTTCGCTCTTGTCATAACAATGCTCCATGATCGCTGTCATCACAATGATCCATGATTCCTTTCATCACAATTCTCCTTTTCCCCTTTCATCACGATGATCCCTGGAGCTTGTCAAAACAATGCTCCTCGATTCCCTGTAATCACAATGATCCATGACCCCTTTCATGACAATGCTCCATTACCCCACTAATCACAATGATCCATGGTGATTGTCATCACAATGCTCCATGACCCTTGTCATCACAATGCTCCAGGTCGTTGTAATCACAATGTACCATGACACCTTTCACCACAAAGCTCCAAGATCCCTGTCATCACAATGCCCCATGACGCCTATCATCACAATGCTCCATGGCACTTGTCCTCACAATGCTCCATGACCCCTGTCATCACAATCCTCCATAGCGCTTTTCATCACAATCCTCCATGACCACTTGCATCACAATGCTCCATGACCATTTTCATCACAATGCTCCATGACCACTTTCATCACAATGCCCCATGAACTCTGTCATCACAATGCTCCATGGCCCTTGTCATCACAATTCTCCATGACCCTTGTCATCACAGTGCTCCATGGCGCTTGTCATCACAATGATCCAGAGCCTTAGTTCCTGAGTTGGGAGTAGTATCATTGCCTCAATTAGGGAAAATGTCAGTGACTGAGTTGGGAGTAGTGTGAGGGCCCTTGTTAGGGACACTGTCAGTGCCTGAGTTAGGTGTAGTGTCAGGGTTTTATTACATACACTGTCAGTGCCTGAGTTGGGAATAGTGTCAGGGCCTTAGTTATGGACTGTGTCATTGCCTGAGTTAGGAGTAGTGTCAGGGCCTTAGTTAGGAGTAGCATCAGTGCCTTCGTTAGGTATTGTATCAGCGCCTCAGTTAGGAATAGATTCAGGGCCTTATTTTGGGACAGTGTCAGTGCCTGAGTTAGGAGTTTTGTCAGCCTTAGTTAGGGACCTTTTCAGAGCCTGAGTTCGGAGTAATGTCAGGGCCTTCCTTAGGTATTGTATCAGTGCCTGAGTTAGGAATAGTGTCAAGGCCTTAGTTAGGGACATTGCCAGGGCATGATTTAGGAGGAGTGTTAGGGTGTGAGTTATGAACAGTGTCAGGGCCTTAGTTAGTGACAGTGTCAGTTCCTGAGTTAAGAGTAGAGTCAGGGCCTAAGTTAGGGACAGTGCCAGTGCTGAGTTCGTAGTAGTATCAGGGCCTTAGTTAGAGACAGTGTCAGGGCCTGAGTTAGGAGTAGTGTCAGAGGCTTTGTTAGGGACAGTGTCAGTGCCTGAGTTAAGAGTAACGTCACAGCTTTAGTTAGGGCCAGTGTCAGGGCCTTAGTTAAGACCAGTGTCAGGGCCTATGATAGGAATCAGATCAGGGCCTGTGTTACGAGTAGTGTCAGGGCCTATGATAGGAATCAGATCAGGGCCTGTGTTACGAGTAGTGTCAGGGCCTTAGTTAAGGACAGTGTCAGGGCCTGAGTCCTGACTTATTCCTAACTTTCCTCACTAAGGATTTTTGACACTACTGCTAATTCAGGTCCTGATAATATCCCTTACTAAGGCCCTGACCCTTTCCCTGGCTAAGGCCCTGAACTTTTCCTAAGTCAGGCCCTGATACTGTCCCTAACAATGGCCCTGACACTACACCTAACTTCGGCCCCGAAATGATACCTAACAAAGGCTCTGTTGCTAGTCCAAACTAAAGCCCTAAAATTGGTCTTAAATAAGGCCTTGACACTAATCCTAACTCAGGCCCTAACACTGTCCCTAGCTAAGGCCCTGACAGTACGCCTAACTCAGGCCCTCGTACGATTCCTAACAATGGCTCTGATGCTAGCCCAAACTAAGGCCCTGAAATTGGTCCTAAATAAGGCCTTGACACGAATCGTAACTCAGGCCCTAGCACTGTCCCTAACTAGGTCTCTGACAGTACACCTAACTCAGACCCTGACACTGTCCCTAAGCAAGGCCCTGACACTACTCCTAACTCAGTCCCTTACACTGTACCTAACAAAGTCACTGATGCCAGGCCTAACTCAGGCCCTGAAACGGTCTGTAACTAAGGCCCTGCTGCCATCAGTATGTAAAGTCCTGACATTATCCTGAGCTAATATCCTGACCTATGTCTTTCCAAGGTCCTGAAACTGTCCCAAAGTAAGCCCTGACGCTGTCCGTAAGTGAAGACCTGAGGCTGTCCCTAACTCAGGCCCTGAAGCTTTCCTTAACTGAAGCCTTGAAGCTGTGACTAACTCAGGCCCTGATCATGTATTTCACGAAGACCTTAATGCTGATCCAGCAAAGACGCTGATGCTGCTCCAAAGTCATGCCCTGACAGTGTGCCCAGCAAAGGGCCTGATGCTAGGCCTCACTCAGGCCCTGTCGCTCTCCCGAAGTCAGGCCCTGACAATGTCACTAACTAAGGCCCTGACTCTACTCCTAACTCAGTCCCGTAAAGTGTACCTAACAAAGGCTCTGATGCTAGTCGTAACTCAGGGCCTGACACTGTCTCTAACTAAGGGCTGCTGCCATCAATATCTAAAGTCCTGACATTATCCGGAGCTAATATCCTGACCCATGTCTTACCAAGGTCCTGAAACTGTCCCAAAGTAAGCCCTGACGCTGTCCATAAGTGAGGCCCTGCAGCTTTCCCTAACTAACTCAGGCCTTGATGCTGTGACTAACTCAGACACTGATCATGTCTTTAACTAAGACCCTAAGGCTGATCCAACAGAGGCCGGGATGCTGCTCCTAAGTCATGCCCTGACAGTGTCCCCAGCTAAGGGTCTGACGCTAGGCCTCACTCAGACCCTATCGCTCTCCCTAAGTCAGGCTCTGATGCTGTCCCTACCTGAAGCCCTAACACTGGTTCTGAATAAGGCCCTGAGAGTCTCAGTAACAAAGGTCTTCACACTATCCTTAGGTCATTTCCTGACACTATCCCTACATGCTAAACTGACACTGTCACTAGCTAATGTCCTGCCTCTTATGCTGACTGAAGCCCTTAGGTTGTGCCTGCCTCAGGCACTGAATTTAGTCCCAAGACCGTGAAATTGTCCCGAACTAAGGCCTAGATGCTCGTCCTACATCTGGCCCTGACACTGTCCCTAACTAAGGCCCTAACACTATTGCTAACTGAGGACCTGACACTGGACCTATCAGGGGCCCGCTACTCCTAACTAACGCCTTGACACTGTCCCTTACTTAGGCCCTGCTACCATCAATATCTAAAGTCCTGACATTATCCTGAGCTAATATCCTAACTCATCTCTTACCAAGGTCCTGAAACTCTCCCTAAGGAAGCCCTGATGCTCTCCCTAAGTGAGGCCTTGAGGCTGTCCCTAACAGAGGCCCTGATAATATCTTTAACATAGCCCCTGAGGCTGATCCTACCGTGGCTCTTATGTTGCTCCTAAGTCATGCCCTGACACTGTCCCTAGCTAAGGCCCTGACGCTAGGCCTCACTCAGGCCCTGTCGCTCTCCCTAAGTCAGGCTCTGACGCTGTCCCTACCCGAAGCCCTGACACTCACTGGTCCTTAATTAGGCCCTGATGCTCTAAGTAACCAAGGTCTTGACACTATCCCTAGGTCATTTCCTGACACTCTCCCTAGATCTTAACCTAACCTTCTCTTTAGCTAATGTCGAGATTAGCTAAAGAGATTCTTTAGAACGAGATTCTTTCATCTTCTGAATATGGTTTTCTTAAAAACATAATTTTTATAGTGTTACTAACTTTAAACAAAATGTACTCAACTGCTGTGGAATAGTCCTTCATAGGAGCGTGCATGGTTCACTTCTGCATCTGCTTGTGGTGGTGTTCAAGTTGCTTTCAGCTGTAGATCCTCTTATGCTAGCTAAATCTGTGATTCTGTCCCTAAATGAGGCCCTGAATTTAGGTCCGAAGCCGTGAACCTGTCCCTAACTGAGGCCTGGAGGCGCGTCCTAACGCAAGTGCTGACACTGTCTCGAACTAAGGCCCTGACACTACACCTAACTCAGTCACTGACACTGTACCTAACAAAGGCTCTGATGCTAGTCCTAACTTAGGCCTGACACTGCCTCTAACTAAGGCCCTGCTGCCGTCAATATCTGAACACCTGACATTATCCTGAGCTAATATCCTGACCCATGTCTTACCAAGGTCCTGAAACTTTCCCAAAGTAAGCCCTGATGCTGTCCCTAAGTGAGACCTTGAGGCTGTCCCTAACAGAGGCCCTGATAATATCTTTAATGAAGACCCTAATGCTGATCCTACAGAGGCCTTTATGCTGCTCCTAAGTCATGCCCTGATACTGTCCCTTACTCTGGCCCCAAAGATAGGCCTCACTTAGGCCCTGTTGCTGTACCTTAGTTAGGCTCTGACGCTGTCCGTACATCAAGCCCTGGCACTGGTCCTGATTAAGGCCCTCACGCTGCTGCTAACTAAGGCCCTGATGCTCTCAATGACTAAGGTCTTCTCGTTATCCCTTGGTCATTTCCTTTCACTATCTCTGGCCTGGAACCTGACTCTGTCCCGAGATAATCTCCTGCATCTTATGCTGACTGAAACCCTAATGCTCTCCCTAACTAAGGCCCTGACTACTCCTAACTAAGGCCATGACACTGTCTCTAACAAAGGCCCAGAATCTGTCCCTAATATAGGCCCTGCTGCCAGCAATAACTAAAATCCTGACACTCTCCTGAGATAATATCCTGACCCATTTCTAACCAAGGTCTTGACACTCTCCCTAAGAAAGCCCTGTCGCTGTCTTTAAGTGAAGACCTGAGGCTGTCCGTAACTCAGGCCCTGAAGCTTTCCCTAACTGAGGCCTTGACGCTGTGACTAACTAGGGCTCTGGTCATCTTTAACTAAGAGCCTAAAGCTGATCCAACAAAGGCACTGATGCTGCTCCTAAGTCACTCCTTGACAGTGTCCCCAGCTGAGGGCCTGACATTAGGCCTCACTCAGACCCTGTCGCTCTCCCTAAGTCAGGCCCTGATACTGTCCCTACCTGAAGCCCTAACACTGGTTCTGAATAAGGCCCTGATATTCTCAGTAACAAAGGTCTTCACACTATCCTTAGGTCATTTCCAGACACGATTCCTAGCCTTCACCCTAACCCTGTCCGGAGCTAATATCCTACCTCTTATGCTAACTAAAGGCTGTATGCTGTGCCTACCTCAGGCACTGAATTTACTCCCAAGACCGCTAGACTGTCCCTCACTAGGTTCCATGCCCTTATCGTCACAATGTTCCGTGACCACTGTCATCACAATGCTCCACGCACTTATCATCACAATGCCCCATGACCCCTGTCATCACAATGCTCCATGATCCCTTCCAGCACAGTGCTCCGTGACCCGTTTCATCAAAATGCGCCATGACCATTATCAACACAGTGCTCCATGACCCCTGGCATCCCAATGCTCCATGACCACTCTCATGGCAATGCTTCATGACCCTTGTCATCGCAATGCTACATACCATTGTCATCACAATGCTCCATACCCCATGTCATCACACTGGCCCATGACCCTTGCCTCACAATGATCCATGCTCTTGTGATCACAATGCTCCATGTCCCCTGTCATCACAATGCCCCATGACTCCTATCATCACAATGCTCCATGGCACATGTCCTAACAATGCCCCATGACCCCTGTCATCAAACTGCTCCATGTCTCCGTTTATCACAATGCTCTAAATTACCACTGTAATCACAGTGCTCCATAACCCTTTTCCTCACAATGCTCAATGCCCCTTTTCATCACAATGAGCCATGAAATCTTTCATCAGAATGCTCCATTACCCCTGTCTCATGTCCCCTTTCATCACAATGCATCACAATAACCCCGGCAATCACAGTGCTCCATAACCCCTTTCATCACAGTGCTCCATGCCCCCTGTCATCACAATGCTCCATGAACCCTTTCATCACAATGCTCCATTAATCCTTTCATCGCACTGCTCTATGACTTTTGTCATCACAATGCTCCATGCCCTTCTCATCACAATGCTCCATGGCCTTTGTCATCACAATGCTCCATGTTCAATGTAATCACAGTGCTCCACGACCCCTGTCATCACAATGTTCCATGAGACATTTCATCACAAAGCTCCATGACGCTTGTCATCACAATGCTCCATGGCGCTGTGCATCACAATGCTCCATGACCACATTCAGCACAGTGGTCCATGACCCTTTTCATCACAATATTCCATGGCTCTTGCCATCACAATGCCCCATGGCGCTTGTCATCACAATGCTCCATGACCCCTTGTCATCACAATGCCCCATGGCCCCTTTCATCACAATGCTCCATGACCACTTTTATCACAATGCTCCATGTGCCCTGTTCATCACAATGCTCCATGACCCCTTTTCATCACAATGCTCCATGACCATTTTGATCACAAGGCTTCATGCCCTTATCATCACAGTGCTCCATGAACCCTTTCATCACAATGCTCCATGGCCCTTCTCATCACAATGCCCGATGACCACTTCCATCACAATGCTCCATGACCCTTTTCATCAAAATGCACCATGAACATTGTCATAACAAAGCTCCATGACCACGTTCATCACAATGCTCCAGGACCCCTTTCCTTACAATGCTCCATGGCTCTTGTCATCACAAAGCTCCATGGCGCTTGTCATCACAAGGCTCCATGACCACTGTAATCACCATGATCCATGACCCCTTTGATAACAATTCTCCATTACCCCTTTCCTCAGAGTGATCCTTGGCACTTGTCATCAAAATGCTCCATGATCCCTGTAATCACAATGATCCTTGACCCCTTTCATCACAATGTTCCATGGCCGCTTTCATCACAATGCTCCATAACCCCTGTCATCACAATGCCCCATGACCCATTTCCCCACAATGCTCCCTGAGCCATGTCATCACAATGCTACTTGTCTTTGTCAATACAATGCTCCATGTCCCCTGTAATCAGAGTCTTCCATGACCCCTTTCATCACAGCTCTCCTTAACACTTTTCTCACAATGCTCCATGCCATTGTCATCACAAAGTTTCATGCCCCCTGTCACCACAATGCTCCAAGCCCACTCTCAACACAATGCTCCATGAGACTTGTCTCACAAGGCTCCATGCCCTTTTCATCACAATGCTCCATTCCCCCTGTCATCACAATGCTCCATGCCCCCTTTCATTACAATGTTCCATGCCCCCTGTCATCACAAGGTTCCATGCCCTTATCATCACAATGCTCCATGACACCTGTCTTCGCAATGTTCCACGCACTTATCATCACAATACTCCTTGACCCTTGTCTAAAATGCTACATGGCGGTGACATCACAATGTTCCATGCACCCTGTCATTACAAGGCTCCATGACACTTGTCATCACAATGTTCCATGGCCCCTATCATTCAAAACGCCATATGACCACTTTCATCACAATGCTCCAAGACCCTTGTCATCACAATGCCCCATGAACCCTGTCATCACAATGCTCCAGGCCCCCTGTCATCACAATGAGCCATGACACCTTTCATCACAATGCTCCATAACCACTGTCATCACAATGATCCATGGCCCTTGTCATCACAATGCTCCCTGGTGCATGTCATCACAAAGATCCATGACCACTTTCAGCACAATGCTCCATGACCCCTTTCATCAAAATTCTCCATGACCATTGTCATCACAATGCTCCATGAGCCCTGTCATTACAAAGCTCCCTGACCCCTGTCATCACCATGATCCATGGCCCTTCTCATCACAGTGCTCCTTCGCTCTTGTCATAACAATGCTCCATGATCGCTGTCATCACAATGATCCATGATTCCTTTCATCACAATTCTCCTTTTCCCCTTTCATCACGATGATCCCTGGAGCTTGTCAAAACAATGCTCCTCGATTCCCTGTAATCACAATGATCCATGACCCCTTTCATGACAATGCTCCATTACCCCACTAATCACAATGATCCATGGTGATTGTCATCACAATGCTCCATGACCCTTGTCATCACAATGCTCCAGGTCGTTGTAATCACAATGTACCATGACACCTTTCACCACAAAGCTCCAAGATCCCTGTCATCACAATGCCCCATGACGCCTATCATCACAATGCTCCATGGCACTTGTCCTCACAATGCTCCATGACCCCTGTCATCACAATCCTCCATAGCGCTTTTCATCACAATCCTCCATGACCACTTGCATCACAATGCTCCATGACCATTTTCATCACAATGCTCCATGACCACTTTCATCACAATGCCCCATGAACTCTGTCATCACAATGCTCCATGGCCCTTGTCATCACAATTCTCCATGACCCTTGTCATCACAGTGCTCCATGGCGCTTGTCATCACAATGATCCAGAGCCTTAGTTCCTGAGTTGGGAGTAGTATCATTGCCTCAATTAGGGAAAATGTCAGTGACTGAGTTGGGAGTAGTGTGAGGGCCCTTGTTAGGGACACTGTCAGTGCCTGAGTTAGGTGTAGTGTCAGGGTTTTATTACATACACTGTCAGTGCCTGAGTTGGGAATAGTGTCAGGGCCTTAGTTATGGACTGTGTCATTGCCTGAGTTAGGAGTAGTGTCAGGGCCTTAGTTAGGAGTAGCATCAGTGCCTTCGTTAGGTATTGTATCAGCGCCTCAGTTAGGAATAGATTCAGGGCCTTATTTTGGGACAGTGTCAGTGCCTGAGTTAGGAGTTTTGTCAGCCTTAGTTAGGGACCTTTTCAGAGCCTGAGTTCGGAGTAATGTCAGGGCCTTCCTTAGGTATTGTATCAGTGCCTGAGTTAGGAATAGTGTCAAGGCCTTAGTTAGGGACATTGCCAGGGCATGATTTAGGAGGAGTGTTAGGGTGTGAGTTATCAGCAGTGTCAGGGCCTTAGTTAGTGACAGTGTCAGTTCCTGAGTTAGGAGTAGAGTCAGGGCCTAAGTTAGGGACAGTGCCAGTGCTGAGTTCGTAGTAGTATCAGGGCCTTAGTTAGAGACAGTGTCAGGGCCTGAGTTAGGAGTGGTGTCAGAGGCTTTGTTAGGGACAGTGTCAGTGCCTGAGTTAAGAGTAACGTCACAGCTTTAGTTAGGGCCAGTGTCAGGGCCTTAGTTAAGACCAGTGTCAGGGCCTATGATAGGAATCAGATCAGGGCCTGTGTTACGAGTAGTGTCAGGGCCTATGATAGGAATCAGATCAGGGCCTGTGTTACGAGTAGTGTCAGGGCCTTAGTTAAGGACAGTGTCAGGGCCTGAGTCCTGACTTATTCCTAACTTTCCTCACTAAGGATTTTTGACACTACTGCTAATTCAGGTCCTGATAATATCCCTTACTAAGGCCCTGACCCTTTCCCTGGCTAAGGCCCTGAACTTCTCCTAAGTCAGGCCCTGATACTGTCCCTAACAATGGCCCTGACACTACACCTAACTTCGGCCCCGAAATGATACCTAACAAAGGCTCTGTTGCTAGTCCAAACTAAAGCCCTAAAATTGGTCTTAAATAAGGCCTTGACACTAATCCTAACTCAGGCCCTAACACTGTCCCTAGCTAAGGCCCTGACAGTACGCCTAACTCAGGCCCTCGTACGATTCCTAACAATGGCTCTGATGCTAGCCCAAACTAAGGCCCTGAAATTGGTCCTAAATAAGGCCTTGACACGAATCGTAACTCAGGCCCTAGCACTGTCCCTAACTAGGTCTCTGACAGTACACCTAACTCAGACCCTGACACTGTCCCTAAGCAAGGCCCTGACACTACTCCTAACTCAGTCCCTTACACTGTACCTAACAAAGTCACTGATGCCAGGCCTAACTCAGGCCCTGAAACGGTCTGTAACTAAGGCCCTGCTGCCATCAGTATGTAAAGTCCTGACATTATCCTGAGCTAATATCCTGACCTATGTCTTTCCAAGGTCCTGAAACTGTCCCAAAGTAAGCCCTGACGCTGTCCGTAAGTGAAGACCTGAGGCTGTCCCTAACTCAGGCCCTGAAGCTTTCCTTAACTGAAGCCTTGAAGCTGTGACTAACTCAGGCCCTGATCATGTATTTCACGAAGACCTTAATGCTGATCCAGCAAAGACGCTGATGCTGCTCCAAAGTCATGCCCTGACAGTGTGCCCAGCAAAGGGCCTGATGCTAGGCCTCACTCAGGCCCTGTCGCTCTCCCGAAGTCAGGCCCTGACAATGTCACTAACTAAGGCCCTGACTCTACTCCTAACTCAGTCCCGTAAAGTGTACCTAACAAAGGCTCTGATGCTAGTCGTAACTCAGGGCCTGACACTGTCTCTAACTAAGGGCTGCTGCCATCAATATCTAAAGTCCTGACATTATCCGGAGCTAATATCCTGACCCATGTCTTACCAAGGTCCTGAAACTGTCCCAAAGTAAGCCCTGACGCTGTCCATAAGTGAGGCCCTGCAGCTTTCCCTAACTAACTCAGGCCTTGATGCTGTGACTAACTCAGACCCTGATCATGTCTTTAACTAAGACCCTAAGGCTGATCCAACAGAGGCCGGGATGCTGCTCCTAAGTCATGCCCTGACAGTGTCCCCAGCTAAGGGTCTGACGCTAGGCCTCACTCAGACCCTATCGCTCTCCCTAAGTCAGGCTCTGATGCTGTCCCTACCTGAAGCCCTAACACTGGTTCTGAATAAGGCCCTGAGAGTCTCAGTAACAAAGGTCTTCACACTATCCTTAGGTCATTTCCTGACACTATCCCTACATGCTAAACTGACACTGTCACTAGCTAATGTCCTGCCTCTTATGCTGACTGAAGCCCTTAGGTTGTGCCTGCCTCAGGCACTGAATTTAGTCCCAAGACCGTGAAATTGTCCCGAACTAAGGCCTAGATGCTCGTCCTACATCTGGCCCTGACACTGTCCCTAACTAAGGCCCTAACACTATTGCTAACTGAGGACCTGACACTGGACCTATCAGGGGCCCGCTACTCCTAACTAACGCCTTGACACTGTCCCTTACTTAGGCCCTGCTACCATCAATATCTAAAGTCCTGACATTATCCTGAGCTAATATCCTAACTCATCTCTTACCAAGGTCCTGAAACTCTCCCTAAGGAAGCCCTGATGCTCTCCCTAAGTGAGGCCTTGAGGCTGTCCCTAACAGAGGCCCTGATAATATCTTTAACATAGCCCCTGAGGCTGATCCTACCGTGGCTCTTATGTTGCTCCTAAGTCATGCCCTGACACTGTCCCTAGCTAAGGCCCTGACGCTAGGCCTCACTCAGGCCCTGTCGCTCTCCCTAAGTCAGGCTCTGACGCTGTCCCTACCCGAAGCCCTGACACTCACTGGTCCTTAATTAGGCCCTGATGCTCTAAGTAACCAAGGTCTTGACACTATCCCTAGGTCATTTCCTGACACTCTCCCTAGATCTTAACCTAACCTTCTCTTTAGCTAATGTCGAGATTAGCTAAAGAGATTCTTTAGAACGAGATTCTTTCATCTTCTGAATATGGTTTTCTTAAAAACATAATTTTTATAGTGTTACTAACTTTAAACAAAATGTACTCAACTGCTGTGGAATAGTCCTTCATAGGAGCGTGCATGGTTCACTTCTGCATCTGCTTGTGGTGGTGTTCAAGTTGCTTTCAGCTGTAGATCCTCTTATGCTAGCTAAATCTGTGATTCTGTCCCTAAATGAGGCCCTGAATTTAGGTCCGAAGCCGTGAACCTGTCCCTAACTGAGGCCTGGAGGCGCGTCCTAACGCAAGTGCTGACACTGTCTCGAACTAAGGCCCTGACACTACACCTAACTCAGTCACTGACACTGTACCTAACAAAGGCTCTGATGCTAGTCCTAACTTAGGCCTGACACTGCCTCTAACTAAGGCCCTGCTGCCGTCAATATCTGAACACCTGACATTATCCTGAGCTAATATCCTGACCCATGTCTTACCAAGGTCCTGAAACTTTCCCAAAGTAAGCCCTGACGCTGTCCCTAAGTGAGACCTTGAGGCTGTCCCTAACAGAGGCCCTGATAATATCTTTAATGAAGACCCTAATGCTGATCCTACAGAGGCCTTTATGCTGCTCCTAAGTCATGCCCTGATACTGTCCCTTACTCTGGCCCCAAAGATAGGCCTCACTTAGGCCCTGTTGCTGTACCTTAGTTAGGCTCTGACGCTGTCCGTACATCAAGCCCTGGCACTGGTCCTGATTAAGGCCCTCACGCTGCTGCTAACTAAGGCCCTGATGCTCTCAATGACTAAGGTCTTCTCGTTATCCCTTGGTCATTTCCTTTCACTATCTCTGGCCTGGAACCTGACTCTGTCCCGAGATAATCTCCTGCATCTTATGCTGACTGAAACCCTAATGCTCTCCCTAACTAAGGCCCTGACTACTCCTAACTAAGGCCATGACACTGTCTCTAACAAAGGCCCAGAATCTGTCCCTAATATAGGCCCTGCTGCCAGCAATAACTAAAATCCTGACACTCTCCTGAGATAATATCCTGACCCATTTCTAACCAAGGTCTTGACACTCTCCCTAAGAAAGCCCTGTCGCTGTCTTTAAGTGAAGACCTGAGGCTGTCCGTAACTCAGGCCCTGAAGCTTTCCCTAACTGAGGCCTTGACGCTGTGACTAACTAGGGCTCTGGTCATCTTTAACTAAGAGCCTAAAGCTGATCCAACAAAGGCACTGATGCTGCTCCTAAGTCACTCCTTGACAGTGTCCCCAGCTGAGGGCCTGACATTAGGCCTCACTCAGACCCTGTCGCTCTCCCTAAGTCAGGCCCTGATACTGTCCCTACCTGAAGCCCTAACACTGGTTCTGAATAAGGCCCTGATATTCTCAGTAACAAAGGTCTTCACACTATCCTTAGGTCATTTCCAGACACGATTCCTAGCCTTCACCCTAACCCTGTCCGGAGCTAATATCCTACCTCTTATGCTAACTAAAGGCTGTATGCTGTGCCTACCTCAGGCACTGAATTTACTCCCAAGACCGCTAGACTGTCCCTCACTAGGTTCCATGCCCTTATCGTCACAATGTTCCGTGACCACTGTCATCACAATGCTCCACGCACTTATCATCACAATGCCCCATGACCCCTGTCATCACAATGCTCCATGATCCCTTCCAGCACAGTGCTCCGTGACCCGTTTCATCAAAATGCGCCATGACCATTATCAACACAGTGCTCCATGACCCCTGGCATCCCAATGCTCCATGACCACTCTCATGGCAATGCTTCATGACCCTTGTCATCGCAATGCTACATACCATTGTCATCACAATGCTCCATACCCCATGTCATCACACTGGCCCATGACCCTTGCCTCACAATGATCCATGCTCTTGTGATCACAATGCTCCATGTCCCCTGTCATCACAATGCCCCATGACTCCTATCATCACAATGCTCCATGGCACATGTCCTAACAATGCCCCATGACCCCTGTCATCAAATTGCTCCATGTCTCCGTTTATCACAATGCTCTAAATTACCACTGTAATCACAGTGCTCCATAACCCTTTTCCTCACAATGCTCAATGCCCCTTTTCATCACAATGAGCCATGAAATCTTTCATCAGAATGCTCCATTACCCCTGTCTCATGTCCCCTTTCATCACAATGCATCACAATAACCCCGGCAATCACAGTGCTCCATAACCCCTTTCATCACAGTGCTCCATGCCCCCTGTCATCACAATGCTCCATGAACCCTTTCATCACAATGCTCCATTAATCCTTTCATCGCACTGCTCTATGACTTTTGTCATCACAATGCTCCATGCCCTTCTCATCACAATGCTCCATGGCCTTTGTCATCACAATGCTCCATGTTCAATGTAATCACAGTGCTCCACGACCCCTGTCATCACAATGTTCCATGAGACATTTCATCACAAAGCTCCATGACGCTTGTCATCACAATGCTCCATGGCGCTGTGCATCACAATGCTCCATGACCACATTCAGCACAGTGGTCCATGACCCTTTTCATCACAATATTCCATGGCTCTTGCCATCACAATGCCCCATGGCGCTTGTCATCACAATGCTCCATGACCCCTTGTCATCACAATGCCCCATGGCCCCTTTCATCACAATGCTCCATGACCACTTTCATCACAATGCTCCATGTGCCCTGTTCATCACAATGCTCCATGACCCCTTTTCATCACAATGCTCCATGACCATTTTGATCACAAGGCTTCATGCCCTTATCATCACAGTGCTCCATGAACCCTTTCATCACAATGCTCCATGGCCCTTCTCATCACAATGCCCGATGACCACTTCCATCACAATGCTCCATGACCCTTTTCATCAAAATGCACCATGAACATTGTCATAACAAAGCTCCATGACCACGTTCATCACAATGCTCCAGGACCCCTTTCCTTACAATGCTCCATGGCTCTTGTCATCACAAAGCTCCATGGCGCTTGTCATCACAAGGCTCCATGACCACTGTAATCACCATGATCCATGACCCCTTTGATAACAATTCTCCATTACCCCTTTCCTCAGAGTGATCCTTGGCACTTGTCATCAAAATGCTCCATGATCCCTGTAATCACAATGATCCTTGACCCCTTTCATCACAATGTTCCATGGCCGCTTTCATCACAATGCTCCATAACCCCTGTCATCACAATGCCCCATGACCCATTTCCCCACAATGCTCCCTGAGCCATGTCATCACAATGCTACTTGTCTTTGTCAATACAATGCTCCATGTCCCCTGTAATCAGAGTCTTCCATGACCCCTTTCATCACAGCTCTCCTTAACACTTTTCTCACAATGCTCCATGCCATTGTCATCACAAAGTTTCATGCCCCCTGTCACCACAATGCTCCAAGCCCACTCTCAACACAATGCTCCATGAGACTTGTCTCACAAGGCTCCATGCCCTTTTCATCACAATGCTCCATTCCCCCTGTCATCACAATGCTCCATGCCCCCTTTCATTACAATGTTCCATGCCCCCTGTCATCACAAGGTTCCATGCCCTTATCATCACAATGCTCCATGACACCTGTCTTCGCAATGTTCCACGCACTTATCATCACAATACTCCTTGACCCTTGTCTAAAATGCTACATGGCGGTGACATCACAATGTTCCATGCACCCTGTCATTACAAGGCTCCATGACACTTGTCATCACAATGTTCCATGGCCCCTATCATTCAAAACGCCATATGACCACTTTCATCACAATGCTCCAAGACCCTTGTCATCACAATGCCCCATGAACCCTGTCATCACAATGCTCCAGGCCCCCTGTCATCACAATGAGCCATGACACCTTTCATCACAATGCTCCATAACCACTGTCATCACAATGATCCATGGCCCTTGTCATCACAATGCTCCCTGGTGCATGTCATCACAAAGATCCATGACCACTTTCAGCACAATGCTCCATGACCCCTTTCATCAAAATTCTCCATGACCATTGTCATCACAATGCTCCATGAGCCCTGTCATTACAAAGCTCCCTGACCCCTGTCATCACCATGATCCATGGCCCTTCTCATCACAGTGCTCCTTCGCTCTTGTCATAACAATGCTCCATGATCGCTGTCATCACAATGATCCATGATTCCTTTCATCACAATTCTCCTTTTCCCCTTTCATCACGATGATCCCTGGAGCTTGTCAAAACAATGCTCCTCGATTCCCTGTAATCACAATGATCCATGACCCCTTTCATGACAATGCTCCATTACCCCACTAATCACAATGATCCATGGTGATTGTCATCACAATGCTCCATGACCCTTGTCATCACAATGCTCCAGGTCGTTGTAATCACAATGTACCATGACACCTTTCACCACAAAGCTCCAAGATCCCTGTCATCACAATGCCCCATGACGCCTATCATCACAATGCTCCATGGCACTTGTCCTCACAATGCTCCATGACCCCTGTCATCACAATCCTCCATAGCGCTTTTCATCACAATCCTCCATGACCACTTGCATCACAATGCTCCATGACCATTTTCATCACAATGCTCCATGACCACTTTCATCACAATGCCCCATGAACTCTGTCATCACAATGCTCCATGGCCCTTGTCATCACAATTCTCCATGACCCTTGTCATCACAGTGCTCCATGGCGCTTGTCATCACAATGATCCAGAGCCTTAGTTCCTGAGTTGGGAGTAGTATCATTGCCTCAATTAGGGAAAATGTCAGTGACTGAGTTGGGAGTAGTGTGAGGGCCCTTGTTAGGGACACTGTCAGTGCCTGAGTTAGGTGTAGTGTCAGGGTTTTATTACATACACTGTCAGTGCCTGAGTTGGGAATAGTGTCAGGGCCTTAGTTATGGACTGTGTCATTGCCTGAGTTAGGAGTAGTGTCAGGGCCTTAGTTAGGAGTAGCATCAGTGCCTTCGTTAGGTATTGTATCAGCGCCTCAGTTAGGAATAGATTCAGGGCCTTATTTTGGGACAGTGTCAGTGCCTGAGTTAGGAGTTTTGTCAGCCTTAGTTAGGGACCTTTTCAGAGCCTGAGTTCGGAGTAATGTCAGGGCCTTCCTTAGGTATTGTATCAGTGCCTGAGTTAGGAATAGTGTCAAGGCCTTAGTTAGGGACATTGCCAGGGCATGATTTAGGAGGAGTGTTAGGGTGTGAGTTATCAGCAGTGTCAGGGCCTTAGTTAGTGACAGTGTCAGTTCCTGAGTTAGGAGTAGAGTCAGGGCCTAAGTTAGGGACAGTGCCAGTGCTGAGTTCGTAGTAGTATCAGGGCCTTAGTTAGAGACAGTGTCAGGGCCTGAGTTAGGAGTGGTGTCAGAGGCTTTGTTAGGGACAGTGTCAGTGCCTGAGTTAAGAGTAACGTCACAGCTTTAGTTAGGGCCAGTGTCAGGGCCTTAGTTAAGACCAGTGTCAGGGCCTATGATAGGAATCAGATCAGGGCCTGTGTTACGAGTAGTGTCAGGGCCTATGATAGGAATCAGATCAGGGCCTGTGTTATGAGTAGTGTCAGGGCCTTAGTTAAGGACAGTGTCAGGGCCTGAGTCCTGACTTATTCCTAACTTTCCTCACTAAGGATTTTTGACACTACTGCTAATTCAGGTCCTGATAATATCCCTTACTAAGGCCCTGACCCTTTCCCTGGCTAAGGCCCTGAACTTCTCCTAAGTCAGGCCCTGATACTGTCCCTAACAATGGCCCTGACACTACACCTAACTTCGGCCCCGAAATGATACCTAACAAAGGCTCTGTTGCTAGTCCAAACTAAAGCCCTAAAATTGGTCTTAAATAAGGCCTTGACACTAATCCTAACTCAGGCCCTAACACTGTCCCTAGCTAAGGCCCTGACAGTACGCCTAACTCAGGCCCTCGTACGATTCCTAACAATGGCTCTGATGCTAGCCCAAACTAAGGCCCTGAAATTGGTCCTAAATAAGGCCTTGACACGAATCGTAACTCAGGCCCTAGCACTGTCCCTAACTAGGTCTCTGACAGTACACCTAACTCAGACCCTGACACTGTCCCTAAGCAAGGCCCTGACACTACTCCTAACTCAGTCCCTTACACTGTACCTAACAAAGTCACTGATGCCAGGCCTAACTCAGGCCCTGAAACGGTCTGTAACTAAGGCCCTGCTGCCATCAGTATGTAAAGTCCTGACATTATCCTGAGCTAATATCCTGACCTATGTCTTTCCAAGGTCCTGAAACTGTCCCAAAGTAAGCCCTGACGCTGTCCGTAAGTGAAGACCTGAGGCTGTCCCTAACTCAGGCCCTGAAGCTTTCCTTAACTGAAGCCTTGAAGCTGTGACTAACTCAGGCCCTGATCATGTATTTCACGAAGACCTTAATGCTGATCCAGCAAAGACGCTGATGCTGCTCCAAAGTCATGCCCTGACAGTGTGCCCAGCAAAGGGCCTGATGCTAGGCCTCACTCAGGCCCTGTCGCTCTCCCGAAGTCAGGCCCTGACAATGTCACTAACTAAGGCCCTGACTCTACTCCTAACTCAGTCCCGTAAAGTGTACCTAACAAAGGCTCTGATGCTAGTCGTAACTCAGGGCCTGACACTGTCTCTAACTAAGGGCTGCTGCCATCAATATCTAAAGTCCTGACATTATCCGGAGCTAATATCCTGACCCATGTCTTACCAAGGTCCTGAAACTGTCCCAAAGTAAGCCCTGACGCTGTCCATAAGTGAGGCCCTGCAGCTTTCCCTAACTAACTCAGGCCTTGATGCTGTGACTAACTCAGACCCTGATCATGTCTTTAACTAAGACCCTAAGGCTGATCCAACAGAGGCCGGGATGCTGCTCCTAAGTCATGCCCTGACAGTGTCCCCAGCTAAGGGTCTGACGCTAGGCCTCACTCAGACCCTATCGCTCTCCCTAAGTCAGGCTCTGATGCTGTCCCTACCTGAAGCCCTAACACTGGTTCTGAATAAGGCCCTGAGAGTCTCAGTAACAAAGGTCTTCACACTATCCTTAGGTCATTTCCTGACACTATCCCTACATGCTAAACTGACACTGTCACTAGCTAATGTCCTGCCTCTTATGCTGACTGAAGCCCTTAGGTTGTGCCTGCCTCAGGCACTGAATTTAGTCCCAAGACCGTGAAATTGTCCCGAACTAAGGCCTAGATGCTCGTCCTACATCTGGCCCTGACACTGTCCCTAACTAAGGCCCTAACACTATTGCTAACTGAGGACCTGACACTGGACCTATCAGGGGCCCGCTACTCCTAACTAACGCCTTGACACTGTCCCTTACTTAGGCCCTGCTACCATCAATATCTAAAGTCCTGACATTATCCTGAGCTAATATCCTAACTCATCTCTTACCAAGGTCCTGAAACTCTCCCTAAGGAAGCCCTGATGCTCTCCCTAAGTGAGGCCTTGAGGCTGTCCCTAACAGAGGCCCTGATAATATCTTTAACATAGCCCCTGAGGCTGATCCTACCGTGGCTCTTATGTTGCTCCTAAGTCATGCCCTGACACTGTCCCTAGCTAAGGCCCTGACGCTAGGCCTCACTCAGGCCCTGTCGCTCTCCCTAAGTCAGGCTCTGACGCTGTCCCTACCCGAAGCCCTGACACTCACTGGTCCTTAATTAGGCCCTGATGCTCTAAGTAACCAAGGTCTTGACACTATCCCTAGGTCATTTCCTGACACTCTCCCTAGATCTTAACCTAACCTTCTCTTTAGCTAATGTCGAGATTAGCTAAAGAGATTCTTTAGAACGAGATTCTTTCATCTTCTGAATATGGTTTTCTTAAAAACATAATTTTTATAGTGTTACTAACTTTAAACAAAATGTACTCAACTGCTGTGGAATAGTCCTTCATAGGAGCGTGCATGGTTCACTTCTGCATCTGCTTGTGGTGGTGTTCAAGTTGCTTTCAGCTGTAGATCCTCTTATGCTAGCTAAATCTGTGATTCTGTCCCTAAATGAGGCCCTGAATTTAGGTCCGAAGCCGTGAACCTGTCCCTAACTGAGGCCTGGAGGCGCGTCCTAACGCAAGTGCTGACACTGTCTCGAACTAAGGCCCTGACACTACACCTAACTCAGTCACTGACACTGTACCTAACAAAGGCTCTGATGCTAGTCCGAACTTAGGCCTGACACTGCCTCTAACTAAGGCCCTGCTGCCGTCAATATCTGAACACCTGACATTATCCTGAGCTAATATCCTGACCCATGTCTTACCAAGGTCCTGAAACTTTCCCAAAGTAAGCCCTGACGCTGTCCCTAAGTGAGACCTTGAGGCTGTCCCTAACAGAGGCCCTGATAATATCTTTAATGAAGACCCTAATGCTGATCCTACAGAGGCCTTTATGCTGCTCCTAAGTCATGCCCTGATACTGTCCCTTACTCTGGCCCCAAAGATAGGCCTCACTTAGGCCCTGTTGCTGTACCTTAGTTAGGCTCTGACGCTGTCCGTACATCAAGCCCTGGCACTGGTCCTGATTAAGGCCCTCACGCTGCTGCTAACTAAGGCCCTGATGCTCTCAATGACTAAGGTCTTCTCGTTATCCCTTGGTCATTTCCTTTCACTATCTCTGGCCTGGAACCTGACTCTGTCCCGAGATAATCTCCTGCATCTTATGCTGACTGAAACCCTAATGCTCTCCCTAACTAAGGCCCTGACTACTCCTAACTAAGGCCATGACACTGTCTCTAACAAAGGCCCAGAATCTGTCCCTAATATAGGCCCTGCTGCCAGCAATAACTAAAATCCTGACACTCTCCTGAGATAATATCCTGACCCATTTCTAACCAAGGTCTTGACACTCTCCCTAAGAAAGCCCTGTCGCTGTCTTTAAGTGAAGACCTGAGGCTGTCCGTAACTCAGGCCCTGAAGCTTTCCCTAACTGAGGCCTTGACGCTGTGACTAACTAGGGCTCTGGTCATCTTTAACTAAGAGCCTAAAGCTGATCCAACAAAGGCACTGATGCTGCTCCTAAGTCACTCCTTGACAGTGTCCCCAGCTGAGGGCCTGACATTAGGCCTCACTCAGACCCTGTCGCTCTCCCTAAGTCAGGCCCTGATACTGTCCCTACCTGAAGCCCTAACACTGGTTCTGAATAAGGCCCTGATATTCTCAGTAACAAAGGTCTTCACACTATCCTTAGGTCATTTCCAGACACGATTCCTAGCCTTCACCCTAACCCTGTCCGGAGCTAATATCCTACCTCTTATGCTAACTAAAGGCTGTATGCTGTGCCTACCTCAGGCACTGAATTTACTCCCAAGACCGCTAGACTGTCCCTCACTAGGTTCCATGCCCTTATCGTCACAATGTTCCGTGACCACTGTCATCACAATGCTCCACGCACTTATCATCACAATGCCCCATGACCCCTGTCATCACAATGCTCCATGATCCCTTCCAGCACAGTGCTCCGTGACCCGTTTCATCAAAATGCGCCATGACCATTATCAACACAGTGCTCCATGACCCCTGGCATCCCAATGCTCCATGACCACTCTCATGGCAATGCTTCATGACCCTTGTCATCGCAATGCTACATACCATTGTCATCACAATGCTCCATACCCCATGTCATCACACTGGCCCATGACCCTTGCCTCACAATGATCCATGCTCTTGTGATCACAATGCTCCATGTCCCCTGTCATCACAATGCCCCATGACTCCTATCATCACAATGCTCCATGGCACATGTCCTAACAATGCCCCATGACCCCTGTCATCAAATTGCTCCATGTCTCCGTTTATCACAATGCTCTAAATTACCACTGTAATCACAGTGCTCCATAACCCTTTTCCTCACAATGCTCAATGCCCCTTTTCATCACAATGAGCCATGAAATCTTTCATCAGAATGCTCCATTACCCCTGTCTCATGTCCCCTTTCATCACAATGCATCACAATAACCCCGGCAATCACAGTGCTCCATAACCCCTTTCATCACAGTGCTCCATGCCCCCTGTCATCACAATGCTCCATGAACCCTTTCATCACAATGCTCCATTAATCCTTTCATCGCACTGCTCTATGACTTTTGTCATCACAATGCTCCATGCCCTTCTCATCACAATGCTCCATGGCCTTTGTCATCACAATGCTCCATGTTCAATGTAATCACAGTGCTCCACGACCCCTGTCATCACAATGTTCCATGAGACATTTCATCACAAAGCTCCATGACGCTTGTCATCACAATGCTCCATGGCGCTGTGCATCACAATGCTCCATGACCACATTCAGCACAGTGGTCCATGACCCTTTTCATCACAATATTCCATGGCTCTTGCCATCACAATGCCCCATGGCGCTTGTCATCACAATGCTCCATGACCCCTTGTCATCACAATGCCCCATGGCCCCTTTCATCACAATGCTCCATGACCACTTTCATCACAATGCTCCATGTGCCCTGTTCATCACAATGCTCCATGACCCCTTTTCATCACAATGCTCCATGACCATTTTGATCACAAGGCTTCATGCCCTTATCATCACAGTGCTCCATGAACCCTTTCATCACAATGCTCCATGGCCCTTCTCATCACAATGCCCGATGACCACTTCCATCACAATGCTCCATGACCCTTTTCATCAAAATGCACCATGAACATTGTCATAACAAAGCTCCATGACCACGTTCATCACAATGCTCCAGGACCCCTTTCCTTACAATGCTCCATGGCTCTTGTCATCACAAAGCTCCATGGCGCTTGTCATCACAAGGCTCCATGACCACTGTAATCACCATGATCCATGACCCCTTTGATAACAATTCTCCATTACCCCTTTCCTCAGAGTGATCCTTGGCACTTGTCATCAAAATGCTCCATGATCCCTGTAATCACAATGATCCTTGACCCCTTTCATCACAATGTTCCATGGCCGCTTTCATCACAATGCTCCATAACCCCTGTCATCACAATGCCCCATGACCCATTTCCCCACAATGCTCCCTGAGCCATGTCATCACAATGCTACTTGTCTTTGTCAATACAATGCTCCATGTCCCCTGTAATCAGAGTCTTCCATGACCCCTTTCATCACAGCTCTCCTTAACACTTTTCTCACAATGCTCCATGCCATTGTCATCACAAAGTTTCATGCCCCCTGTCACCACAATGCTCCAAGCCCACTCTCAACACAATGCTCCATGAGACTTGTCTCACAAGGCTCCATGCCCTTTTCATCACAATGCTCCATTCCCCCTGTCATCACAATGCTCCATGCCCCCTTTCATTACAATGTTCCATGCCCCCTGTCATCACAAGGTTCCATGCCCTTATCATCACAATGCTCCATGACACCTGTCTTCGCAATGTTCCACGCACTTATCATCACAATACTCCTTGACCCTTGTCTAAAATGCTACATGGCGGTGACATCACAATGTTCCATGCACCCTGTCATTACAAGGCTCCATGACACTTGTCATCACAATGTTCCATGGCCCCTATCATTCAAAACGCCATATGACCACTTTCATCACAATGCTCCAAGACCCTTGTCATCACAATGCCCCATGAACCCTGTCATCACAATGCTCCAGGCCCCCTGTCATCACAATGAGCCATGACACCTTTCATCACAATGCTCCATAACCACTGTCATCACAATGATCCATGGCCCTTGTCATCACAATGCTCCCTGGTGCATGTCATCACAAAGATCCATGACCACTTTCAGCACAATGCTCCATGACCCCTTTCATCAAAATTCTCCATGACCATTGTCATCACAATGCTCCATGAGCCCTGTCATTACAAAGCTCCCTGACCCCTGTCATCACCATGATCCATGGCCCTTCTCATCACAGTGCTCCTTCGCTCTTGTCATAACAATGCTCCATGATCGCTGTCATCACAATGATCCATGATTCCTTTCATCACAATTCTCCTTTTCCCCTTTCATCACGATGATCCCTGGAGCTTGTCAAAACAATGCTCCTCGATTCCCTGTAATCACAATGATCCATGACCCCTTTCATGACAATGCTCCATTACCCCACTAATCACAATGATCCATGGTGATTGTCATCACAATGCTCCATGACCCTTGTCATCACAATGCTCCAGGTCGTTGTAATCACAATGTACCATGACACCTTTCACCACAAAGCTCCAAGATCCCTGTCATCACAATGCCCCATGACGCCTATCATCACAATGCTCCATGGCACTTGTCCTCACAATGCTCCATGACCCCTGTCATCACAATCCTCCATAGCGCTTTTCATCACAATCCTCCATGACCACTTGCATCACAATGCTCCATGACCATTTTCATCACAATGCTCCATGACCACTTTCATCACAATGCCCCATGAACTCTGTCATCACAATGCTCCATGGCCCTTGTCATCACAATTCTCCATGACCCTTGTCATCACAGTGCTCCATGGCGCTTGTCATCACAATGATCCAGAGCCTTAGTTCCTGAGTTGGGAGTAGTATCATTGCCTCAATTAGGGAAAATGTCAGTGACTGAGTTGGGAGTAGTGTGAGGGCCCTTGTTAGGGACACTGTCAGTGCCTGAGTTAGGTGTAGTGTCAGGGTTTTATTACATACACTGTCAGTGCCTGAGTTGGGAATAGTGTCAGGGCCTTAGTTATGGACTGTGTCATTGCCTGAGTTAGGAGTAGTGTCAGGGCCTTAGTTAGGAGTAGCATCAGTGCCTTCGTTAGGTATTGTATCAGCGCCTCAGTTAGGAATAGATTCAGGGCCTTATTTTGGGACAGTGTCAGTGCCTGAGTTAGGAGTTTTGTCAGCCTTAGTTAGGGACCTTTTCAGAGCCTGAGTTCGGAGTAATGTCAGGGCCTTCCTTAGGTATTGTATCAGTGCCTGAGTTAGGAATAGTGTCAAGGCCTTAGTTAGGGACATTGCCAGGGCATGATTTAGGAGGAGTGTTAGGGTGTGAGTTATCAGCAGTGTCAGGGCCTTAGTTAGTGACAGTGTCAGTTCCTGAGTTAGGAGTAGAGTCAGGGCCTAAGTTAGGGACAGTGCCAGTGCTGAGTTCGTAGTAGTATCAGGGCCTTAGTTAGAGACAGTGTCAGGGCCTGAGTTAGGAGTGGTGTCAGAGGCTTTGTTAGGGACAGTGTCAGTGCCTGAGTTAAGAGTAACGTCACAGCTTTAGTTAGGGCCAGTGTCAGGGCCTTAGTTAAGACCAGTGTCAGGGCCTATGATAGGAATCAGATCAGGGCCTGTGTTACGAGTAGTGTCAGGGCCTATGATAGGAATCAGATCAGGGCCTGTGTTACGAGTAGTGTCAGGGCCTTAGTTAAGGACAGTGTCAGGGCCTGAGTCCTGACTTATTCCTAACTTTCCTCACTAAGGATTTTTGACACTACTGCTAATTCAGGTCCTGATAATATCCCTTACTAAGGCCCTGACCCTTTCCCTGGCTAAGGCCCTGAACTTCTCCTAAGTCAGGCCCTGATACTGTCCCTAACAATGGCCCTGACACTACACCTAACTTCGGCCCCGAAATGATACCTAACAAAGGCTCTGTTGCTAGTCCAAACTAAAGCCCTAAAATTGGTCTTAAATAAGGCCTTGACACTAATCCTAACTCAGGCCCTAACACTGTCCCTAGCTAAGGCCCTGACAGTACGCCTAACTCAGGCCCTCGTACGATTCCTAACAATGGCTCTGATGCTAGCCCAAACTAAGGCCCTGAAATTGGTCCTAAATAAGGCCTTGACACGAATCGTAACTCAGGCCCTAGCACTGTCCCTAACTAGGTCTCTGACAGTACACCTAACTCAGACCCTGACACTGTCCCTAAGCAAGGCCCTGACACTACTCCTAACTCAGTCCCTTACACTGTACCTAACAAAGTCACTGATGCCAGGCCTAACTCAGGCCCTGAAACGGTCTGTAACTAAGGCCCTGCTGCCATCAGTATGTAAAGTCCTGACATTATCCTGAGCTAATATCCTGACCTATGTCTTTCCAAGGTCCTGAAACTGTCCCAAAGTAAGCCCTGACGCTGTCCGTAAGTGAAGACCTGAGTCTGTCCCTAACTCAGGCCCTGAAGCTTTCCTTAACTGAAGCCTTGAAGCTGTGACTAACTCAGGCCCTGATCATGTATTTCACGAAGACCTTAATGCTGATCCAGCAAAGACGCTGATGCTGCTCCAAAGTCATGCCCTGACAGTGTGCCCAGCAAAGGGCCTGATGCTAGGCCTCACTCAGGCCCTGTCGCTCTCCCGAAGTCAGGCCCTGACAATGTCACTAACTAAGGCCCTGACTCTACTCCTAACTCAGTCCCGTAAAGTGTACCTAACAAAGGCTCTGATGCTAGTCGTAACTCAGGGCCTGACACTGTCTCTAACTAAGGGCTGCTGCCATCAATATCTAAAGTCCTGACATTATCCGGAGCTAATATCCTGACCCATGTCTTACCAAGGTCCTGAAACTGTCCCAAAGTAAGCCCTGACGCTGTCCATAAGTGAGGCCCTGCAGCTTTCCCTAACTAACTCAGGCCTTGATGCTGTGACTAACTCAGACCCTGATCATGTCTTTAACTAAGACCCTAAGGCTGATCCAACAGAGGCCGGGATGCTGCTCCTAAGTCATGCCCTGACAGTGTCCCCAGCTAAGGGTCTGACGCTAGGCCTCACTCAGACCCTATCGCTCTCCCTAAGTCAGGCTCTGATGCTGTCCCTACCTGAAGCCCTAACACTGGTTCTGAATAAGGCCCTGAGAGTCTCAGTAACAAAGGTCTTCACACTATCCTTAGGTCATTTCCTGACACTATCCCTACATGCTAAACTGACACTGTCACTAGCTAATGTCCTGCCTCTTATGCTGACTGAAGCCCTTAGGTTGTGCCTGCCTCAGGCACTGAATTTAGTCCCAAGACCGTGAAATTGTCCCGAACTAAGGCCTAGATGCTCGTCCTACATCTGGCCCTGACACTGTCCCTAACTAAGGCCCTAACACTATTGCTAACTGAGGACCTGACACTGGACCTATCAGGGGCCCGCTACTCCTAACTAACGCCTTGACACTGTCCCTTACTTAGGCCCTGCTACCATCAATATCTAAAGTCCTGACATTATCCTGAGCTAATATCCTAACTCATCTCTTACCAAGGTCCTGAAACTCTCCCTAAGGAAGCCCTGATGCTCTCCCTAAGTGAGGCCTTGAGGCTGTCCCTAACAGAGGCCCTGATAATATCTTTAACATAGCCCCTGAGGCTGATCCTACCGTGGCTCTTATGTTGCTCCTAAGTCATGCCCTGACACTGTCCCTAGCTAAGGCCCTGACGCTAGGCCTCACTCAGGCCCTGTCGCTCTCCCTAAGTCAGGCTCTGACGCTGTCCCTACCCGAAGCCCTGACACTCACTGGTCCTTAATTAGGCCCTGATGCTCTAAGTAACCAAGGTCTTGACACTATCCCTAGGTCATTTCCTGACACTCTCCCTAGATCTTAACCTAACCTTCTCTTTAGCTAATGTCGAGATTAGCTAAAGAGATTCTTTAGAACGAGATTCTTTCATCTTCTGAATATGGTTTTCTTAAAAACATAATTTTTATAGTGTTACTAACTTTAAACAAAATGTACTCAACTGCTGTGGAATAGTCCTTCATAGGAGCGTGCATGGTTCACTTCTGCATCTGCTTGTGGTGGTGTTCAAGTTGCTTTCAGCTGTAGATCCTCTTATGCTAGCTAAATCTGTGATTCTGTCCCTAAATGAGGCCCTGAATTTAGGTCCGAAGCCGTGAACCTGTCCCTAACTGAGGCCTGGAGGCGCGTCCTAACGCAAGTGCTGACACTGTCTCGAACTAAGGCCCTGACACTACACCTAACTCAGTCACTGACACTGTACCTAACAAAGGCTCTGATGCTAGTCCTAACTTAGGCCTGACACTGCCTCTAACTAAGGCCCTGCTGCCGTCAATATCTGAACACCTGACATTATCCTGAGCTAATATCCTGACCCATGTCTTACCAAGGTCCTGAAACTTTCCCAAAGTAAGCCCTGACGCTGTCCCTAAGTGAGACCTTGAGGCTGTCCCTAACAGAGGCCCTGATAATATCTTTAATGAAGACCCTAATGCTGATCCTACAGAGGCCTTTATGCTGCTCCTAAGTCATGCCCTGATACTGTCCCTTACTCTGGCCCCAAAGATAGGCCTCACTTAGGCCCTGTTGCTGTACCTTAGTTAGGCTCTGACGCTGTCCGTACATCAAGCCCTGGCACTGGTCCTGATTAAGGCCCTCACGCTGCTGCTAACTAAGGCCCTGATGCTCTCAATGACTAAGGTCTTCTCGTTATCCCTTGGTCATTTCCTTTCACTATCTCTGGCCTGGAACCTGACTCTGTCCCGAGATAATCTCCTGCATCTTATGCTGACTGAAACCCTAATGCTCTCCCTAACTAAGGCCCTGACTACTCCTAACTAAGGCCATGACACTGTCTCTAACAAAGGCCCAGAATCTGTCCCTAATATAGGCCCTGCTGCCAGCAATAACTAAAATCCTGACACTCTCCTGAGATAATATCCTGACCCATTTCTAACCAAGGTCTTGACACTCTCCCTAAGAAAGCCCTGTCGCTGTCTTTAAGTGAAGACCTGAGGCTGTCCGTAACTCAGGCCCTGAAGCTTTCCCTAACTGAGGCCTTGACGCTGTGACTAACTAGGGCTCTGGTCATCTTTAACTAAGAGCCTAAAGCTGATCCAACAAAGGCACTGATGCTGCTCCTAAGTCACTCCTTGACAGTGTCCCCAGCTGAGGGCCTGACATTAGGCCTCACTCAGACCCTGTCGCTCTCCCTAAGTCAGGCCCTGATACTGTCCCTACCTGAAGCCCTAACACTGGTTCTGAATAAGGCCCTGATATTCTCAGTAACAAAGGTCTTCACACTATCCTTAGGTCATTTCCAGACACGATTCCTAGCCTTCACCCTAACCCTGTCCGGAGCTAATATCCTACCTCTTATGCTAACTAAAGGCTGTATGCTGTGCCTACCTCAGGCACTGAATTTACTCCCAAGACCGCTAGACTGTCCCTCACTAGGTTCCATGCCCTTATCGTCACAATGTTCCGTGACCACTGTCATCACAATGCTCCACGCACTTATCATCACAATGCCCCATGACCCCTGTCATCACAATGCTCCATGATCCCTTCCAGCACAGTGCTCCGTGACCCGTTTCATCAAAATGCGCCATGACCATTATCAACACAGTGCTCCATGACCCCTGGCATCCCAATGCTCCATGACCACTCTCATGGCAATGCTTCATGACCCTTGTCATCGCAATGCTACATACCATTGTCATCACAATGCTCCATACCCCATGTCATCACACTGGCCCATGACCCTTGCCTCACAATGATCCATGCTCTTGTGATCACAATGCTCCATGTCCCCTGTCATCACAATGCCCCATGACTCCTATCATCACAATGCTCCATGGCACATGTCCTAACAATGCCCCATGACCCCTGTCATCAAATTGCTCCATGTCTCCGTTTATCACAATGCTCTAAATTACCACTGTAATCACAGTGCTCCATAACCCTTTTCCTCACAATGCTCAATGCCCCTTTTCATCACAATGAGCCATGAAATCTTTCATCAGAATGCTCCATTACCCCTGTCTCATGTCCCCTTTCATCACAATGCATCACAATAACCCCGGCAATCACAGTGCTCCATAACCCCTTTCATCACAGTGCTCCATGCCCCCTGTCATCACAATGCTCCATGAACCCTTTCATCACAATGCTCCATTAATCCTTTCATCGCACTGCTCTATGACTTTTGTCATCACAATGCTCCATGCCCTTCTCATCACAATGCTCCATGGCCTTTGTCATCACAATGCTCCATGTTCAATGTAATCACAGTGCTCCACGACCCCTGTCATCACAATGTTCCATGAGACATTTCATCACAAAGCTCCATGACGCTTGTCATCACAATGCTCCATGGCGCTGTGCATCACAATGCTCCATGACCACATTCAGCACAGTGGTCCATGACCCTTTTCATCACAATATTCCATGGCTCTTGCCATCACAATGCCCCATGGCGCTTGTCATCACAATGCTCCATGACCCCTTGTCATCACAATGCCCCATGGCCCCTTTCATCACAATGCTCCATGACCACTTTCATCACAATGCTCCATGTGCCCTGTTCATCACAATGCTCCATGACCCCTTTTCATCACAATGCTCCATGACCATTTTGATCACAAGGCTTCATGCCCTTATCATCACAGTGCTCCATGAACCCTTTCATCACAATGCTCCATGGCCCTTCTCATCACAATGCCCGATGACCACTTCCATCACAATGCTCCATGACCCTTTTCATCAAAATGCACCATGAACATTGTCATAACAAAGCTCCATGACCACGTTCATCACAATGCTCCAGGACCCCTTTCCTTACAATGCTCCATGGCTCTTGTCATCACAAAGCTCCATGGCGCTTGTCATCACAAGGCTCCATGACCACTGTAATCACCATGATCCATGACCCCTTTGATAACAATTCTCCATTACCCCTTTCCTCAGAGTGATCCTTGGCACTTGTCATCAAAATGCTCCATGATCCCTGTAATCACAATGATCCTTGACCCCTTTCATCACAATGTTCCATGGCCGCTTTCATCACAATGCTCCATAACCCCTGTCATCACAATGCCCCATGACCCATTTCCCCACAATGCTCCCTGAGCCATGTCATCACAATGCTACTTGTCTTTGTCAATACAATGCTCCATGTCCCCTGTAATCAGAGTCTTCCATGACCCCTTTCATCACAGCTCTCCTTAACACTTTTCTCACAATGCTCCATGCCATTGTCATCACAAAGTTTCATGCCCCCTGTCACCACAATGCTCCAAGCCCACTCTCAACACAATGCTCCATGAGACTTGTCTCACAAGGCTCCATGCCCTTTTCATCACAATGCTCCATTCCCCCTGTCATCACAATGCTCCATGCCCCCTTTCATTACAATGTTCCATGCCCCCTGTCATCACAAGGTTCCATGCCCTTATCATCACAATGCTCCATGACACCTGTCTTCGCAATGTTCCACGCACTTATCATCACAATACTCCTTGACCCTTGTCTAAAATGCTACATGGCGGTGACATCACAATGTTCCATGCACCCTGTCATTACAAGGCTCCATGACACTTGTCATCACAATGTTCCATGGCCCCTATCATTCAAAACGCCATATGACCACTTTCATCACAATGCTCCAAGACCCTTGTCATCACAATGCCCCATGAACCCTGTCATCACAATGCTCCAGGCCCCCTGTCATCACAATGAGCCATGACACCTTTCATCACAATGCTCCATAACCACTGTCATCACAATGATCCATGGCCCTTGTCATCACAATGCTCCCTGGTGCATGTCATCACAAAGATCCATGACCACTTTCAGCACAATGCTCCATGACCCCTTTCATCAAAATTCTCCATGACCATTGTCATCACAATGCTCCATGAGCCCTGTCATTACAAAGCTCCCTGACCCCTGTCATCACCATGATCCATGGCCCTTCTCATCACAGTGCTCCTTCGCTCTTGTCATAACAATGCTCCATGATCGCTGTCATCACAATGATCCATGATTCCTTTCATCACAATTCTCCTTTTCCCCTTTCATCACGATGATCCCTGGAGCTTGTCAAAACAATGCTCCTCGATTCCCTGTAATCACAATGATCCATGACCCCTTTCATGACAATGCTCCATTACCCCACTAATCACAATGATCCATGGTGATTGTCATCACAATGCTCCATGACCCTTGTCATCACAATGCTCCAGGTCGTTGTAATCACAATGTACCATGACACCTTTCACCACAAAGCTCCAAGATCCCTGTCATCACAATGCCCCATGACGCCTATCATCACAATGCTCCATGGCACTTGTCCTCACAATGCTCCATGACCCCTGTCATCACAATCCTCCATAGCGCTTTTCATCACAATCCTCCATGACCACTTGCATCACAATGCTCCATGACCATTTTCATCACAATGCTCCATGACCACTTTCATCACAATGCCCCATGAACTCTGTCATCACAATGCTCCATGGCCCTTGTCATCACAATTCTCCATGACCCTTGTCATCACAGTGCTCCATGGCGCTTGTCATCACAATGATCCAGAGCCTTAGTTCCTGAGTTGGGAGTAGTATCATTGCCTCAATTAGGGAAAATGTCAGTGACTGAGTTGGGAGTAGTGTGAGGGCCCTTGTTAGGGACACTGTCAGTGCCTGAGTTAGGTGTAGTGTCAGGGTTTTATTACATACACTGTCAGTGCCTGAGTTGGGAATAGTGTCAGGGCCTTAGTTATGGACTGTGTCATTGCCTGAGTTAGGAGTAGTGTCAGGGCCTTAGTTAGGAGTAGCATCAGTGCCTTCGTTAGGTATTGTATCAGCGCCTCAGTTAGGAATAGATTCAGGGCCTTATTTTGGGACAGTGTCAGTGCCTGAGTTAGGAGTTTTGTCAGCCTTAGTTAGGGACCTTTTCAGAGCCTGAGTTCGGAGTAATGTCAGGGCCTTCCTTAGGTATTGTATCAGTGCCTGAGTTAGGAATAGTGTCAAGGCCTTAGTTAGGGACATTGCCAGGGCATGATTTAGGAGGAGTGTTAGGGTGTGAGTTATCAGCAGTGTCAGGGCCTTAGTTAGTGACAGTGTCAGTTCCTGAGTTAGGAGTAGAGTCAGGGCCTAAGTTAGGGACAGTGCCAGTGCTGAGTTCGTAGTAGTATCAGGGCCTTAGTTAGAGACAGTGTCAGGGCCTGAGTTAGGAGTGGTGTCAGAGGCTTTGTTAGGGACAGTGTCAGTGCCTGAGTTAAGAGTAACGTCACAGCTTTAGTTAGGGCCAGTGTCAGGGCCTTAGTTAAGACCAGTGTCAGGGCCTATGATAGGAATCAGATCAGGGCCTGTGTTACGAGTAGTGTCAGGGCCTATGATAGGAATCAGATCAGGGCCTGTGTTACGAGTAGTGTCAGGGCCTTAGTTAAGGACAGTGTCAGGGCCTGAGTCCTGACTTATTCCTAACTTTCCTCACTAAGGATTTTTGACACTACTGCTAATTCAGGTCCTGATAATATCCCTTACTAAGGCCCTGACCCTTTCCCTGGCTAAGGCCCTGAACTTCTCCTAAGTCAGGCCCTGATACTGTCCCTAACAATGGCCCTGACACTACACCTAACTTCGGCCCCGAAATGATACCTAACAAAGGCTCTGTTGCTAGTCCAAACTAAAGCCCTAAAATTGGTCTTAAATAAGGCCTTGACACTAATCCTAACTCAGGCCCTAACACTGTCCCTAGCTAAGGCCCTGACAGTACGCCTAACTCAGGCCCTCGTACGATTCCTAACAATGGCTCTGATGCTAGCCCAAACTAAGGCCCTGAAATTGGTCCTAAATAAGGCCTTGACACGAATCGTAACTCAGGCCCTAGCACTGTCCCTAACTAGGTCTCTGACAGTACACCTAACTCAGACCCTGACACTGTCCCTAAGCAAGGCCCTGACACTACTCCTAACTCAGTCCCTTACACTGTACCTAACAAAGTCACTGATGCCAGGCCTAACTCAGGCCCTGAAACGGTCTGTAACTAAGGCCCTGCTGCCATCAGTATGTAAAGTCCTGACATTATCCTGAGCTAATATCCTGACCTATGTCTTTCCAAGGTCCTGAAACTGTCCCAAAGTAAGCCCTGACGCTGTCCGTAAGTGAAGACCTGAGGCTGTCCCTAACTCAGGCCCTGAAGCTTTCCTTAACTGAAGCCTTGAAGCTGTGACTAACTCAGGCCCTGATCATGTATTTCACGAAGACCTTAATGCTGATCCAGCAAAGACGCTGATGCTGCTCCAAAGTCATGCCCTGACAGTGTGCCCAGCAAAGGGCCTGATGCTAGGCCTCACTCAGGCCCTGTCGCTCTCCCGAAGTCAGGCCCTGACAATGTCACTAACTAAGGCCCTGACTCTACTCCTAACTCAGTCCCGTAAAGTGTACCTAACAAAGGCTCTGATGCTAGTCGTAACTCAGGGCCTGACACTGTCTCTAACTAAGGGCTGCTGCCATCAATATCTAAAGTCCTGACATTATCCGGAGCTAATATCCTGACCCATGTCTTACCAAGGTCCTGAAACTGTCCCAAAGTAAGCCCTGACGCTGTCCATAAGTGAGGCCCTGCAGCTTTCCCTAACTAACTCAGGCCTTGATGCTGTGACTAACTCAGACCCTGATCATGTCTTTAACTAAGACCCTAAGGCTGATCCAACAGAGGCCGGGATGCTGCTCCTAAGTCATGCCCTGACAGTGTCCCCAGCTAAGGGTCTGACGCTAGGCCTCACTCAGACCCTATCGCTCTCCCTAAGTCAGGCTCTGATGCTGTCCCTACCTGAAGCCCTAACACTGGTTCTGAATAAGGCCCTGAGAGTCTCAGTAACAAAGGTCTTCACACTATCCTTAGGTCATTTCCTGACACTATCCCTACATGCTAAACTGACACTGTCACTAGCTAATGTCCTGCCTCTTATGCTGACTGAAGCCCTTAGGTTGTGCCTGCCTCAGGCACTGAATTTAGTCCCAAGACCGTGAAATTGTCCCGAACTAAGGCCTAGATGCTCGTCCTACATCTGGCCCTGACACTGTCCCTAACTAAGGCCCTAACACTATTGCTAACTGAGGACCTGACACTGGACCTATCAGGGGCCCGCTACTCCTAACTAACGCCTTGACACTGTCCCTTACTTAGGCCCTGCTACCATCAATATCTAAAGTCCTGACATTATCCTGAGCTAATATCCTAACTCATCTCTTACCAAGGTCCTGAAACTCTCCCTAAGGAAGCCCTGATGCTCTCCCTAAGTGAGGCCTTGAGGCTGTCCCTAACAGAGGCCCTGATAATATCTTTAACATAGCCCCTGAGGCTGATCCTACCGTGGCTCTTATGTTGCTCCTAAGTCATGCCCTGACACTGTCCCTAGCTAAGGCCCTGACGCTAGGCCTCACTCAGGCCCTGTCGCTCTCCCTAAGTCAGGCTCTGACGCTGTCCCTACCCGAAGCCCTGACACTCACTGGTCCTTAATTAGGCCCTGATGCTCTAAGTAACCAAGGTCTTGACACTATCCCTAGGTCATTTCCTGACACTCTCCCTAGATCTTAACCTAACCTTCTCTTTAGCTAATGTCGAGATTAGCTAAAGAGATTCTTTAGAACGAGATTCTTTCATCTTCTGAATATGGTTTTCTTAAAAACATAATTTTTATAGTGTTACTAACTTTAAACAAAATGTACTCAACTGCTGTGGAATAGTCCTTCATAGGAGCGTGCATGGTTCACTTCTGCATCTGCTTGTGGTGGTGTTCAAGTTGCTTTCAGCTGTAGATCCTCTTATGCTAGCTAAATCTGTGATTCTGTCCCTAAATGAGGCCCTGAATTTAGGTCCGAAGCCGTGAACCTGTCCCTAACTGAGGCCTGGAGGCGCGTCCTAACGCAAGTGCTGACACTGTCTCGAACTAAGGCCCTGACACTACACCTAACTCAGTCACTGACACTGTACCTAACAAAGGCTCTGATGCTAGTCCGAACTTAGGCCTGACACTGCCTCTAACTAAGGCCCTGCTGCCGTCAATATCTGAACACCTGACATTATCCTGAGCTAATATCCTGACCCATGTCTTACCAAGGTCCTGAAACTTTCCCAAAGTAAGCCCTGACGCTGTCCCTAAGTGAGACCTTGAGGCTGTCCCTAACAGAGGCCCTGATAATATCTTTAATGAAGACCCTAATGCTGATCCTACAGAGGCCTTTATGCTGCTCCTAAGTCATGCCCTGATACTGTCCCTTACTCTGGCCCCAAAGATAGGCCTCACTTAGGCCCTGTTGCTGTACCTTAGTTAGGCTCTGACGCTGTCCGTACATCAAGCCCTGGCACTGGTCCTGATTAAGGCCCTCACGCTGCTGCTAACTAAGGCCCTGATGCTCTCAATGACTAAGGTCTTCTCGTTATCCCTTGGTCATTTCCTTTCACTATCTCTGGCCTGGAACCTGACTCTGTCCCGAGATAATCTCCTGCATCTTATGCTGACTGAAACCCTAATGCTCTCCCTAACTAAGGCCCTGACTACTCCTAACTAAGGCCATGACACTGTCTCTAACAAAGGCCCAGAATCTGTCCCTAATATAGGCCCTGCTGCCAGCAATAACTAAAATCCTGACACTCTCCTGAGATAATATCCTGACCCATTTCTAACCAAGGTCTTGACACTCTCCCTAAGAAAGCCCTGTCGCTGTCTTTAAGTGAAGACCTGAGGCTGTCCGTAACTCAGGCCCTGAAGCTTTCCCTAACTGAGGCCTTGACGTTGTGACTAACGAGGGCTCTGGTCATCTTTAACTAAGAGCCTAAAGCTGATCCAACAAAGGCACTGATGCTGCTCCTAAGTCACTCCCTGACAGTGTCCCCAGCTGAGGGCCTGACATTAGGCCTCACTCAGACCCTGTCGCTCTCCCTAAGTCAGGCCCTGATACTGTCCCTACCTGAAGCACTAACATTGGTTCTGAATAAGGCCCTGATATTCTCAGTAACAAAGGTCTTCACACTATCCTTAGGTCATTTCCTGACACGATTCCTAGCCTTCACCCTAACCCTGTCCCGAGCTACTATCCTACGTCTTATGCTAACTAAAGACCTTATGCTGTGCCTACCTCAGGCACTGAATTTAGTCCCAAGACCGCTAGACTGTCCCTCACTAAGCTCCATGACCTTATCGTCACAATGTTCTGTGACCACTGTCATCACAATGCTCCACGCCCTTATCATCACAATGCCCCATGACCCCTGTCATCACAATGCTCCATGACCCCTTCCATCACAATGCTCCGTGACCCCTTTCATCAAAATGCGCCATGACCATTGTCATCACAATGCTCCATGACCCCTGGCATCCCAAAGCTCCATGACCACTCTCATTGCAATGCTTCATGACCCTTGTCATCGCAATGCTACATACCATTGTCATCACAATGCTCCATACCCCATGTCATCACATTGGCCCATGACCCTTGTCTCACAATGTTCCATGCTCTTGTGATCACAATGCTCCATGCCCCCTGTCATCACAATGCTCCATGACCCCGGTCATCACAATGCTCCATTACCATTGTCATCACAAAGCTCCAGGTCCCCTGTCATTCACAAAGCCAAATGACCCCTGTCATCACAATGCTTCATGGCCCTTGTCCTCACAATGCCCCATGACCCCTGTCATCAAATTGCTCCATGTCCCCGTTTATCACAATGCTCTAAATTACCCCTGTAATCACAGTGCTCCATAACCCTTTTCCTTACAATGCTCAATGCCCCTTTTCATCACAATGAGCCATGAAAACTTTCATCAGAATGCTCCATTACCCCTGTCTCATGTCCCCGTTCTTCACAATGCATCACAATTACCCCTGTAATCACAGTGCTCCATAACCCCTTTCATCACAGTGCTCCATGCCCCCTGTCATCACAATGCTCCATGAACCCTTTCATCACAATGCTCCATTAATCCTTTCATCGCACTGCTCTATGACTTTTGTCATCACAATGCTCCATGCCCTTCTCATCACAATGCTCCATGGCCTTTGTCATCACAATGCTCCATGTTCAATGTAATCACAGTGCTCCACGACCCCTGTCATCACAATGTTCCATGAGACATTTCATCACAAAGCTCCATGACGCTTGTCATCACAATGCTCCATGGCGCTGTGCATCACAATGCTCCATGACCACATTCAGCACAGTGGTCCATGACCCTTTTCATCACAATATTCCATGGCTCTTGCCATCACAATGCCCCATGGCGCTTGTCATCACAATGCTCCATGACCCCTTGTCATCACAATGCCCCATGGCCCCTTTCATCACAATGCTCCATGACCACTTTCATCACAATGCTCCATGTGCCCTGTTCATCACAATGCTCCATGACCCCTTTTCATCACAATGCTCCATGACCATTTTGATCACAAGGCTTCATGCCCTTATCATCACAGTGCTCCATGAACCCTTTCATCACAATGCTCCATGGCCCTTCTCATCACAATGCCCGATGACCACTTCCATCACAATGCTCCATGACCCTTTTCATCAAAATGCGCCATGAACATTGTCATAACAAAGATCCATGACCACGTTCATCACAATGCTCCAGGACCCCTTTCCTTACAATGCTCCATGGCTCTTGTCATCACAAAGCTCCATGGCGCTTGTCATCACAAGGCTCCATGACCACTGGAATCACCATGATCCATGACCCCTTTGATAACAATTCTCCATTACCCCTTTCCTCAGAGTGATCCTTGGCACTTGTCATCACAATGCTCCATGATCCCTGTAATCACAATGATCCTTGACCCCTTTCATCACAATGTTCCATGGCCGCTTTCATCACAATGCTCCATAACCCCTGTCATCACAATGCCCCATGACCCATTTCCCCACAATGCTCCCTGAGCCATGTCATCACAATGCTACTTGTCTTTGTCAATACAATGCTCCATGTCCCCTGTAATCAGAGTCTTCCATGACCCCTTTCATCACAGCTCTCCTTAACACTTTTCTCACAATGCTCCATGCCATTGTCATCACAAAGTTTCATGCCCCCTGTCACCACAATGCTCCAAGCCCACTCTCAACACAATGCTCCATGAGACTTGTCTCACAAGGCTCCATGCCCTTTTCATCACAATGCTCCATTCCCCCTGTCATCACAATGCTCCATGCCCCCTTTCATTACAATGTTCCATGCCCCCTGTCATCACAAGGTTCCATGCCCTTATTATCACAATGCTCCATGACACCTGTCTTCGCAATGTTCCACGCACTTATCATCACAATACTCCTTGACCCTTGTCTAAAATGCTACATGGTGGTGACATCACAATGTTCCATGCACCCTGTCATTACAAGGCTCCATGACACTTGTCATCACAATGTTCCATGGCAGCTATCATTCAAAATGCCATATGACCACTTTCATCACAATGCTCCAAGGCCTTTGTCATCACAATGCCCCATGAACCCTGTCATCACAATGCTCCAGGCCCCCTGTCATCACAATGAGCCATGACACCTTTCATCACAATGCTCCATAACCACTGTCATCACAATGATCCATGGCCCTTGTCATCACAATGCTCCCTGGTGCATGTCATCACAAAGATCCATGACCACTTTCAGCACCATGCTCCATGACCCCTTTCATCAAAATTCTCCATGACCATTGTCATCACAATGCTCCATGAGCCCTGTCATTACAATGCTCCCTGACCCCTGTCATCACCATGATCCATGGCCCTTCTCATCACAGTGCTCCTTCGCTCTTGTCATAACAATGCTCCATGATCGCTGTCATCACAATGATCCATGATTCCTTTCATCACAATTCTCCTTTTCCCCTTTCATCACGATGATCCCTGGAGCTTGTCAAAACAATGCTCCTCGATTCCCTGTAATCACAATGATCCATGACCCCTTTCATGACAATGCTCCATTACCCCACTAATCACAATGATCCATGGTGATTGTCATCACAATGCTCCATGACCCTTGTCATCACTATGCTCCAGGTCGTTGTAATCACAATGTACCATGACACCTTTCACCACAAAGCTCCAAGATCCCTGTCATCACAATGCCCCATGACGCCTATCATCACAATGCTCCATGGCACTTGTCCTCACAATGCTCCATGACCCCTGTCATCACAATCCTCCATAGCGCTTTTCATCACAATCCTCCATGACCACTTTCATCACAATGCTCCATGACCATTTTCATCACAATGCTCCATGACCACTTTCATCACAAAGCCCCATGAACTCTGTCATCACAATGCTCCATGCACTTGTCATCACAATTCTCCATGACCCTTGTCATCACAGTGCTCCATGGCGCTTGTCATCACAATGATCCAGAGCCTTAGTTCCTGAGTTGGGAGTAGTATCATTGCCTCAATTAGGGAAAATGTCAGTGACTGAGTTGGGAGTAGTGTGAGGGCCCTTGTTAGGGACACTGTCAGTGCCTGAGTTAGGTGTAGTGTCAGGGTTTTATTACATACACTGTCAGTGCCTGAGTTGGGAATAGTGTCAGGGCCTTAGTAATGGACTGTGTCATTGCCTGAGTTAGGAGTAGTGTCAGGGCCTTAGTTAGGAGTAGCATCAGTGCCTTCGTTAGGTATTGTATCAGCGCCTCAGTTAGGAATAGATTCAGGGCCTTATTTTGGGACAGTGTCAGTGCCTGAGTTAGGAGTTTTGTCAGCCTTAGTTAGGGACCTTTTCAGAGCCTGAGTTCGGAGTAATGTCAGGGCCTTCCTTAGGTATTGTATCAGTGCCTGAGTTAGGAATAGTGTCAAGGCCTTAGTTAGGGACATTGCCAGGGCATGATTTAGGAGGAGTGTTAGGGTGTGAGTTATCAGCAGTGTCAGGGCCTTAGTTAGTGACAGTGTCAGTTCCTGAGTTAGGAGTAGAGTCAGGGCCTAAGTTAGGGACAGTGCCAGTGCTGAGTTCGTAGTAGTATCAGGGCCTTAGTTAGAGACAGTGTCAGGGCCTGAGTTAGGAGTGGTGTCAGAGGCTTTGTTAGGGACAGTGTCAGTGCCTGAGTTAAGAGTAACGTCACAGCTTTAGTTAGGGCCAGTGTCAGGGCCTTAGTTAAGACCAGTGTCAGGGCCTATGATAGGAATCAGATCAGGGCCTGTGTTACGAGTAGTGTCAGGGCCTATGATAGGAATCAGATCAGGGCCTGTGTTACGAGTAGTGTCAGGGCCTTAGTTAAGGACAGTGTCAGGGCCTGAGTCCTGACTTATTCCTAACTTTCCTCACTAAGGATTTTTGACACTACTGCTAATTCAGGTCCTGATAATATCCCTTACTAAGGCCCTGACCCTTTCCCTGGCTAAGGCCCTGAACTTCTCCTAAGTCAGGCCCTGATACTGTCCCTAACAATGGCCCTGACACTACACCTAACTTCGGCCCCGAAATGATACCTAACAAAGGCTCTGTTGCTAGTCCAAACTAAAGCCCTAAAATTGGTCTTAAATAAGGCCTTGACACTAATCCTAACTCAGGCCCTAACACTGTCCCTAGCTAAGGCCCTGACAGTACGCCTAACTCAGGCCCTCGTACGATTCCTAACAATGGCTCTGATGCTAGCCCAAACTAAGGCCCTGAAATTGGTCCTAAATAAGGCCTTGACACGAATCGTAACTCAGGCCCTAGCACTGTCCCTAACTAGGTCTCTGACAGTACACCTAACTCAGACCCTGACACTGTCCCTAAGCAAGGCCCTGACACTACTCCTAACTCAGTCCCTTACACTGTACCTAACAAAGTCACTGATGCTAGGCCTAACTCAGGCCCTGAAACGGTCTGTAACTAAGGCCCTGCTGCCATCAGTATGTAAAGTCCTGACATTATCCTGAGCTAATATCCTGACCTATGTCTTTCCAAGGTCCTGAAACTGTCCCAAAGTAAGCCCTGACGCTGTCCGTAAGTGAAGACCTGAGGCTGTCCCTAACTCAGGCCCTGAAGCTTTCCTTAACTGAAGCCTTGAAGCTGTGACTAACTCAGGCCCTGATCATGTATTTCACGAAGACCTTAATGCTGATCCAGCAAAGACGCTGATGCTGCTCCAAAGTCATGCCCTGACAGTGTGCCCAGCAAAGGGCCTGATGCTAGGCCTCACTCAGGCCCTGTCGCTCTCCCGAAGTCAGGCCCTGACAATGTCACTAACTAAGGCCCTGACTCTACTCCTAACTCAGTCCCGTAAAGTGTACCTAACAAAGGCTCTGATGCTAGTCGTAACTCAGGGCCTGACACTGTCTCTAACTAAGGGCTGCTGCCATCAATATCTAAAGTCCTGACATTATCCGGAGCTAATATCCTGACCCATGTCTTACCAAGGTCCTGAAACTGTCCCAAAGTAAGCCCTGACGCTGTCCATAAGTGAGGCCCTGCAGCTTTCCCTAACTAACTCAGGCCTTGATGCTGTGACTAACTCAGACACTGATCATGTCTTTAACTAAGACCCTAAGGCTGATCCAACAGAGGCCGGGATGCTGCTCCTAAGTCATGCCCTGACAGTGTCCCCAGCTAAGTGTCTGACGCTAGGCCTCACTCAGACCCTATCGCTCTCCCTAAGTCAGGCTCTGATGCTGTCCCTACCTGAAGCCCTAACACTGGTTCTGAATAAGGCCCTGAGAGTCTCAGTAACAAAGGTCTTCACACTATCTTTAGGTCATTTCCTGACACTATCCCTACATGCTAAACTGACACTGTCACTAGCTAATGTCCTGCCTCTTATGCTGACTGAAGCCCTTAGGTTGTGCCTGCCTCAGGCACTGAATTTAGTCCCAAGACCGTGAAATTGTCCCGAACTAAGGCCTAGATGCTCGTCCTACATCTGGCCCTGACACTGTCCCTAACTAAGGCCCTAACACTATTGCTAACTGAGGACCTGACACTGGACCTATCAGGGGCCCGCTACTCCTAACTAACGCCTTGACACTGTCCCTTACTTAGGCCCTGCTACCATCAATATCTAAAGTCCTGACATTATCCTGAGCTAATATCCTAACTCATCTCTTACCAAGGTCCTGAAACTCTCCCTAAGGAAGCCCTGATGCTCTCCCTAAGTGAGGCCTTGAGGCTGTCCCTAACAGAGGCCCTGATAATATCTTTAACATAGCCCCTGAGGCTGATCCTACCGTGGCTCTTATGTTGCTCCTAAGTCATGCCCTGACACTGTCCCTAGCTAAGGCCCTGACGCTAGGCCTCACTCAGGCCCTGTCGCTCTCCCTAAGTCAGGCTCTGACGCTGTCCCTACCCGAAGCCCTGACACTCACTGGTCCTTAATTAGGCCCTGATGCTCTAAGTAACCAAGGTCTTGACACTATCCCTAGGTCATTTCCTGACACTCTCCCTAGATCTTAACCTAACCTTCTCTTTAGCTAATGTCGAGATTAGCTAAAGAGATTCTTTAGAACGAGATTCTTTCATCTTCTGAATATGGTTTTCTTAAAAACATAATTTTTATAGTGTTACTAACTTTAAACAAAATGTACTCAACTGCTGTGGAATAGTCCTTCATAGGAGCGTGCATGGTTCACTTCTGCATCTGCTTGTGGTGGTGTTCAAGTTGCTTTCAGCTGTAGATCCTCTTATGCTAGCTAAATCTGTGATTCTGTCCCTAAATGAGGCCCTGAATTTAGGTCCGAAGCCGTGAACCTGTCCCTAACTGAGGCCTGGAGGCGCGTCCTAACGCAAGTGCTGACACTGTCTCGAACTAAGGCCCTGACACTACACCTAACTCAGTCACTGACACTGTACCTAACAAAGGCTCTGATGCTAGTCCTAACTTAGGCCTGACACTGCCTCTAACTAAGGCCCTGCTGCCGTCAATATCTGAACACCTGACATTATCCTGAGCTAATATCCTGACCCATGTCTTACCAAGGTCCTGAAACTTTCCCAAAGTAAGCCCTGACGCTGTCCCTAAGTGAGACCTTGAGGCTGTCCCTAACAGAGGCCCTGATAATATCTTTAATGAAGACCCTAATGCTGATCCTACAGAGGCCTTTATGCTGCTCCTAAGTCATGCCCTGATACTGTCCCTTACTCTGGCCCCAAAGATAGGCCTCACTTAGGCCCTGTTGCTGTACCTTAGTTAGGCTCTGACGCTGTCCGTACATCAAGCCCTGGCACTGGTCCTGATTAAGGCCCTCACGCTGCTGCTAACTAAGGCCCTGATGCTCTCAATGACTAAGGTCTTCTCGTTATCCCTTGGTCATTTCCTTTCACTATCTCTGGCCTGGAACCTGACTCTGTCCCGAGATAATCTCCTGCATCTTATGCTGACTGAAACCCTAATGCTCTCCCTAACTAAGGCCCTGACTACTCCTAACTAAGGCCATGACACTGTCTCTAACAAAGGCCCAGAATCTGTCCCTAATATAGGCCCTGCTGCCAGCAATAATTAAAATCCTGACACTCTCCTGAGATAATATCCTGACCCATTTCTAACCAAGGTCTTGACACTCTCCCTAAGAAAGCCCTGTCGCTGTCTTTAAGTGAAGACCTGAGGCTGTCCGTAACTCAGGCCCTGAAGCTTTCCCTAACTGAGGCCTTGACGTTGTGACTAACGAGGGCTCTGGTCATCTTTAACTAAGAGCCTAAAGCTGATCCAACAAAGGCACTGATGCTGCTCCTAAGTCACTCCCTGACAGTGTCCCCAGCTGAGGGCCTGACATTAGGCCTCACTCAGACCCTGTCGCTCTCCCTAAGTCAGGCCCTGATACTGTCCCTACCTGAAGCACTAACATTGGTTCTGAATAAGGCCCTGATATTCTCAGTAACAAAGGTCTTCACACTATCCTTAGGTCATTTCCTGACACGATTCCTAGCCTTCACCCTAACCCTGTCCCGAGCTACTATCCTACGTCTTATGCTAACTAAAGACCTTATGCTGTGCCTACCTCAGGCACTGAATTTAGTCCCAAGACCGCTAGACTGTCCCTCACTAAGCTCCATGACCTTATCGTCACAATCTTCCGTGACCACTGTCATCACAATGCTCCACGCCCTTATCATCACAATGCCCCATGACCCCTGTCATCACAATGCTCCATGACCCCTTCCATCACAATGCTCCGTGACCCCTTTCATCAAAATGCGCCATGACCATTGTCATCACAATGCTCCATGACCCCTGGCATCCCAAAGCTCCATGACCACTCTCATTGCAATGCTTCATGACCCTTGTCATCGCAATGCTACATACCATTGTCATCACAATGCTCCATACCCCATGTCATCACATTGGCCCATGACCCTTGTCTCACAATGTTCCATGCTCTTGTGATCACAATGCTCCATGCCCCCTGTCATCACAATGCTCCATGACCCCGGTCATCACAATGCTCCATTACCATTGTCATCACAAAGCTCCAGGTCCCCTGTCATTCACAAAGCCAAATGACCCCTGTCATCACAATGCTTCATGGCCCTTGTCCTCACAATGCCCCATGACCCCTGTCATCAAATTGCTCCATGTCCCCGTTTATCACAATGCTCTAAATTACCCCTGTAATCACAGTGCTCCATAACCCTTTTCCTTACAATGCTCAATGCCCCTTTTCATCACAATGAGCCATGAAAACTTTCATCAGAATGCTCCATTACCCCTGTCTCATGTCCCCGTTCTTCACAATGCATCACAATTACCCCTGTAATCACAGTGATCCATAACCCCTTTCATCACAGTGCTCCATGCCCCCTGTCATCACAATGCTCCATGAACCCTTTCATGACAATGCTCCATTAATCCTTTCATCGCACTGCTCTATGACTTTTGTCATCACAATGCTCCATGCCCTTCTCATCACAATGCTCCATGGCCTTTATCATCACAATGCTCCATGTTCAATGTAATCACAGTGCTCCACGACCCCTGTCATCACAATGTTCCATGAGACATTCCATCACAAAGCTCCATGACGCTTGTCATCACAATGCTCTATGGCGCTGTGCATCACAATGCTCCATGACCACATTCAGCACAGTGGTCCATGACCCTTTTCATCACAATATTCCATGGCTCTTGCCATCACAATGCCCCATGGCGCTTGTCATCACAATGCTCCATGACCCCTTGTGATCACAATGCCCCATGGCCCCTTTCATCACAATGCTCCATGACCACTTTCATCACAATGCTCCATGTGCCCTGTTCATCACAATGCTCCATGACCCCTTTTCATCACAATGCTCCATGACCATTTTGATCACAGGGCTTCATGGCCTTATCATCACAGTGCTCCATGAACCCTTTCATCACAATGCTCCATGGCCCTTCTCATCACAATGCCCGATGACCACTTCCATCACAATGCTCCATGACCCTTTTCATCAAAATGCGCCATGAACATTGTCATAACAAAGATCCATGACCACGTTCATCACAATGCTCCAGGACCCCTTTCCTTACAATGCTCCATGGCTCTTGTCATCACAAAGCTCCATGGCGCTTGTCATCACAAGGCTCCATGACCACTGGAATCACCATGATCCATGACCCCTTTGATAACAATTCTCCATTACCCCTTTCCTCAGAGTGATCCTTGGCACTTGTCATCACAATGCTCCATGATCCCTGTAATCACAATGATCCTTGACCCCTTTCATCACAATGTTCCATGGCCGCTTTCATCACAATGCTCCATAACCCCTGTCATCACAGTGCCCCATGACCCATTTCCCCACAATGCTCCCTGAGCCATGTCATCACAATGCTACTTGTCTTTGTCAATACAATGCTCCATGTCCCCTGTAATCAGAGTCTTCCATGACCCCTTTCATCACAGCTCTCCTTAACACTTTTCTCACAATGCTCCATGCCATTGTCATCACAAAGTTTCATGCCCCCTGTCACCACCATGCTCCAAGCCCACTCTCAACACAATGCTCCATGAGACTTGTCTCACAAGGCTCCATGCCCTTTTCATCACAATGCTCCATTCCCCCTGTCATCACAATGCTCCATGCCCCCTTTCATTACAATGTTCCATGCCCCCTGTCATCACAAGGTTCCATGCCCTTATCATCACAATGCTCCATGACACCTGTCTTCGCAATGTTCCACGCACTTATCATCACAATACTCCTTGACCCTTGTCTAAAATGCTACATGGCGGTGAGATCACAATGTTCCATGCACCCTGTCATTACAAGGCTCCATGACACTTGTCATCACAATGTTCCATGGCCCCTATCATTCAAAATGCCATATGACCACTTTCATCACAATGCTCCAAGGCCCTTGTCATCACAATGCCCCATGAACCCTGTCATCACAATGCTCCAGGCCCCCTGTCATCACAATGAGCCATGACACCTTTCATCACAATGCTCCATAACCACTGTCATCACAATGATCCATGGCCCTTGTCATCACAATGCTCCCTGGTGCATGTCATCACAAAGATCCGTGACCACTTTCAGCACAATGCTCCATGACCCCTTTCATCAAAATTCTCCATGACCATTGTCATCACAATGCTCCATGAGCCCTGTCATTACAAAGCTCCCTGACCCCTGTCATCACCATGATCCATGGCCCTTCTCATCACAGTGCTCCTTCGCTCTTGTCATAACAATGCTCCATGATCGCTGTCATCACAATGATCCATGATTCCTTTCATCACAATTCTCCTTTTCCCCTTTCATCACGATGATCCCTGGAGCTTGTCAAAACAATGCTCCTCGATTCCCTGTAATCACAATGATCCATGACCCCTTTCATGACAATGCTCCATTACCCCACTAATCACAATGATCCATAGTGATTGTCATCACAATGCTCCATGACCCTTGTCATCACAATGCTCCAGGTCGTTGTAATCACAATGTACCATGACACCTTTCACCACAAAGCTCCAAGATCCCTGTCATCACAATGCCCCATGACGCCTATCATCACAATGCTCCATGGCACTTGTCCTCACAATGCTCCATGACCCCTGTCATCACAATCCTCCATAGCGCTTTTCATCACAATCCTCCATGACCACTTGCATCACAATGCTCCATGACCATTTTCATCACAATGCTCCATGACCACTTTCATCACAATGCCCCATGAACTCTGTCATCACAATGCTCCATGGCCCTTGTCATCACAATTCTCCATGACCCTTGTCATCACAGTGCTCCATGGCGCTTGTCATCACAATGATCCAGAGCCTTAGTTCCTGAGTTGGGAGTAGTATCATTGCCTCAATTAGGGAAAATGTCAGTGACTGAGTTGGGAGTAGTGTGAGGGCCCTTGTTAGGGACACTGTCAGTGCCTGAGTTAGGTGTAGTGTCAGGGTTTTATTACATACACTGTCAGTGCCTGAGTTGGGAATAGTGTCAGGGCCTTAGTTATGGACTGTGTCATTGCCTGAGTTAGGAGTAGTGTCAGGGCCTTAGTTAGGAGTAGCATCAGTGCCTTCGTTAGGTATTGTATCAGCGCCTCAGTTAGGAATAGATTCAGGGCCTTATTTTGGGACAGTGTCAGTGCCTGAGTTAGGAGTTTTGTCAGCCTTAGTTAGGGACCTTTTCAGAGCCTGAGTTCGGAGTAATGTCAGGGCCTTCCTTAGGTATTGTATCAGTGCCTGAGTTAGGAATAGTGTCAAGGCCTTAGTTAGGGACATTGCCAGGGCATGATTTAGGAGGAGTGTTAGGGTGTGAGTTATGAACAGTGTCAGGGCCTTAGTTAGTGACAGTGTCAGTTCCTGAGTTAAGAGTAGAGTCAGGGCCTAAGTTAGGGACAGTGCCAGTGCTGAGTTCGTAGTAGTATCAGGGCCTTAGTTAGAGACAGTGTCAGGGCCTGAGTTAGGAGTAGTGTCAGAGGCTTTGTTAGGGACAGTGTCAGTGCCTGAGTTAAGAGTAACGTCACAGCTTTAGTTAGGGCCAGTGTCAGGGCCTTAGTTAAGACCAGTGTCAGGGCCTATGATAGGAATCAGATCAGGGCCTGTGTTACGAGTAGTGTCAGGGCCTATGATAGGAATCAGATCAGGGCCTGTGTTACGAGTAGTGTCAGGGCCTTAGTTAAGGACAGTGTCAGGGCCTGAGTCCTGACTTATTCCTAACTTTCCTCACTAAGGATTTTTGACACTACTGCTAATTCAGGTCCTGATAATATCCCTTACTAAGGCCTTGACCCTTTCCCTGGCTAAGGCCCTGAACTTTTCCTAAGTCAGGCCCTGATACTGTCCCTAACAATGGCCCTGACACTACACCTAACTTCGGCCCCGAAATGATACCTAACAAAGGCTCTGTTGCTAGTCCAAACTAAAGCCCTAAAATTGGTCTTAAATAAGGCCTTGACACTAATCCTAACTCAGGCCCTAACACTGTCCCTAGCTAAGGCCCTGACAGTACGCCTAACTCAGGCCCTCGTACGATTCCTAACAATGGCTCTGATGCTAGCCCAAACTAAGGCCCTGAAATTGGTCCTAAATAAGGCCTTGACACGAATCGTAACTCAGGCCCTAGCACTGTCCCTAACTAGGTCTCTGACAGTACACCTAACTCAGACCCTGACACTGTCCCTAAGCAAGGCCCTGACACTACTCCTAACTCAGTCCCTTACACTGTACCTAACAAAGTCACTGATGCCAGGCCTAACTCAGGCCCTGAAACGGTCTGTAACTAAGGCCCTGCTGCCATCAGTATGTAAAGTCCTGACATTATCCTGAGCTAATATCCTGACCTATGTCTTTCCAAGGTCCTGAAACTGTCCCAAAGTAAGCCCTGACGCTGTCCGTAAGTGAAGACCTGAGGCTGTCCCTAACTCAGGCCCTGAAGCTTTCCTTAACTGAAGCCTTGAAGCTGTGACTAACTCAGGCCCTGATCATGTATTTCACGAAGACGTTAATGCTGATCCAGCAAAGACGCTGATGCTGCTCCAAAGTCATGCCCTGACAGTGTGCCCAGCAAAGGGCCTGATGCTAGGCCTCACTCAGGCCCTGTCGCTCTCCCGAAGTCAGGCCCTGACAATGTCACTAACTAAGGCCCTGACTCTACTCCTAACTCAGTCCCGTAAAGTGTACCTAACAAAGGCTCTGATGCTAGTCGTAACTCAGGGCCTGACACTGTCTCTAACTAAGGGCTGCTGCCATCAATATCTAAAGTCCTGACATTATCCGGAGCTAATATCCTGACCCATGTCTTACCAAGGTCCTGAAACTGTCCCAAAGTAAGCCCTGACGCTGTCCATAAGTGAGGCCCTGCAGCTTTCCCTAACTAACTCAGGCCTTGATGCTGTGACTAACTCAGACACTGATCATGTCTTTAACTAAGACCCTAAGGCTGATCCAACAGAGGCCGGGATGCTGCTCCTAAGTCATGCCCTGACAGTGTCCCCAGCTAAGGGTCTGACGCTAGGCCTCACTCAGACCCTATCGCTCTCCCTAAGTCAGGCTCTGATGCTGTCCCTACCTGAAGCCCTAACACTGGTTCTGAATAAGGCCCTGAGAGTCTCAGTAACAAAGGTCTTCACACTATCCTTAGGTCATTTCCTGACACTATCCCTACATGCTAAACTGACACTGTCACTAGCTAATGTCCTGCCTCTTATGCTGACTGAAGCCCTTAGGTTGTGCCTGCCTCAGGCACTGAATTTAGTCCCAAGACCGTGAAATTGTCCCGAACTAAGGCCTAGATGCTCGTCCTACATCTGGCCCTGACACTGTCCCTAACTAAGGCCCTAACACTATTGCTAACTGAGGACCTGACACTGGACCTATCAGGGGCCCGTTACTCCTAACTAACGCCTTGACACTGTCCCTTACTTAGGCCCTGCTACCATCAATATCTAAAGTCCTGACATTATCCTGAGCTAATATCCTAACTCATCTCTTACCAAGGTCCTGAAACTCTCCCTAAGGAAGCCCTGATGCTCTCCCTAAGTGAGGCCTTGAGGCTGTCCCTAACAGAGGCCCTGATAATATCTTTAACATAGCCCCTGAGGCTGATCCTACCGTGGCTCTTATGTTGCTCCTAAGTCATGCCCTGACACTGTCCCTAGCTAAGGCCCTGACGCTAGGCCTCACTCAGGCCCTGTCGCTCTCCCTAAGTCAGGCTCTGACGCTGTCCCTACCCGAAGCCCTGACACTCACTGGTCCTTAATTAGGCCCTGATGCTCTAAGTAACCAAGGTCTTGACACTATCCCTAGGTCATTTCCTGACACTCTCCCTAGATCTTAACCTAACCTTCTCTTTAGCTAATGTCGAGATTAGCTAAAGAGATTCTTTAGAACGAGATTCTTTCATCTTCTGAATATGGTTTTCTTAAAAACATAATTTTTATAGTGTTACTAACTTTAAACAAAATGTACTCAACTGCTGTGGAATAGTCCTTCATAGGAGCGTGCATGGTTCACTTCTGCATCTGCTTGTGGTGGTGTTCAAGTTGCTTTCAGCTGTAGATCCTCTTATGCTAGCTAAATCTGTGATTCTGTCCCTAAATGAGGCCCTGAATTTAGGTCCGAAGCCGTGAACCTGTCCCTAACTGAGGCCTGGAGGCGCGTCCTAACGCAAGTGCTGACACTGTCTCGAACTAAGGCCCTGACACTACACCTAACTCAGTCACTGACACTGTACCTAACAAAGGCTCTGATGCTAGTCCTAACTTAGGCCTGACACTGCCTCTAACTAAGGCCCTGCTGCCGTCAATATCTGAACACCTGACATTATCCTGAGCTAATATCCTGACCCATGTCTTACCAAGGTCCTGAAACTTTCCCAAAGTAAGCCCTGACGCTGTCCCTAAGTGAGACCTTGAGGCTGTCCCTAACAGAGGCCCTGATAATATCTTTAATGAAGACCCTAATGCTGATCCTACAGAGGCCTTTATGCTGCTCCTAAGTCATGCCCTGATACTGTCCCTTACTCTGGCCCCAAAGATAGGCCTCACTTAGGCCCTGTTGCTGTACCTTAGTTAGGCTCTGACGCTGTCCGTACATCAAGCCCTGGCACTGGTCCTGATTAAGGCCCTCACGCTGCTGCTAACTAAGGCCCTGATGCTCTCAATGACTAAGGTCTTCTCGTTATCCCTTGGTCATTTCCTTTCACTATCTCTGGCCTGGAACCTGACTCTGTCCCGAGATAATCTCCTGCATCTTATGCTGACTGAAACCCTAATGCTCTCCCTAACTAAGGCCCTGACTACTCCTAACTAAGGCCATGACACTGTCTCTAACAAAGGCCCAGAATCTGTCCCTAATATAGGCCCTGCTGCCAGCAATAACTAAAATCCTGACACTCTCCTGAGATAATATCCTGACCCATTTCTAACCAAGGTCTTGACACTCTCCCTAAGAAAGCCCTGTCGCTGTCTTTAAGTGAAGACCTGAGGCTGTCCGTAACTCAGGCCCTGAAGCTTTCCCTAACTGAGGCCTTGACGCTGTGACTAACGAGGGCTCTGGTCATCTTTAACTAAGAGCCTAAAGCTGATCCAACAAAGGCACTGATGCTGCTCCTAAGTCACTCCTTGACAGTGTCCCCAGCTGAGGGCCTGACATTAGGCCTCACTCAGACCCTGTCGCTCTCCCTAAGTCAGGCCCTGATACTGTCCCTACCTGAAGCCCTAACACTGGTTCTGAATAAGGCCCTGATATTCTCAGTAACAAAGGTCTTCACACTATCCTTAGGTCATTTCCAGACACGATTCCTAGCCTTCACCCTAACCCTGTCCGGAGCTAATATCCTACCTCTTATGCTAACTAAAGGCTGTATGCTGTGCCTACCTCAGGCACTGAATTTACTCCCAAGACCGCTAGACTGTCCCTCACTAGGTTCCATGCCCTTATCGTCACAATGTTCCGTGACCACTGTCATCACAATGCTCCACGCACTTATCATCACAATGCCCCATGACCCCTGTCATCACAATGCTCCATGATCCCTTCCAGCACAGTGCTCCGTGACCCGTTTCATCAAAATGCGCCATGACCATTATCAACACAGTGCTCCATGACCCCTGGCATCCCAATGCTCCATGACCACTCTCATGGCAATGCTTCATGACCCTTGTCATCGCAATGCTACATACCATTGTCATCACAATGCTCCATACCCCATGTCATCACACTGGCCCATGACCCTTGCCTCACAATGATCCATGCTCTTGTGATCACAATGCTCCATGTCCCCTGTCATCACAATGCCCCATGACTCCTATCATCACAATGCTCCATGGCACATGTCCTAACAATGCCCCATGACCCCTGTCATCAAATTGCTCCATGTCTCCGTTTATCACAATGCTCTAAATTACCACTGTAATCACAGTGCTCCATAACCCTTTTCCTCACAATGCTCAATGCCCCTTTTCATCACAATGAGCCATGAAATCTTTCATCAGAATGCTCCATTACCCCTGTCTCATGTCCCCTTTCATCACAATGCATCACAATAACCCCGGCAATCACAGTGCTCCATAACCCCTTTCATCACAGTGCTCCATGCCCCCTGTCATCACAATGCTCCATGAACCCTTTCATCACAATGCTCCATTAATCCTTTCATCGCACTGCTCTATGACTTTTGTCATCACAATGCTCCATGCCCTTCTCATCACAATGCTCCATGGCCTTTGTCATCACAATGCTCCATGTTCAATGTAATCACAGTGCTCCACGACCCCTGTCATCACAATGTTCCATGAGACATTTCATCACAAAGCTCCATGACGCTTGTCATCACAATGCTCCATGGCGCTGTGCATCACAATGCTCCATGACCACATTCAGCACAGTGGTCCATGACCCTTTTCATCACAATATTCCATGGCTCTTGCCATCACAATGCCCCATGGCGCTTGTCATCACAATGCTCCATGACCCCTTGTCATCACAATGCCCCATGGCCCCTTTCATCACAATGCTCCATGACCACTTTCATCACAATGCTCCATGTGCCCTGTTCATCACAATGCTCCATGACCCCTTTTCATCACAATGCTCCATGACCATTTTGATCACAAGGCTTCATGCCCTTATCATCACAGTGCTCCATGAACCCTTTCATCACAATGCTCCATGGCCCTTCTCATCACAATGCCCGATGACCACTTCCATCACAATGCTCCATGACCCTTTTCATCAAAATGCACCATGAACATTGTCATAACAAAGCTCCATGACCACGTTCATCACAATGCTCCAGGACCCCTTTCCTTACAATGCTCCATGGCTCTTGTCATCACAAAGCTCCATGGCGCTTGTCATCACAAGGCTCCATGACCACTGTAATCACCATGATCCATGACCCCTTTGATAACAATTCTCCATTACCCCTTTCCTCAGAGTGATCCTTGGCACTTGTCATCCAAATGCTCCATGATCCCTGTAATCACAATGATCCTTGACCCCTTTCATCACAATGTTCCATGGCCGCTTTCATCACAATGCTCCATAACCCCTGTCATCACAATGCCCCATGACCCATTTCCCCACAATGCTCCCTGAGCCATGTCATCACAATGCTACTTGTCTTTGTCAATACAATGCTCCATGTCCCCTGTAATCAGAGTCTTCCATGACCCCTTTCATCACAGCTCTCCTTAACACTTTTCTCACAATGCTCCATGCCATTGTCATCACAAAGTTTCATGCCCCCTGTCACCACAATGCTCCAAGCCCACTCTCAACACAATGCTCCATGAGACTTGTCTCACAAGGCTCCATGCCCTTTTCATCACAATGCTCCATTCCCCCTGTCATCACAATGCTCCATGCCCCCTTTCATTACAATGTTCCATGCCCCCTGTCATCACAAGGTTCCATGCCCTTATCATCACAATGCTCCATGACACCTGTCTTCGCAATGTTCCACGCACTTATCATCACAATACTCCTTGACCCTTGTCTAAAATGCTACATGGCGGTGACATCACAATGTTCCATGCACCCTGTCATTACAAGGCTCCATGACACTTGTCATCACAATGTTCCATGGCCCCTATCATTCAAAACGCCATATGACCACTTTCATCACAATGCTCCAAGACCCTTGTCATCACAATGCCCCATGAACCCTGTCATCACAATGCTCCAGGCCCCCTGTCATCACAATGAGCCATGACACCTTTCATCACAATGCTCCATAACCACTGTCATCACAATGATCCATGGCCCTTGTCATCACAATGCTCCCTGGTGCATGTCATCACAAAGATCCATGACCACTTTCAGCACAATGCTCCATGACCCCTTTCATCAAAATTCTCCATGACCATTGTCATCACAATGCTCCATGAGCCCTGTCATTACAAAGCTCCCTGACCCCTGTCATCACCATGATCCATGGCCCTTCTCATCACAGTGCTCCTTCGCTCTTGTCATAACAATGCTCCATGATCGCTGTCATCACAATGATCCATGATTCCTTTCATCACAATTCTCCTTTTCCCCTTTCATCACGATGATCCCTGGAGCTTGTCAAAACAATGCTCCTCGATTCCCTGTAATCACAATGATCCATGACCCCTTTCATGACAATGCTCCATTACCCCACTAATCACAATGATCCATGGTGATTGTCATCACAATGCTCCATGACCCTTGTCATCACAATGCTCCAGGTCGTTGTAATCACAATGTACCATGACACCTTTCACCACAAAGCTCCAAGATCCCTGTCATCACAATGCCCCATGACGCCTATCATCACAATGCTCCATGGCACTTGTCCTCACAATGCTCCATGACCCCTGTCATCACAATCCTCCATAGCGCTTTTCATCACAATCCTCCATGACCACTTGCATCACAATGCTCCATGACCATTTTCATCACAATGCTCCATGACCACTTTCATCACAATGCCCCATGAACTCTGTCATCACAATGCTCCATGGCCCTTGTCATCACAATTCTCCATGACCCTTGTCATCACAGTGCTCCATGGCGCTTGTCATCACAATGATCCAGAGCCTTAGTTCCTGAGTTGGGAGTAGTATCATTGCCTCAATTAGGGAAAATGTCAGTGACTGAGTTGGGAGTAGTGTGAGGGCCCTTGTTAGGGACACTGTCAGTGCCTGAGTTAGGTGTAGTGTCAGGGTTTTATTACATACACTGTCAGTGCCTGAGTTGGGAATAGTGTCAGGGCCTTAGTTATGGACTGTGTCATTGCCTGAGTTAGGAGTAGTGTCAGGGCCTTAGTTAGGAGTAGCATCAGTGCCTTCGTTAGGTATTGTATCAGCGCCTCAGTTAGGAATAGATTCAGGGCCTTATTTTGGGACAGTGTCAGTGCCTGAGTTAGGAGTTTTGTCAGCCTTAGTTAGGGACCTTTTCAGAGCCTGAGTTCGGAGTAATGTCAGGGCCTTCCTTAGGTATTGTATCAGTGCCTGAGTTAGGAATAGTGTCAAGGCCTTAGTTAGGGACATTGCCAGGGCATGATTTAGGAGGAGTGTTAGGGTGTGAGTTATCAGCAGTGTCAGGGCCTTAGTTAGTGACAGTGTCAGTTCCTGAGTTAGGAGTAGAGTCAGGGCCTAAGTTAGGGACAGTGCCAGTGCTGAGTTCGTAGTAGTATCAGGGCCTTAGTTAGAGACAGTGTCAGGGCCTGAGTTAGGAGTGGTGTCAGAGGCTTTGTTAGGGACAGTGTCAGTGCCTGAGTTAAGAGTAACGTCACAGCTTTAGTTAGGGCCAGTGTCAGGGCCTTAGTTAAGACCAGTGTCAGGGCCTATGATAGGAATCAGATCAGGGCCTGTGTTACGAGTAGTGTCAGGGCCTATGATAGGAATCAGATCAGGGCCTGTGTTACGAGTAGTGTCAGGGCCTTAGTTAAGGACAGTGTCAGGGCCTGAGTCCTGACTTATTCCTAACTTTCCTCACTAAGGATTTTTGACACTACTGCTAATTCAGGTCCTGATAATATCCCTTACTAAGGCCCTGACCCTTTCCCTGGCTAAGGCCCTGAACTTCTCCTAAGTCAGGCCCTGATACTGTCCCTAACAATGGCCCTGACACTACACCTAACTTCGGCCCCGAAATGATACCTAACAAAGGCTCTGTTGCTAGTCCAAACTAAAGCCCTAAAATTGGTCTTAAATAAGGCCTTGACACTAATCCTAACTCAGGCCCTAACACTGTCCCTAGCTAAGGCCCTGACAGTACGCCTAACTCAGGCCCTCGTACGATTCCTAACAATGGCTCTGATGCTAGCCCAAACTAAGGCCCTGAAATTGGTCCTAAATAAGGCCTTGACACGAATCGTAACTCAGGCCCTAGCACTGTCCCTAACTAGGTCTCTGACAGTACACCTAACTCAGACCCTGACACTGTCCCTAAGCAAGGCCCTGACACTACTCCTAACTCAGTCCCTTACACTGTACCTAACAAAGTCACTGATGCCAGGCCTAACTCAGGCCCTGAAACGGTCTGTAACTAAGGCCCTGCTGCCATCAGTATGTAAAGTCCTGACATTATCCTGAGCTAATATCCTGACCTATGTCTTTCCAAGGTCCTGAAACTGTCCCAAAGTAAGCCCTGACGCTGTCCGTAAGTGAAGACCTGAGGCTGTCCCTAACTCAGGCCCTGAAGCTTTCCTTAACTGAAGCCTTGAAGCTGTGACTAACTCAGGCCCTGATCATGTATTTCACGAAGACCTTAATGCTGATCCAGCAAAGACGCTGATGCTGCTCCAAAGTCATGCCCTGACAGTGTGCCCAGCAAAGGGCCTGATGCTAGGCCTCACTCAGGCCCTGTCGCTCTCCCGAAGTCAGGCCCTGACAATGTCACTAACTAAGGCCCTGACTCTACTCCTAACTCAGTCCCGTAAAGTGTACCTAACAAAGGCTCTGATGCTAGTCGTAACTCAGGGCCTGACACTGTCTCTAACTAAGGGCTGCTGCCATCAATATCTAAAGTCCTGACATTATCCGGAGCTAATATCCTGACCCATGTCTTACCAAGGTCCTGAAACTGTCCCAAAGTAAGCCCTGACGCTGTCCATAAGTGAGGCCCTGCAGCTTTCCCTAACTAACTCAGGCCTTGATGCTGTGACTAACTCAGACCCTGATCATGTCTTTAACTAAGACCCTAAGGCTGATCCAACAGAGGCCGGGATGCTGCTCCTAAGTCATGCCCTGACAGTGTCCCCAGCTAAGGGTCTGACGCTAGGCCTCACTCAGACCCTATCGCTCTCCCTAAGTCAGGCTCTGATGCTGTCCCTACCTGAAGCCCTAACACTGGTTCTGAATAAGGCCCTGAGAGTCTCAGTAACAAAGGTCTTCACACTATCCTTAGGTCATTTCCTGACACTATCCCTACATGCTAAACTGACACTGTCACTAGCTAATGTCCTGCCTCTTATGCTGACTGAAGCCCTTAGGTTGTGCCTGCCTCAGGCACTGAATTTAGTCCCAAGACCGTGAAATTGTCCCGAACTAAGGCCTAGATGCTCGTCCTACATCTGGCCCTGACACTGTCCCTAACTAAGGCCCTAACACTATTGCTAACTGAGGACCTGACACTGGACCTATCAGGGGCCCGCTACTCCTAACTAACGCCTTGACACTGTCCCTTACTTAGGCCCTGCTACCATCAATATCTAAAGTCCTGACATTATCCTGAGCTAATATCCTAACTCATCTCTTACCAAGGTCCTGAAACTCTCCCTAAGGAAGCCCTGATGCTCTCCCTAAGTGAGGCCTTGAGGCTGTCCCTAACAGAGGCCCTGATAATATCTTTAACATAGCCCCTGAGGCTGATCCTACCGTGGCTCTTATGTTGCTCCTAAGTCATGCCCTGACACTGTCCCTAGCTAAGGCCCTGACGCTAGGCCTCACTCAGGCCCTGTCGCTCTCCCTAAGTCAGGCTCTGACGCTGTCCCTACCCGAAGCCCTGACACTCACTGGTCCTTAATTAGGCCCTGATGCTCTAAGTAACCAAGGTCTTGACACTATCCCTAGGTCATTTCCTGACACTCTCCCTAGATCTTAACCTAACCTTCTCTTTAGCTAATGTCGAGATTAGCTAAAGAGATTCTTTAGAACGAGATTCTTTCATCTTCTGAATATGGTTTTCTTAAAAACATAATTTTTATAGTGTTACTAACTTTAAACAAAATGTACTCAACTGCTGTGGAATAGTCCTTCATAGGAGCGTGCATGGTTCACTTCTGCATCTGCTTGTGGTGGTGTTCAAGTTGCTTTCAGCTGTAGATCCTCTTATGCTAGCTAAATCTGTGATTCTGTCCCTAAATGAGGCCCTGAATTTAGGTCCGAAGCCGTGAACCTGTCCCTAACTGAGGCCTGGAGGCGCGTCCTAACGCAAGTGCTGACACTGTCTCGAACTAAGGCCCTGACACTACACCTAACTCAGTCACTGACACTGTACCTAACAAAGGCTCTGATGCTAGTCCGAACTTAGGCCTGACACTGCCTCTAACTAAGGCCCTGCTGCCGTCAATATCTGAACACCTGACATTATCCTGAGCTAATATCCTGACCCATGTCTTACCAAGGTCCTGAAACTTTCCCAAAGTAAGCCCTGACGCTGTCCCTAAGTGAGACCTTGAGGCTGTCCCTAACAGAGGCCCTGATAATATCTTTAATGAAGACCCTAATGCTGATCCTACAGAGGCCTTTATGCTGCTCCTAAGTCATGCCCTGATACTGTCCCTTACTCTGGCCCCAAAGATAGGCCTCACTTAGGCCCTGTTGCTGTACCTTAGTTAGGCTCTGACGCTGTCCGTACATCAAGCCCTGGCACTGGTCCTGATTAAGGCCCTCACGCTGCTGCTAACTAAGGCCCTGATGCTCTCAATGACTAAGGTCTTCTCGTTATCCCTTGGTCATTTCCTTTCACTATCTCTGGCCTGGAACCTGACTCTGTCCCGAGATAATCTCCTGCATCTTATGCTGACTGAAACCCTAATGCTCTCCCTAACTAAGGCCCTGACTACTCCTAACTAAGGCCATGACACTGTCTCTAACAAAGGCCCAGAATCTGTCCCTAATATAGGCCCTGCTGCCAGCAATAACTAAAATCCTGACACTCTCCTGAGATAATATCCTGACCCATTTCTAACCAAGGTCTTGACACTCTCCCTAAGAAAGCCCTGTCGCTGTCTTTAAGTGAAGACCTGAGGCTGTCCGTAACTCAGGCCCTGAAGCTTTCCCTAACTGAGGCCTTGACGTTGTGACTAACGAGGGCTCTGGTCATCTTTAACTAAGAGCCTAAAGCTGATCCAACAAAGGCACTGATGCTGCTCCTAAGTCACTCCCTGACAGTGTCCCCAGCTGAGGGCCTGACATTAGGCCTCACTCAGACCCTGTCGCTCTCCCTAAGTCAGGCCCTGATACTGTCCCTACCTGAAGCACTAACATTGGTTCTGAATAAGGCCCTGATATTCTCAGTAACAAAGGTCTTCACACTATCCTTAGGTCATTTCCTGACACGATTCCTAGCCTTCACCCTAACCCTGTCCCGAGCTACTATCCTACGTCTTATGCTAACTAAAGACCTTATGCTGTGCCTACCTCAGGCACTGAATTTAGTCCCAAGACCGCTAGACTGTCCCTCACTAAGCTCCATGACCTTATCGTCACAATGTTCCGTGACCACTGTCATCACAATGCTCCACGCCCTTATCATCACAATGCCCCATGACCCCTGTCATCACAATGCTCCATGACCCCTTCCATCACAATGCTCCGTGACCCCTTTCATCAAAATGCACCATGACCATTGTCATCACAATGCTCCATGACCCCTGGCATCCCAAAGCTCCATGACCACTCTCATTGCAATGCTTCATGACCCTTGTCATCGCAATGCTACATACCATTGTCATCACAATGCTCCATACCCCATGTCATCACATTGGCCCATGACCCTTGTCTCACAATGTTCCATGCTCTTGTGATCACAATGCTCCATGCCCCCTGTCATCACAATGCTCCATGACCCCGGTCATCACAATGCTCCATTACCATTGTCATCACAAAGCTCCAGGTCCCCTGTCATTCACAAAGCCAAATGACCCCTGTCATCACAATGCTTCATGGCCCTTGTCCTCACAATGCCCCATGACCCCTGTCATCAAATTGCTCCATGTCCCCGTTTATCACAATGCTCTAAATTACCCCTGTAATCACAGTGCTCCATAACCCTTTTCCTTACAATGCTCAATGCCCCTTTTCATCACAATGAGCCATGAAAACTTTCATCAGAATGCTCCATTACCCCTGTCTCATGTCCCCGTTCTTCACAATGCATCACAATTACCCCTGTAATCACAGTGATCCATAACCCCTTTCATCACAGTGCTCCATGCCCCCTGTCATCACAATGCTCCATGAACCCTTTCATCACAATGCTCCATTAATCCTTTCATCGCACTGCTCTATGACTTTTGTCATCACAATGCTCCATGCCCTTCTCATCACAATGCTCCATGGCCTTTGTCATCACAATGCTCCATGTTCAATGTAATCACAGTGCTCCACGACCCCTGTCATCACAATGTTCCATGAGACATTTCATCACAAAGCTCCATGACGCTTGTCATCACAATGCTCCATGGCGCTGTGCATCACAATGCTCCATGACCACATTCAGCACAGTGGTCCATGACCCTTTTCATCACAATATTCCATGGCTCTTGCCATCACAATGCCCCATGGCGCTTGTAATCACAATGCTCCATGACCCCTTGTCATCACAATGCCCCATGGCCCCTTTCATCACAATGCTCCATGACCACTTTCATCACAATGCTCCATGTGCCCTGTTCATCACAATGCTCCATGACCCCTTTTCATCACAATGCTCCATGACCATTTTGATCACAAGGCTTCATGCCCTTATCATCACAGTGCTCCATGAACCCTTTCATCACAATGCTCCATGGCCCTTCTCATCACAATGCCCGATGACCACTTCCATCACAATGCTCCATGACCCTTTTCATCAAAATGCGCCATGAACATTGTCATAACAAAGATCCATGACCACGTTCATCACAATGCTCCAGGACCCCTTTCCTTACAATGCTCCATGGCTCTTGTCATCACAAAGCTCCATGGCGCTTGTCATCACAAGGCTCCATGACCACTGGAATCACCATGATCCATGACCCCTTTGATAACAATTCTCCATTACCCCTTTCCTCAGAGTGATCCTTGGCACTTGTCATCACAATGCTCCATGATCCCTGTAATCACAATGATCCTTGACCCCTTTCATCACAATGTTCCATGGCCGCTTTCATCACAATGCTCCATAACCCCTGTCATCACAATGCCCCATGACCCATTTCCCCACAATGCTCCCTGAGCCATGTCATCACAATGCTACTTGTCTTTGTCAATACAATGCTCCATGTCCCCTGTAATCAGAGTCTTCCATGACCCCTTTCATCACAGCTCTCCTTAACACTTTTCTCACAATGCTCCATGCCATTGTCATCACAAAGTTTCATGCCCCCTGTCACCACAATGCTCCAAGCCCACTCTCAACACAATGCTCCATGAGACTTGTCTCACAAGGCTCCATGCCCTTTTCATCACAATGCTCCATTCCCCCTGTCATCACAATGCTCCATGCCCCCTTTCATTACAATGTTCCATGCCCCCTGTCATCACAAGGTTCCATGCCCTTATCATCACAATGCTCCATGACACCTGTCTTCGCAATGTTCCACGCACTTATCATCACAATACTCCTTGACCCTTGTCTAAAATGCTACATGGTGGTGACATCACAATGTTCCATGCACCCTGTCATTACAAGGCTCCATGACACTTGTCATCACAATGTTCCATGGCAGCTATCATTCAAAATGCCATATGACCACTTTCATCACAATGCTCCAAGGCCTTTGTCATCACAATGCCCCATGAACCCTGTCATCACAATGCTCCAGGCCCCCTGTCATCACAATGAGCCATGACACCTTTCATCACAATGCTCCATAACCACTGTCATCACAATGATCCATGGCCCTTGTCATCACAATGCTCCCTGGTGCATGTCATCACAAAGATCCATGACCACTTTCAGCACCATGCTCCATGACCCCTTTCATCAAAATTCTCCATGACCATTGTCATCACAATGCTCCATGAGCCCTGTCATTACAATGCTCCCTGACCCCTGTCATCACCATGATCCATGGCCCTTCTCATCACAGTGCTCCTTCGCTCTTGTCATAACAATGCTCCATGATCGCTGTCATCACAATGATCCATGATTCCTTTCATCACAATTCTCCTTTTCCCCTTTCATCACGATGATCCCTGGAGCTTGTCAAAACAATGCTCCTCGATTCCCTGTAATCACAATGATCCATGACCCCTTTCATGACAATGCTCCATTACCCCACTAATCACAATGATCCATGGTGATTGTCATCACAATGCTCCATGACCCTTGTCATCACTATGCTCCAGGTCGTTGTAATCACAATGTACCATGACACCTTTCACCACAAAGCTCCAAGATCCCTGTCATCACAATGCCCCATGACGCCTATCATCACAATGCTCCATGGCACTTGTCCTCACAATGCTCCATGACCCCTGTCATCACAATCCTCCATAGCGCTTTTCATCACAATCCTCCATGACCACTTTCATCACAATGCTCCATGACCATTTTCATCACAATGCTCCATGACCACTTTCATCACAAAGCCCCATGAACTCTGTCATCACAATGCTCCATGCACTTGTCATCACAATTCTCCATGACCCTTGTCATCACAGTGCTCCATGGCGCTTGTCATCACAATGATCCAGAGCCTTAGTTCCTGAGTTGGGAGTAGTATCATTGCCTCAATTAGGGAAAATGTCAGTGACTGAGTTGGGAGTAGTGTGAGGGCCCTTGTTAGGGACACTGTCAGTGCCTGAGTTAGGTGTAGTGTCAGGGTTTTATTACATACACTGTCAGTGCCTGAGTTGGGAATAGTGTCAGGGCCTTAGTAATGGACTGTGTCATTGCCTGAGTTAGGAGTAGTGTCAGGGCCTTAGTTAGGAGTAGCATCAGTGCCTTCGTTAGGTATTGTATCAGCGCCTCAGTTAGGAATAGATTCAGGGCCTTATTTTGGGACAGTGTCAGTGCCTGAGTTAGGAGTTTTATCAGCCTTAGTTAGGGACCTTTTCAGAGCCTGAGTTCGGAGTAATGTCAGGGCCTTCCTTAGGTATTGTATCAGTGCCTGAGTTAGGAATAGTGTCAAGGCCTTAGTTAGGGACATTGCCAGGGCATGATTTAGGAGGAGTGTTAGGGTGTGAGTTATCAGCAGTGTCAGGGCCTTAGTTAGTGACAGTGTCAGTTCCTGAGTTAGGAGTAGAGTCAGGGCCTAAGTTAGGGACAGTGCCAGTGCTGAGTTCGTAGTAGTATCAGGGCCTTAGTTAGAGACAGTGTCAGGGCCTGAGTTAGGAGTGGTGTCAGAGGCTTTGTTAGGGACAGTGTCAGTGCCTGAGTTAAGAGTAACGTCACAGCTTTAGTTAGGGCCAGTGTCAGGGCCTTAGTTAAGACCAGTGTCAGGGCCTATGATAGGAATCAGATCAGGGCCTGTGTTACGAGTAGTGTCAGGGCCTATGATAGGAATCAGATCAGGGCCTGTGTTACGAGTAGTGTCAGGGCCTTAGTTAAGGACAGTGTCAGGGCCTGAGTCCTGACTTATTCCTAACTTTCCTCACTAAGGATTTTTGACACTACTGCTAATTCAGGTCCTGATAATATCCCTTACTAAGGCCCTGACCCTTTCCCTGGCTAAGGCCCTGAACTTCTCCTAAGTCAGGCCCTGATACTGTCCCTAACAATGGCCCTGACACTACACCTAACTTCGGCCCCGAAATGATACCTAACAAAGGCTCTGTTGCTAGTCCAAACTAAAGCCCTAAAATTGGTCTTAAATAAGGCCTTGACACTAATCCTAACTCAGGCCCTAACACTGTCCCTAGCTAAGGCCCTGACAGTACGCCTAACTCAGGCCCTCGTACGATTCCTAACAATGGCTCTGATGCTAGCCCAAACTAAGGCCCTGAAATTGGTCCTAAATAAGGCCTTGACACGAATCGTAACTCAGGCCCTAGCACTGTCCCTAACTAGGTCTCTGACAGTACACCTAACTCAGACCCTGACACTGTCCCTAAGCAAGGCCCTGACACTACTCCTAACTCAGTCCCTTACACTGTACCTAACAAAGTCACTGATGCTAGGCCTAACTCAGGCCCTGAAACGGTCTGTAACTAAGGCCCTGCTGCCATCAGTATGTAAAGTCCTGACATTATCCTGAGCTAATATCCTGACCTATGTCTTTCCAAGGTCCTGAAACTGTCCCAAAGTAAGCCCTGACGCTGTCCGTAAGTGAAGACCTGAGGCTGTCCCTAACTCAGGCCCTGAAGCTTTCCTTAACTGAAGCCTTGAAGCTGTGACTAACTCAGGCCCTGATCATGTATTTCACGAAGACCTTAATGCTGATCCAGCAAAGACGCTGATGCTGCTCCAAAGTCATGCCCTGACAGTGTGCCCAGCAAAGGGCCTGATGCTAGGCCTCACTCAGGCCCTGTCGCTCTCCCGAAGTCAGGCCCTGACAATGTCACTAACTAAGGCCCTGACTCTACTCCTAACTCAGTCCCGTAAAGTGTACCTAACAAAGGCTCTGATGCTAGTCGTAACTCAGGGCCTGACACTGTCTCTAACTAAGGGCTGCTGCCATCAATATCTAAAGTCCTGACATTATCCGGAGCTAATATCCTGACCCATGTCTTACCAAGGTCCTGAAACTGTCCCAAAGTAAGCCCTGACGCTGTCCATAAGTGAGGCCCTGCAGCTTTCCCTAACTAACTCAGGCCTTGATGCTGTGAATAACTCAGACACTGATCATGTCTTTAACTAAGACCCTAAGGCTGATCCAACAGAGGCCGGGATGCTGCTCCTAAGTCATGCCCTGACAGTGTCCCCAGCTAAGGGTCTGACGCTAGGCCTCACTCAGACCCTATCGCTCTCCCTAAGTCAGGCTCTGATGCTGTCCCTACCTGAAGCCCTAACACTGGTTCTGAATAAGGCCCTGAGAGTCTCAGTAACAAAGGTCTTCACACTATCCTTAGGTCATTTCCTGACACTATCCCTACATGCTAAACTGACACTGTCACTAGCTAATGTCCTGCCTCTTATGCTGACTGAAGCCCTTAGGTTGTGCCTGCCTCAGGCACTGAATTTAGTCCCAAGACCGTGAAATTGTCCCGAACTAAGGCCTAGATGCTCGTCCTACATCTGGCCCTGACACTGTCCCTAACTAAGGCCCTAACACTATTGCTAACTGAGGACCTGACACTGGACATATCAGGGGCCCGCTACTCCTAACTAACGCCTTGACACTGTCCCTTACTTAGGCCCTGCTACCATCAATATCTAAAGTCCTGACATTATCCTGAGCTAATATCCTAACTCATCTCTTACCAAGGTCCTGAAACTCTCCCTAAGGAAGCCCTGATGCTCTCCCTAAGTGAGGCCTTGAGGCTGTCCCTAACAGAGGCCCTGATAATATCTTTAACATAGCCCCTGAGGCTGATCCTACCGTGGCTCTTATGTTGCTCCTAAGTCATGCCCTGACACTGTCCCTAGCTAAGGCCCTGACGCTAGGCCTCACTCAGGCCCTGTCGCTCTCCCTAAGTCAGGCTCTGACGCTGTCCCTACCCGAAGCCCTGACACTCACTGGTCCTTAATTAGGCCCTGATGCTCTAAGTAACCAAGGTCTTGACACTATCCCTAGGTCATTTCCTGACACTCTCCCTAGATCTTAACCTAACCTTCTCTTTAGCTAATGTCGAGATTAGCTAAAGAGATTCTTTAGAACGAGATTCTTTCATCTTCTGAATATGGTTTTCTTAAAAACATAATTTTTATAGTGTTACTAACTTTAAACAAAATGTACTCAACTGCTGTGGAATAGTCCTTCATAGGAGCGTGCATGGTTCACTTCTGCATCTGCTTGTGGTGGTGTTCAAGTTGCTTTCAGCTGTAGATCCTCTTATGCTAGCTAAATCTGTGATTCTGTCCCTAAATGAGGCCCTGAATTTAGGTCCGAAGCCGTGAACCTGTCCCTAACTGAGGCCTGGAGGCGCGTCCTAACGCAAGTGCTGACACTGTCTCGAACTAAGGCCCTGACACTACACCTAACTCAGTCACTGACACTGTACCTAACAAAGGCTCTGATGCTAGTCCTAACTTAGGCCTGACACTGCCTCTAACTAAGGCCCTGCTGCCGTCAATATCTGAACACCTGACATTATCCTGAGCTAATATCCTGACCCATGTCTTACCAAGGTCCTGAAACTTTCCCAAAGTAAGCCCTGACGCTGTCCCTAAGTGAGACCTTGAGGCTGTCCCTAACAGAGGCCCTGATAATATCTTTAATGAAGACCCTAATGCTGATCCTACAGAGGCCTTTATGCTGCTCCTAAGTCATGCCCTGATACTGTCCCTTACTCAGGCCCCAAAGATAGGCCTCACTTAGGCCCTGTTGCTGTACCTTAGTTAGGCTCTGACGCTGTCCGTACATCAAGCCCTGGCACTGGTCCTGATTAAGGCCCTCACGCTGCTGCTAACTAAGGCCCTGATGCTCTCAATGACTAAGGTCTTCTCGTTATCCCTTGGTCATTTCCTTTCACTATCTCTGGCCTGGAACCTGACTCTGTCCCGAGATAATCTCCTGCATCTTATGCTGACTGAAACCCTAATGCTCTCCCTAACTAAGGCCCTGACTACTCCTAACTAAGGCCATGACACTGTCTCTAACAAAGGCCCAGAATCTGTCCCTAATATAGGCCCTGCTGCCAGCAATAACTAAAATCCTGACACTCTCCTGAGATAATATCCTGACCCATTTCTAACCAAGGTCTTGACACTCTCCCTAAGAAAGCCCTGTCGCTGTCTTTAAGTGAAGACCTGAGGCTGTCCGTAACTCAGGCCCTGAAGCTTTCCCTAACTGAGGCCTTGACGTTGTGACTAACGAGGGCTCTGGTCATCTTTAACTAAGAGCCTAAAGCTGATCCAACAAAGGCACTGATGCTGCTCCTAAGTCACTCCCTGACAGTGTCCCCAGCTGAGGGCCTGACATTAGGCCTCACTCAGACCCTGTCGCTCTCCCTAAGTCAGGCCCTGATACTGTCCCTACCTGAAGCACTAACATTGGTTCTGAATAAGGCCCTGATATTCTCAGTAACAAAGGTCTTCACACTATCCTTAGGTCATTTCCTGACACGATTCCTAGCCTTCACCCTAACCCTGTCCCGAGCTACTATCCTACGTCTTATGCTAACTAAAGACCTTATGCTGTGCCTACCTCAGGCACTGAATTTAGTCCCAAGACCGCTAGACTGTCCCTCACTAAGCTCCATGACCTTATCGTCACAATCTTCCGTGACCACTGTCATCACAATGCTCCACGCCCTTATCATCACAATGCCCCATGACCCCTGTCATCACAATGCTCCATGACCCCTTCCATCACAATGCTCCGTGACCCCTTTCATCAAAATGCACCATGACCATTGTCATCACAATGCTCCATGACCCCTGGCATCCCAAAGCTCCATGACCACTCTCATTGCAATGCTTCATGACCCTTGTCATCGCAATGCTACATACCATTGTCATCACAATGCTCCATACCCCATGTCATCACATTGGCCCATGACCCTTGTCTCACAATGTTCCATGCTCTTGTGATCACAATGCTCCATGCCCCCTGTCATCACAATGCTCCATGACCCCGGTCATCACAATGCTCCATTACCATTGTCATCACAAAGCTCCAGGTCCCCTGTCATTCACAAAGCCAAATGACCCCTGTCATCACAATGCTTCATGGCCCTTGTCCTCACAATGCCCCATGACCCCTGTCATCAAATTGCTCCATGTCCCCGTTTATCACAATGCTCTAAATTACCCCTGTAATCACAGTGCTCCATAACCCTTTTCCTTACAATGCTCAATGCCCCTTTTCATCACAATGAGCCATGAAAACTTTCATCAGAATGCTCCATTACCCCTGTCTCATGTCCCCGTTCTTCACAATGCATCACAATTACCCCTGTAATCACAGTGATCCATAACCCCTTTCATCACAGTGCTCCATGCCCCCTGTCATCACAATGCTCCATGAACCCTTTCATCACAATGCTCCATTAATCCTTTCATCGCACTGCTCTATGACTTTTGTCATCACAATGCTCCATGCCCTTCTCATCACAATGCTCCATGGCCTTTGTCATCACAATGCTCCATGTTCAATGTAATCACAGTGCTCCACGACCCCTGTCATCACAATGTTCCATGAGACATTTCATCACAAAGCTCCATGACGCTTGTCATCACAATGCTCCATGGCGCTGTGCATCACAATGCTCCATGACCACATTCAGCACAGTGGTCCATGACCCTTTTCATCACAATATTCCATGGCTCTTGCCATCACAATGCCCCATGGCGCTTGTAATCACAATGCTCCATGACCCCTTGTCATCACAATGCTCCATGGCCCCTTTCATCACAATGCTCCATGACCACTTTCATCACAATGCTCCATGTGCCCTGTTCATCACAATGCTCCATGACCCCTTTTCATCACAATGCTCCATGACCATTTTGATCACAAGGCTTCATGCCCTTATCATCACAGTGCTCCATGAACCCTTTCATCACAATGCTCCATGGCCCTTCTCATCACAATGCCCGATGACCACTTCCATCACAATGCTCCATGACCCTTTTCATCAAAATGCGCCATGAACATTGTCATAACAAAGATCCATGACCACGTTCATCACAATGCTCCAGGACCCCTTTCCTTACAATGCTCCATGGCTCTTGTCATCACAAAGCTCCATGGCGCTTGTCATCACAAGGCTCCATGACCACTGGAATCACCATGATCCATGACCCCTTTGATAACAATTCTCCATTACCCCTTTCCTCAGAGTGATCCTTGGCACTTGTCATCACAATGCTCCATGATCCCTGTAATCACAATGATCCTTGACCCCTTTCATCACAATGTTCCATGGCCGCTTTCATCACAATGCTCCATAACCCCTGTCATCACAATGCCCCATGACCCATTTCCCCACAATGCTCCCTGAGCCATGTCATCACAATGCTACTTGTCTTTGTCAATACAATGCTCCATGTCCCCTGTAATCAGAGTCTTCCATGACCCCTTTCATCACAGCTCTCCTTAACACTTTTCTCACAATGCTCCATGCCATTGTCATCACAAAGTTTCATGCCCCCTGTCACCACAATGCTCCAAGCCCACTCTCAACACAATGCTCCATGAGACTTGTCTCACAAGGCTCCATGCCCTTTTCATCACAATGCTCCATTCCCCCTGTCATCACAATGCTCCATGCCCCCTTTCATTACAATGTTCCATGCCCCCTGTCATCACAAGGTTCCATGCCCTTATCATCACAATGCTCCATGACACCTGTCTTCGCAATGTTCCACGCACTTATCATCACAATACTCCTTGACCCTTGTCTAAAATGCTACATGGTGGTGACATCACAATGTTCCATGCACCCTGTCATTACAAGGCTCCATGACACTTGTCATCACAGTGTTCCATGGCAGCTATCATTCAAAATGCCATATGACCACTTTCATCACAATGCTCCAAGGCCTTTGTCATCACAATGCCCCATGAACCCTGTCATCACAATGCTCCAGGCCCCCTGTCATCACAATGAGCCATGACACCTTTCATCACAATGCTCCATAACCACTGTCATCACAATGATCCATGGCCCTTGTCATCACAATGCTCCCTGGTGCATGTCATCACAAAGATCCATGACCACTTTCAGCACCATGCTCCATGACCCCTTTCATCAAAATTCTCCATGACCATTGTCATCACAATGCTCCATGAGCCCTGTCATTACAATGCTCCCTGACCCCTGTCATCACCATGATCCATGGCCCTTCTCATCACAGTGCTCCTTCGCTCTTGTCATAACAATGCTCCATGATCGCTGTCATCACAATGATCCATGATTCCTTTCATCACAATTCTCCTTTTCCCCTTTCATCACGATGATCCCTGGAGCTTGTCAAAACAATGCTCCTCGATTCCCTGTAATCACAATGATCCATGACCCCTTTCATGACAATGCTCCATTACCCCACTAATCACAATGATCCATGGTGATTGTCATCACAATGCTCCATGACCCTTGTCATCACTATGCTCCAGGTCGTTGTAATCACAATGTACCATGACACCTTTCACCACAAAGCTCCAAGATCCCTGTCATCACAATGCCCCATGACGCCTATCATCACAATGCTCCATGGCACTTGTCCTCACAATGCTCCATGACCCCTGTCATCACAATCCTCCATAGCGCTTTTCATCACAATCCTCCATGACCACTTTCATCACAATGCTCCATGACCATTTTCATCACAATGCTCCATGACCACTTTCATCACAAAGCCCCATGAACTCTGTCATCACAATGCTCCATGCACTTGTCATCACAATTCTCCATGACCCTTGTCATCACAGTGCTCCATGGCGCTTGTCATCACAATGATCCAGAGCCTTAGTTCCTGAGTTGGGAGTAGTATCATTGCCTCAATTAGGGAAAATGTCAGTGACTGAGTTGGGAGTAGTGTGAGGGCCCTTGTTAGGGACACTGTCAGTGCCTGAGTTAGGTGTAGTGTCAGGGTTTTATTACATACACTGTCAGTGCCTGAGTTGGGAATAGTGTCAGGGCCTTAGTAATGGACTGTGTCATTGCCTGAGTTAGGAGTAGTGTCAGGGCCTTAGTTAGGAGTAGCATCAGTGCCTTCGTTAGGTATTGTATCAGCGCCTCAGTTAGGAATAGATTCAGGGCCTTATTTTGGGACAGTGTCAGTGCCTGAGTTAGGAGTTTTGTCAGCCTTAGTTAGGGACCTTTTCAGAGCCTGAGTTCGGAGTAATGTCAGGGCCTTCCTTAGGTATTGTATCAGTGCCTGAGTTAGGAATAGTGTCAAGGCCTTAGTTAGGGACATTGCCAGGGCATGATTTAGGAGGAGTGTTAGGGTGTGAGTTATCAGCAGTGTCAGGGCCTTAGTTAGTGACAGTGTCAGTTCCTGAGTTAGGAGTAGAGTCAGGGCCTAAGTTAGGGACAGTGCCAGTGCTGAGTTCGTAGTAGTATCAGGGCCTTAGTTAGAGACAGTGTCAGGGCCTGAGTTAGGAGTGGTGTCAGAGGCTTTGTTAGGGACAGTGTCAGTGCCTGAGTTAAGAGTAACGTCACAGCTTTAGTTAGGGCCAGTGTCAGGGCCTTAGTTAAGACCAGTGTCAGGGCCTATGATAGGAATCAGATCAGGGCCTGTGTTACGAGTAGTGTCAGGGCCTATGATAGGAATCAGATCAGGGCCTGTGTTACGAGTAGTGTCAGGGCCTTAGTTAAGGACAGTGTCAGGGCCTGAGTCCTGACTTATTCCTAACTTTCCTCACTAAGGATTTTTGACACTACTGCTAATTCAGGTCCTGATAATATCCCTTACTAAGGCCCTGACCCTTTCCCTGGCTAAGGCCCTGAACTTCTCCTAAGTCAGGCCCTGATACTGTCCCTAACAATGGCCCTGACACTACACCTAACTTCGGCCCCGAAATGATACCTAACAAAGGCTCTGTTGCTAGTCCAAACTAAAGCCCTAAAATTGGTCTTAAATAAGGCCTTGACACTAATCCTAACTCAGGCCCTAACACTGTCCCTAGCTAAGGCCCTGACAGTACGCCTAACTCAGGCCCTCGTACGATTCCTAACAATGGCTCTGATGCTAGCCCAAACTAAGGCCCTGAAATTGGTCCTAAATAAGGCCTTGACACGAATCGTAACTCAGGCCCTAGCACTGTCCCTAACTAGGTCTCTGACAGTACACCTAACTCAGACCCTGACACTGTCCCTAAGCAAGGCCCTGACACTACTCCTAACTCAGTCCCTTACACTGTACCTAACAAAGTCACTGATGCTAGGCCTAACTCAGGCCCTGAAACGGTCTGTAACTAAGGCCCTGCTGCCATCAGTATGTAAAGTCCTGACATTATCCTGAGCTAATATCCTGACCTATGTCTTTCCAAGGTCCTGAAACTGTCCCAAAGTAAGCCCTGACGCTGTCCGTAAGTGAAGACCTGAGGCTGTCCCTAACTCAGGCCCTGAAGCTTTCCTTAACTGAAGCCTTGAAGCTGTGACTAACTCAGGCCCTGATCATGTATTTCACGAAGACCTTAATGCTGATCCAGCAAAGACGCTGATGCTGCTCCAAAGTCATGCCCTGACAGTGTGCCCAGCAAAGGGCCTGATGCTAGGCCTCACTCAGGCCCTGTCGCTCTCCCGAAGTCAGGCCCTGACAATGTCACTAACTAAGGCCCTGACTCTACTCCTAACTCAGTCCCGTAAAGTGTACCTAACAAAGGCTCTGATGCTAGTCGTAACTCAGGGCCTGACACTGTCTCTAACTAAGGGCTGCTGCCATCAATATCTAAAGTCCTGACATTATCCGGAGCTAATATCCTGACCCATGTCTTACCAAGGTCCTGAAACTGTCCCAAAGTAAGCCCTGACGCTGTCCATAAGTGAGGCCCTGCAGCTTTCCCTAACTAACTCAGGCCTTGATGCTGTGAATAACTCAGACACTGATCATGTCTTTAACTAAGACCCTAAGGCTGATCCAACAGAGGCCGGGATGCTGCTCCTAAGTCATGCCCTGACAGTGTCCCCAGCTAAGGGTCTGACGCTAGGCCTCACTCAGACCCTATCGCTCTCCCTAAGTCAGGCTCTGATGCTGTCCCTACCTGAAGCCCTAACACTGGTTCTGAATAAGGCCCTGAGAGTCTCAGTAACAAAGGTCTTCACACTATCCTTAGGTCATTTCCTGACACTATCCCTACATGCTAAACTGACACTGTCACTAGCTAATGTCCTGCCTCTTATGCTGACTGAAGCCCTTAGGTTGTGCCTGCCTCAGGCACTGAATTTAGTCCCAAGACCGTGAAATTGTCCCGAACTAAGGCCTAGATGCTCGTCCTACATCTGGCCCTGACACTGTCCCTAACTAAGGCCCTAACACTATTGCTAACTGAGGACCTGACACTGGACATATCAGGGGCCCGCTACTCCTAACTAACGCCTTGACACTGTCCCTTACTTAGGCCCTGCTACCATCAATATCTAAAGTCCTGACATTATCCTGAGCTAATATCCTAACTCATCTCTTACCAAGGTCCTGAAACTCTCCCTAAGGAAGCCCTGATGCTCTCCCTAAGTGAGGCCTTGAGGCTGTCCCTAACAGAGGCCCTGATAATATCTTTAACATAGCCCCTGAGGCTGATCCTACCGTGGCTCTTATGTTGCTCCTAAGTCATGCCCTGACACTGTCCCTAGCTAAGGCCCTGACGCTAGGCCTCACTCAGGCCCTGTCGCTCTCCCTAAGTCAGGCTCTGACGCTGTCCCTACCCGAAGCCCTGACACTCACTGGTCCTTAATTAGGCCCTGATGCTCTAAGTAACCAAGGTCTTGACACTATCCCTAGGTCATTTCCTGACACTCTCCCTAGATCTTAACCTAACCTTCTCTTTAGCTAATGTCGAGATTAGCTAAAGAGATTCTTTAGAACGAGATTCTTTCATCTTCTGAATATGGTTTTCTTAAAAACATAATTTTTATAGTGTTACTAACTTTAAACAAAATGTACTCAACTGCTGTGGAATAGTCCTTCATAGGAGCGTGCATGGTTCACTTCTGCATCTGCTTGTGGTGGTGTTCAAGTTGCTTTCAGCTGTAGATCCTCTTATGCTAGCTAAATCTGTGATTCTGTCCCTAAATGAGGCCCTGAATTTAGGTCCGAAGCCGTGAACCTGTCCCTAACTGAGGCCTGGAGGCGCGTCCTAACGCAAGTGCTGACACTGTCTCGAACTAAGGCCCTGACACTACACCTAACTCAGTCACTGACACTGTACCTAACAAAGGCTCTGATGCTAGTCCTAACTTAGGCCTGACACTGCCTCTAACTAAGGCCCTGCTGCCGTCAATATCTGAACACCTGACATTATCCTGAGCTAATATCCTGACCCATGTCTTACCAAGGTCCTGAAACTTTCCCAAAGTAAGCCCTGACGCTGTCCCTAAGTGAGACCTTGAGGCTGTCCCTAACAGAGGCCCTGATAATATCTTTAATGAAGACCCTAATGCTGATCCTACAGAGGCCTTTATGCTGCTCCTAAGTCATGCCCTGATACTGTCCCTTACTCAGGCCCCAAAGATAGGCCTCACTTAGGCCCTGTTGCTGTACCTTAGTTAGGCTCTGACGCTGTCCGTACATCAAGCCCTGGCACTGGTCCTGATTAAGGCCCTCACGCTGCTGCTAACTAAGGCCCTGATGCTCTCAATGACTAAGGTCTTCTCGTTATCCCTTGGTCATTTCCTTTCACTATCTCTGGCCTGGAACCTGACTCTGTCCCGAGATAATCTCCTGCATCTTATGCTGACTGAAACCCTAATGCTCTCCCTAACTAAGGCCCTGACTACTCCTAACTAAGGCCATGACACTGTCTCTAACAAAGGCCCAGAATCTGTCCCTAATATAGGCCCTGCTGCCAGCAATAACTAAAATCCTGACACTCTCCTGAGATAATATCCTGACCCATTTCTAACCAAGGTCTTGACACTCTCCCTAAGAAAGCCCTGTCGCTGTCTTTAAGTGAAGACCTGAGGCTGTCCGTAACTCAGGCCCTGAAGCTTTCCCTAACTGAGGCCTTGACGTTGTGACTAACGAGGGCTCTGGTCATCTTTAACTAAGAGCCTAAAGCTGATCCAACAAAGGCACTGATGCTGCTCCTAAGTCACTCCCTGACAGTGTCCCCAGCTGAGGGCCTGACATTAGGCCTCACTCAGACCCTGTCGCTCTCCCTAAGTCAGGCCCTGATACTGTCCCTACCTGAAGCACTAACATTGGTTCTGAATAAGGCCCTGATATTCTCAGTAACAAAGGTCTTCACACTATCCTTAGGTCATTTCCTGACACGATTCCTAGCCTTCACCCTAACCCTGTCCCGAGCTACTATCCTACGTCTTATGCTAACTAAAGACCTTATGCTGTGCCTACCTCAGGCACTGAATTTAGTCCCAAGACCGCTAGACTGTCCCTCACTAAGCTCCATGACCTTATCGTCACAATCTTCCGTGACCACTGTCATCACAATGCTCCACGCCCTTATCATCACAATGCCCCATGACCCCTGTCATCACAATGCTCCATGACCCCTTCCATCACAATGCTCCGTGACCCCTTTCATCAAAATGCACCATGACCATTGTCATCACAATGCTCCATGACCCCTGGCATCCCAAAGCTCCATGACCACTCTCATTGCAATGCTTCATGACCCTTGTCATCGCAATGCTACATACCATTGTCATCACAATGCTCCATACCCCATGTCATCACATTGGCCCATGACCCTTGTCTCACAATGTTCCATGCTCTTGTGATCACAATGCTCCATGCCCCCTGTCATCACAATGCTCCATGACCCCGGTCATCACAATGCTCCATTACCATTGTCATCACAAAGCTCCAGGTCCCCTGTCATTCACAAAGCCAAATGACCCCTGTCATCACAATGCTTCATGGCCCTTGTCCTCACAATGCCCCATGACCCCTGTCATCAAATTGCTCCATGTCCCCGTTTATCACAATGCTCTAAATTACCCCTGTAATCACAGTGCTCCATAACCCTTTTCCTTACAATGCTCAATGCCCCTTTTCATCACAATGAGCCATGAAAACTTTCATCAGAATGCTCCATTACCCCTGTCTCATGTCCCCGTTCTTCACAATGCATCACAATTACCCCTGTAATCACAGTGATCCATAACCCCTTTCATCACAGTGCTCCATGCCCCCTGTCATCACAATGCTCCATGAACCCTTTCATCACAATGCTCCATTAATCCTTTCATCGCACTGCTCTATGACTTTTGTCATCACAATGCTCCATGCCCTTCTCATCACAATGCTCCATGGCCTTTGTCATCACAATGCTCCATGTTCAATGTAATCACAGTGCTCCACGACCCCTGTCATCACAATGTTCCATGAGACATTTCATCACAAAGCTCCATGACGCTTGTCATCACAATGCTCCATGGCGCTGTGCATCACAATGCTCCATGACCACATTCAGCACAGTGGTCCATGACCCTTTTCATCACAATATTCCATGGCTCTTGCCATCACAATGCCCCATGGCGCTTGTAATCACAATGCTCCATGACCCCTTGTCATCACAATGCTCCATGGCCCCTTTCATCACAATGCTCCATGACCACTTTCATCACAATGCTCCATGTGCCCTGTTCATCACAATGCTCCATGACCCCTTTTCATCACAATGCTCCATGACCATTTTGATCACAAGGCTTCATGCCCTTATCATCACAGTGCTCCATGAACCCTTTCATCACAATGCTCCATGGCCCTTCTCATCACAATGCCTGATGACCACTTCCATCACAATGCTCCATGACCCTTTTCATCAAAATGCGCCATGAACATTGTCATAACAAAGATCCATGACCACGTTCATCACAATGCTCCAGGACCCCTTTCCTTACAATGCTCCATGGCTCTTGTCATCACAAAGCTCCATGGCGCTTGTCATCACAAGGCTCCATGACCACTGGAATCACCATGATCCATGACCCCTTTGATAACAATTCTCCATTACCCCTTTCCTCAGAGTGATCCTTGGCACTTGTCATCACAATGCTCCATGATCCCTGTAATCACAATGATCCTTGACCCCTTTCATCACAATGTTCCATGGCCGCTTTCATCACAATGCTCCATAACCCCTGTCATCACAATGCCCCATGACCCATTTCCCCACAATGCTCCCTGAGCCATGTCATCACAATGCTACTTGTCTTTGTCAATACAATGCTCCATGTCCCCTGTAATCAGAGTCTTCCATGACCCCTTTCATCACAGCTCTCCTTAACACTTTTCTCACAATGCTCCATGCCATTGTCATCACAAAGTTTCATGCCCCCTGTCACCACAATGCTCCAAGCCCACTCTCAACACAATGCTCCATGAGACTTGTCTCACAAGGCTCCATGCCCTTTTCATCACAATGCTCCATTCCCCCTGTCATCACAATGCTCCATGCCCCCTTTCATTACAATGTTCCATGCCCCCTGTCATCACAAGGTTCCATGCCCTTATCATCACAATGCTCCATGACACCTGTCTTCGCAATGTTCCACGCACTTATCATCACAATACTCCTTGACCCTTGTCTAAAATGCTACATGGTGGTGACATCACAATGTTCCATGCACCCTGTCATTACAAGGCTCCATGACACTTGTCATCACAGTGTTCCATGGCAGCTATCATTCAAAATGCCATATGACCACTTTCATCACAATGCTCCAAGGCCTTTGTCATCACAATGCCCCATGAACCCTGTCATCACAATGCTCCAGGCCCCCTGTCATCACAATGAGCCATGACACCTTTCATCACAATGCTCCATAACCACTGTCATCACAATGATCCATGGCCCTTGTCATCACAATGCTCCCTGGTGCATGTCATCACAAAGATCCATGACCACTTTCAGCACCATGCTCCATGACCCCTTTCATCAAAATTCTCCATGACCATTGTCATCACAATGCTCCATGAGCCCTGTCATTACAATGCTCCCTGACCCCTGTCATCACCATGATCCATGGCCCTTCTCATCACAGTGCTCCTTCGCTCTTGTCATAACAATGCTCCATGATCGCTGTCATCACAATGATCCATGATTCCTTTCATCACAATTCTCCTTTTCCCCTTTCATCACGATGATCCCTGGAGCTTGTCAAAACAATGCTCCTCGATTCCCTGTAATCACAATGATCCATGACCCCTTTCATGACAATGCTCCATTACCCCACTAATCACAATGATCCATGGTGATTGTCATCACAATGCTCCATGACCCTTGTCATCACTATGCTCCAGGTCGTTGTAATCACAATGTACCATGACACCTTTCACCACAAAGCTCCAAGATCCCTGTCATCACAATGCCCCATGACGCCTATCATCACAATGCTCCATGGCACTTGTCCTCACAATGCTCCATGACCCCTGTCATCACAATCCTCCATAGCGCTTTTCATCACAATCCTCCATGACCACTTTCATCACAATGCTCCATGACCATTTTCATCACAATGCTCCATGACCACTTTCATCACAAAGCCCCATGAACTCTGTCATCACAATGCTCCATGCACTTGTCATCACAATTCTCCATGACCCTTGTCATCACAGTGCTCCATGGCGCTTGTCATCACAATGATCCAGAGCCTTAGTTCCTGAGTTGGGAGTAGTATCATTGCCTCAATTAGGGAAAATGTCAGTGACTGAGTTGGGAGTAGTGTGAGGGCCCTTGTTAGGGACACTGTCAGTGCCTGAGTTAGGTGTAGTGTCAGGGTTTTATTACATACACTGTCAGTGCCTGAGTTGGGAATAGTGTCAGGGCCTTAGTAATGGACTGTGTCATTGCCTGAGTTAGGAGTAGTGTCAGGGCCTTAGTTAGGAGTAGCATCAGTGCCTTCGTTAGGTATTGTATCAGCGCCTCAGTTAGGAATAGATTCAGGGCCTTATTTTGGGACAGTGTCAGTGCCTGAGTTAGGAGTTTTGTCAGCCTTAGTTAGGGACCTTTTCAGAGCCTGAGTTCGGAGTAATGTCAGGGCCTTCCTTAGGTATTGTATCAGTGCCTGAGTTAGGAATAGTGTCAAGGCCTTAGTTAGGGACATTGCCAGGGCATGATTTAGGAGGAGTGTTAGGGTGTGAGTTATCAGCAGTGTCAGGGCCTTAGTTAGTGACAGTGTCAGTTCCTGAGTTAGGAGTAGAGTCAGGGCCTAAGTTAGGGACAGTGCCAGTGCTGAGTTCGTAGTAGTATCAGGGCCTTAGTTAGAGACAGTGTCAGGGCCTGAGTTAGGAGTGGTGTCAGAGGCTTTGTTAGGGACAGTGTCAGTGCCTGAGTTAAGAGTAACGTCACAGCTTTAGTTAGGGCCAGTGTCAGGGCCTTAGTTAAGACCAGTGTCAGGGCCTATGATAGGAATCAGATCAGGGCCTGTGTTACGAGTAGTGTCAGGGCCTATGATAGGAATCAGATCAGGGCCTGTGTTACGAGTAGTGTCAGGGCCTTAGTTAAGGACAGTGTCAGGGCCTGAGTCCTGACTTATTCCTAACTTTCCTCACTAAGGATTTTTGACACTACTGCTAATTCAGGTCCTGATAATATCCCTTACTAAGGCCCTGACCCTTTCCCTGGCTAAGGCCCTGAACTTCTCCTAAGTCAGGCCCTGATACTGTCCCTAACAATGGCCCTGACACTACACCTAACTTCGGCCCCGAAATGATACCTAACAAAGGCTCTGTTGCTAGTCCAAACTAAAGCCCTAAAATTGGTCTTAAATAAGGCCTTGACACTAATCCTAACTCAGGCCCTAACACTGTCCCTAGCTAAGGCCCTGACAGTACGCCTAACTCAGGCCCTCGTACGATTCCTAACAATGGCTCTGATGCTAGCCCAAACTAAGGCCCTGAAATTGGTCCTAAATAAGGCCTTGACACGAATCGTAACTCAGGCCCTAGCACTGTCCCTAACTAGGTCTCTGACAGTACACCTAACTCAGACCCTGACACTGTCCCTAAGCAAGGCCCTGACACTACTCCTAACTCAGTCCCTTACACTGTACCTAACAAAGTCACTGATGCTAGGCCTAACTCAGGCCCTGAAACGGTCTGTAACTAAGGCCCTGCTGCCATCAGTATGTAAAGTCCTGACATTATCCTGAGCTAATATCCTGACCTATGTCTTTCCAAGGTCCTGAAACTGTCCCAAAGTAAGCCCTGACGCTGTCCGTAAGTGAAGACCTGAGGCTGTCCCTAACTCAGGCCCTGAAGCTTTCCTTAACTGAAGCCTTGAAGCTGTGACTAACTCAGGCCCTGATCATGTATTTCACGAAGACCTTAATGCTGATCCAGCAAAGACGCTGATGCTGCTCCAAAGTCATGCCCTGACAGTGTGCCCAGCAAAGGGCCTGATGCTAGGCCTCACTCAGGCCCTGTCGCTCTCCCGAAGTCAGGCCCTGACAATGTCACTAACTAAGGCCCTGACTCTACTCCTAACTCAGTCCCGTAAAGTGTACCTAACAAAGGCTCTGATGCTAGTCGTAACTCAGGGCCTGACACTGTCTCTAACTAAGGGCTGCTGCCATCAATATCTAAAGTCCTGACATTATCCGGAGCTAATATCCTGACCCATGTCTTACCAAGGTCCTGAAACTGTCCCAAAGTAAGCCCTGACGCTGTCCATAAGTGAGGCCCTGCAGCTTTCCCTAACTAACTCAGGCCTTGATGCTGTGACTAACTCAGACCCTGATCATGTCTTTAACTAAGACCCTAAGGCTGATCCAACAGAGGCCGGGATGCTGCTCCTAAGTCATGCCCTGACAGTGTCCCCAGCTAAGGGTCTGACGCTAGGCCTCACTCAGACCCTATCGCTCTCCCTAAGTCAGGCTCTGATGCTGTCCCTACCTGAAGCCCTAACACTGGTTCTGAATAAGGCCCTGAGAGTCTCAGTAACAAAGGTCTTCACACTATCCTTAGGTCATTTCCTGACACTATCCCTACATGCTAAACTGACACTGTCACTAGCTAATGTCCTGCCTCTTATGCTGACTGAAGCCCTTAGGTTGTGCCTGCCTCAGGCACTGAATTTAGTCCCAAGACCGTGAAATTGTCCCGAACTAAGGCCTAGATGCTCGTCCTACATCTGGCCCTGACACTGTCCCTAACTAAGGCCCTAACACTATTGCTAACTGAGGACCTGACACTGGACCTATCAGGGGCCCGCTACTCCTAACTAACGCCTTGACACTGTCCCTTACTTAGGCCCTGCTACCATCAATATCTAAAGTCCTGACATTATCCTGAGCTAATATCCTAACTCATCTCTTACCAAGGTCCTGAAACTCTCCCTAAGGAAGCCCTGATGCTCTCCCTAAGTGAGGCCTTGAGGCTGTCCCTAACAGAGGCCCTGATAATATCTTTAACATAGCCCCTGAGGCTGATCCTACCGTGGCTCTTATGTTGCTCCTAAGTCATGCCCTGACACTGTCCCTAGCTAAGGCCCTGACGCTAGGCCTCACTCAGGCCCTGTCGCTCTCCCTAAGTCAGGCTCTGACGCTGTCCCTACCCGAAGCCCTGACACTCACTGGTCCTTAATTAGGCCCTGATGCTCTAAGTAACCAAGGTCTTGACACTATCCCTAGGTCATTTCCTGACACTCTCCCTAGATCTTAACCTAACCTTCTCTTTAGCTAATGTCGAGATTAGCTAAAGAGATTCTTTAGAACGAGATTCTTTCATCTTCTGAATATGGTTTTCTTAAAAACATAATTTTTATAGTGTTACTAACTTTAAACAAAATGTACTCAACTGCTGTGGAATAGTCCTTCATAGGAGCGTGCATGGTTCACTTCTGCATCTGCTTGTGGTGGTGTTCAAGTTGCTTTCAGCTGTAGATCCTCTTATGCTAGCTAAATCTGTGATTCTGTCCCTAAATGAGGCCCTGAATTTAGGTCCGAAGCCGTGAACCTGTCCCTAACTGAGGCCTGGAGGCGCGTCCTAACGCAAGTGCTGACACTGTCTCGAACTAAGGCCCTGACACTACACCTAACTCAGTCACTGACACTGTACCTAACAAAGGCTCTGATGCTAGTCCTAACTTAGGCCTGACACTGCCTCTAACTAAGGCCCTGCTGCCGTCAATATCTGAACACCTGACATTATCCTGAGCTAATATCCTGACCCATGTCTTACCAAGGTCCTGAAACTTTCCCAAAGTAAGCCCTGACGCTGTCCCTAAGTGAGACCTTGAGGCTGTCCCTAACAGAGGCCCTGATAATATCTTTAATGAAGACCCTAATGCTGATCCTACAGAGGCCTTTATGCTGCTCCTAAGTCATGCCCTGATACTGTCCCTTACTCAGGCCCCAAAGATAGGCCTCACTTAGGCCCTGTTGCTGTACCTTAGTTAGGCTCTGACGCTGTCCGTACATCAAGCCCTGGCACTGGTCCTGATTAAGGCCCTCACGCTGCTGCTAACTAAGGCCCTGATGCTCTCAATGACTAAGGTCTTCTCGTTATCCCTTGGTCATTTCCTTTCACTATCTCTGGCCTGGAACCTGACTCTGTCCCGAGATAATCTCCTGCATCTTATGCTGACTGAAACCCTAATGCTCTCCCTAACTAAGGCCCTGACTACTCCTAACTAAGGCCATGACACTGTCTCTAACAAAGGCCCAGAATCTGTCCCTAATATAGGCCCTGCTGCCAGCAATAACTAAAATCCTGACACTCTCCTGAGATAATATCCTGACCCATTTCTAACCAAGGTCTTGACACTCTCCCTAAGAAAGCCCTGTCGCTGTCTTTAAGTGAAGACCTGAGGCTGTCCGTAACTCAGGCCCTGAAGCTTTCCCTAACTGAGGCCTTGACGTTGTGACTAACGAGGGCTCTGGTCATCTTTAACTAAGAGCCTAAAGCTGATCCAACAAAGGCACTGATGCTGCTCCTAAGTCACTCCCTGACAGTGTCCCCAGCTGAGGGCCTGACATTAGGCCTCACTCAGACCCTGTCGCTCTCCCTAAGTCAGGCCCTGATACTGTCCCTACCTGAAGCACTAACATTGGTTCTGAATAAGGCCCTGATATTCTCAGTAACAAAGGTCTTCACACTATCCTTAGGTCATTTCCTGACACGATTCCTAGCCTTCACCCTAACCCTGTCCCGAGCTACTATCCTACGTCTTATGCTAACTAAAGACCTTATGCTGTGCCTACCTCAGGCACTGAATTTAGTCCCAAGACCGCTAGACTGTCCCTCACTAAGCTCCATGACCTTATCGTCACAATGTTCCGTGACCACTGTCATCACAATGCTCCACGCCCTTATCATCACAATGCCCCATGACCCCTGTCATCACAATGCTCCATGACCCCTTCCATCACAATGCTCCGTGACCCCTTTCATCAAAATGCGCCATGACCATTGTCATCACAATGCTCCATGACCCCTGGCATCCCAAAGCTCCATGACCACTCTCATTGCAATGCTTCATGACCCTTGTCATCGCAATGCTACATACCATTGTCATCACAATGCTCCATACCCCATGTCATCACATTGGCCCATGACCCTTGTCTCACAATGTTCCATGCTCTTGTGATCACAATGCTCCATGCCCCCTGTCATCACAATGCTCCATGACCCCGGTCATCACAATGCTCCATTACCATTGTCATCACAAAGCTCCATGTCCCCTGTCATTCACAAAGCCAAATGACCCCTGTCATCACAATGCTTCATGGCCCTTGTCCTCACAATGCCCCATGACCCCTGTCATCAAATTGCTCCATGTCCCCGTTTATCACAATGCTCTAAATTACCCCTGTAATCACAGTGCTCCATAACCCTTTTCCTTACAATGCTCAATGCCCCTTTTCATCACAATGAGCCATGAAAACTTTCATCAGAATGCTCCATTACCCCTGTCTCATGTCCCCGTTCTTCACAATGCATCACAATTACCCCTGTAATCACAGTGCTCCATAACCCCTTTCATCACAGTGCTCCATGCCCCCTGTCATCACAATGCTCCATGAACCCTTTCATCACAATGCTCCATTAATCCTTTCATCTCACTGCTCTATGACTTTTGTCATCACAATGCTCCATGCCCTTCTCATCACAATGCTCCATGGCCTTTGTCATCACAATGCTCCATGTTCAATGTAATCACAGTGCTCCACGACCCCTGTCATCACAATGTTCCATGAGACATTTCATCACAAAGCTCCATGACGCTTGTCATCACAATGCTCCATGGCGCTGTGCATCACAATGCTCCATGACCACATTCAGCACAGTGGTCCATGACCCTTTTCATCACAATATTCCATGGCTCTTGCCATCACAATGCCCCATGGCGCTTGTCATCACAATGCTCCATGACCCCTTGTCATCACAATGCCCCATGGCCCCTTTCATCACAATGCTCCATGACCACTTTCATCACAATGCTCCATGTGCCTTGTTCATCACAATGCTCCATGACCCCTTTTCATCACAATGCTCCATGACCATTTTGATCACAAGGCTTCATGCCCTTATCATCACAGTGCTCCATGAACCCTTTCATCACAATGCTCCATGGCCCTTCTCATCACAATGCCCGATGACCACTTCCATCACAATGCTCCATGACCCTTTTCATCAAAATGCGCCATGAACATTGTCATAACAAAGATCCATGACCACGTTCATCACAATGCTCCAGGACCCCTTTCCTTACAATGCTCCATGGCTCTTGTCATCACAAAGCTCCATGGCGCTTGTCATCACAAGGCTCCATGACCACTGGAATCACCATGATCCATGACCCCTTTGATAACAATTCTCCATTACCTCTTTCCTCAGAGTGATCCTTGGCACTTGTCATCACAATGCTCCATGATCCCTGTAATCACAATGATCCTTGACCCCTTTCATCACAATGTTCCATGGCCGCTTTCATCACAATGCTCCATAACCCCTGTCATCACAATGCCCCATGACCCATTTCCCCACAATGCTCCCTGAGCCATGTCATCACAATGCTACTTGTCTTTGTCAATACAATGCTCCATGTCCCCTGTAATCAGAGTCTTCCATGACCCCTTTCATCACAGCTCTCCTTAACACCTTTCTCACAATGCACCATGCCATTGTCATCACAAAGTTTCATGCCCCCTCTCACCACAATGCTCCAAGCCCACTCTCAACACAATGCTCCATGAGACTTGTCTCACAAGGCTCCATGCCCTTTTCATCACAATGCTCCATTCCCCCTGTCATCACAATGCTCCATGCCCCCTTTCATTACAATGTTCCATGCCCCCTGTCATCACAAGGTTCCATGCCCTTATCATCACAATGCTCCATGACACCTGTCTTCGCTATGTTCCACGCACTTATCATCACAATACTCCTTGACCCTTGTCTAAAATGCTACATGGTGGTGACATCACAATGTTCCATGCACCCTGTCATTACAAGGCTCCATGACACTTGTCATCACAATGTTCCATGGCAGCTATCATTCAAAATGCCATATGACCACTTTCATCACAATGCTCCAAGGCCTTTGTCATCACAATGCCCCATGAACCCTGTCATCACAATGCTCCAGGCCCCCTGTCATCACAATGAGCCATGACACCTTTCATCACAATGCTCCATAACCACTGTCATCACAATGATCCATGGCCCTTGTCATCACAATGCTCCCTGGTGCATGTCATCACAAAGATCCATGACCACTTTCAGCACAATGCTCCATGACCCCTTTCATCAAAATTCTCCATGACCATTGTCATCACAATGCTCCATGAGCCCTGTCATTACAATGCTCCCTGACCCCTGTCATCACCATGATCCATGGCCCTTGTCATCACAGTGCTCCTTCGCTCTTGTCATAACAATGCTCCATGATCGCTGTCATCACAATGATCCATGATTCCTTTCATCACAATTCTCCTTTTCCCCTTTCATCACGATGATCCCTGGAGCTTGTCAAAACAATGCTCCTCGATTCCCTGTAATCACAATGATCCATGACCCCTTTCATGACAATGCTCCATTACCCCACTAATCACAATGATCCATGGTGATTGTCATCACAATGCTCCATGACCCTTGTCATCACTATGCTCCAGGTCGTTGTAATCACAATGTACCATGACACCTTTCACCACAAAGCTCCAAGATCCCTGTCATCACAATGCCCCATGACGCCTATCATCACAATGCTCCATGGCACTTGTCCTCACAATGCTCCATGACCCCTGTCATCACAATCCTCCATAGCGCTTTTCATCACAATCCTCCATGACCACTTTCATCACAATGCTCCATGACCATTTTCATCACAATGCTCCATGACCACTTTCATCACAAAGCCCCATGAACTCTGTCATCACAATGCTCCATGCACTTGTCATCACAATTCTCCATGACCCTTGTCATCACAGTGCTCCATGGCGCTTGTCATCACAATGATCCAGAGCCTTAGTTCCTGAGTTGGGAGTAGTATCATTGCCTCAATTAGGGAAAATGTCAGTGACTGAGTTGGGAGTAGTGTGAGGGCCCTTGTTAGGGACACTGTCAGTGCCTGAGTTAGGTGTAGTGTCAGGGTTTTATTACATACACTGTCAGTGCCTGAGTTGGGAATAGTGTCAGGGCCTTAGTAATGGACTGTGTCATTGCCTGAGTTAGGAGTAGTGTCAGGGCCTTAGTTAGGAGTAGCATCAGTGCCTTCGTTAGGTATTGTATCAGCGCCTCAGTTAGGAATAGATTCAGGGCCTTATTTTGGGACAGTGTCAGTGCCTGAGTTAGGAGTTTTGTCAGCCTTAGTTAGGGACCTTTTCAGAGCCTGAGTTCGGAGTAATGTCAGGGCCTTCCTTAGGTATTGTATCAGTGCCTGAGTTAGGAATAGTGTCAAGGCCTTAGTTAGGGACATTGCCAGGGCATGATTTAGGAGGAGTGTTAGGGTGTGAGTTATCAGCAGTGTCAGGGCCTTAGTTAGTGACAGTGTCAGTTCCTGAGTTAGGAGTAGAGTCAGGGCCTAAGTTAGGGACAGTGCCAGTGCTGAGTTCGTAGTAGTATCAGGGCCTTAGTTAGAGACAGTGTCAGGGCCTGAGTTAGGAGTGGTGTCAGAGGCTTTGTTAGGGACAGTGTCAGTGCCTGAGTTAAGAGTAACGTCACAGCTTTAGTTAGGGCCAGTGTCAGGGCCTTAGTTAAGACCAGTGTCAGGGCCTATGATAGGAATCAGATCAGGGCCTGTGTTACGAGTAGTGTCAGGGCCTATGATAGGAATCAGATCAGGGCCTGTGTTACGAGTAGTGTCAGGGCCTTAGTTAAGGACAGTGTCAGGGCCTGAGTCCTGACTTATTCCTAACTTTCCTCACTAAGGATTTTTGACACTACTGCTAATTCAGGTCCTGATAATATCCCTTACTAAGGCCCTGACCCTTTCCCTGGCTAAGGCCCTGAACTTCTCCTAAGTCAGGCCCTGATACTGTCCCTAACAATGGCCCTGACACTACACCTAACTTCGGCCCCGAAATGATACCTAACAAAGGCTCTGTTGCTAGTCCAAACTAAAGCCCTAAAATTGGTCTTAAATAAGGCCTTGACACTAATCCTAACTCAGGCCCTAACACTGTCCCTAGCTAAGGCCCTGACAGTACGCCTAACTCAGGCCCTCGTACGATTCCTAACAATGGCTCTGATGCTAGCCCAAACTAAGGCCCTGAAATTGGTCCTAAATAAGGCCTTGACACGAATCGTAACTCAGGCCCTAGCACTGTCCCTAACTAGGTCTCTGACAGTACACCTAACTCAGACCCTGACACTGTCCCTAAGCAAGGCCCTGACACTACTCCTAACTCAGTCCCTTACACTGTACCTAACAAAGTCACTGATGCTAGGCCTAACTCAGGCCCTGAAACGGTCTGTAACTAAGGCCCTGCTGCCATCAGTATGTAAAGTCCTGACATTATCCTGAGCTAATATCCTGACCTATGTCTTTCCAAGGTCCTGAAACTGTCCCAAAGTAAGCCCTGACGCTGTCCGTAAGTGAAGACCTGAGGCTGTCCCTAACTCAGGCCCTGAAGCTTTCCTTAACTGAAGCCTTGAAGCTGTGACTAACTCAGGCCCTGATCATGTATTTCACGAAGACCTTAATGCTGATCCAGCAAAGACGCTGATGCTGCTCCAAAGTCATGCCCTGACAGTGTGCCCAGCAAAGGGCCTGATGCTAGGCCTCACTCAGGCCCTGTCGCTCTCCCGAAGTCAGGCCCTGACAATGTCACTAACTAAGGCCCTGACTCTACTCCTAACTCAGTCCCGTAAAGTGTACCTAACAAAGGCTCTGATGCTAGTCGTAACTCAGGGCCTGACACTGTCTCTAACTAAGGGCTGCTGCCATCAATATCTAAAGTCCTGACATTATCCGGAGCTAATATCCTGACCCATGTCTTACCAAGGTCCTGAAACTGTCCCAAAGTAAGCCCTGACGCTGTCCATAAGTGAGGCCCTGCAGCTTTCCCTAACTAACTCAGGCCTTGATGCTGTGACTAACTCAGACACTGATCATGTCTTTAACTAAGACCCTAAGGCTGATCCAACAGAGGCCGGGATGCTGCTCCTAAGTCATGCCCTGACAGTGTCCCCAGCTAAGGGTCTGACGCTAGGCCTCACTCAGACCCTATCGCTCTCCCTAAGTCAGGCTCTGATGCTGTCCCTACCTGAAGCCCTAACACTGGTTCTGAATAAGGCCCTGAGAGTCTCAGTAACAAAGGTCTTCACACTATCCTTAGGTCATTTCCTGACACTATCCCTACATGCTAAACTGACACTGTCACTAGCTAATGTCCTGCCTCTTATGCTGACTGAAGCCCTTAGGTTGTGCCTGCCTCAGGCACTGAATTTAGTCCCAAGACCGTGAAATTGTCCCGAACTAAGGCCTAGATGCTCGTCCTACATCTGGCCCTGACACTGTCCCTAACTAAGGCCCTAACACTATTGCTAACTGAGGACCTGACACTGGACCTATCAGGGGCCCGCTACTCCTAACTAACGCCTTGACACTGTCCCTTACTTAGGCCCTGCTACCATCAATATCTAAAGTCCTGACATTATCCTGAGCTAATATCCTAACTCATCTCTTACCAAGGTCCTGAAACTCTCCCTAAGGAAGCCCTGATGCTCTCCCTAAGTGAGGCCTTGAGGCTGTCCCTAACAGAGGCCCTGATAATATCTTTAACATAGCCCCTGAGGCTGATCCTACCGTGGCTCTTATGTTGCTCCTAAGTCATGCCCTGACACTGTCCCTAGCTAAGGCCCTGACGCTAGGCCTCACTCAGGCCCTGTCGCTCTCCCTAAGTCAGGCTCTGACGCTGTCCCTACCCGAAGCCCTGACACTCACTGGTCCTTAATTAGGCCCTGATGCTCTAAGTAACCAAGGTCTTGACACTATCCCTAGGTCATTTCCTGACACTCTCCCTAGATCTTAACCTAACCTTCTCTTTAGCTAATGTCGAGATTAGCTAAAGAGATTCTTTAGAACGAGATTCTTTCATCTTCTGAATATGGTTTTCTTAAAAACATAATTTTTATAGTGTTACTAACTTTAAACAAAATGTACTCAACTGCTGTGGAATAGTCCTTCATAGGAGCGTGCATGGTTCACTTCTGCATCTGCTTGTGGTGGTGTTCAAGTTGCTTTCAGCTGTAGATCCTCTTATGCTAGCTAAATCTGTGATTCTGTCCCTAAATGAGGCCCTGAATTTAGGTCCGAAGCCGTGAACCTGTCCCTAACTGAGGCCTGGAGGCGCGTCCTAACGCAAGTGCTGACACTGTCTCGAACTAAGGCCCTGACACTACACCTAACTCAGTCACTGACACTGTACCTAACAAAGGCTCTGATGCTAGTCCTAACTTAGGCCTGACACTGCCTCTAACTAAGGCCCTGCTGCCGTCAATATCTGAACACCTGACATTATCCTGAGCTAATATCCTGACCCATGTCTTACCAAGGTCCTGAAACTTTCCCAAAGTAAGCCCTGACGCTGTCCCTAAGTGAGACCTTGAGGCTGTCCCTAACAGAGGCCCTGATAATATCTTTAATGAAGACCCTAATGCTGATCCTACAGAGGCCTTTATGCTGCTCCTAAGTCATGCCCTGATACTGTCCCTTACTCTGGCCCCAAAGATAGGCCTCACTTAGGCCCTGTTGCTGTACCTTAGTTAGGCTCTGACGCTGTCCGTACATCAAGCCCTGGCACTGGTCCTGATTAAGGCCCTCACGCTGCTGCTAACTAAGGCCCTGATGCTCTCAATGACTAAGGTCTTCTCGTTATCCCTTGGTCATTTCCTTTCACTATCTCTGGCCTGGAACCTGACTCTGTCCCGAGATAATCTCCTGCATCTTATGCTGACTGAAACCCTAATGCTCTCCCTAACTAAGGCCCTGACTACTCCTAACTAAGGCCATGACACTGTCTCTAACAAAGGCCCAGAATCTGTCCCTAATATAGGCCCTGCTGCCAGCAATAACTAAAATCCTGACACTCTCCTGAGATAATATCCTGACCCATTTCTAACCAAGGTCTTGACACTCTCCCTAAGAAAGCCCTGTCGCTGTCTTTAAGTGAAGACCTGAGGCTGTCCGTAACTCAGGCCCTGAAGCTTTCCCTAACTGAGGCCTTGACGTTGTGACTAACGAGGGCTCTGGTCATCTTTAACTAAGAGCCTAAAGCTGATCCAACAAAGGCACTGATGCTGCTCCTAAGTCACTCCCTGACAGTGTCCCCAGCTGAGGGCCTGACATTAGGCCTCACTCAGACCCTGTCGCTCTCCCTAAGTCAGGCCCTGATACTGTCCCTACCTGAAGCACTAACATTGGTTCTGAATAAGGCCCTGATATTCTCAGTAACAAAGGTCTTCACACTATCCTTAGGTCATTTCCTGACACGATTCCTAGCCTTCACCCTAACCCTGTCCCGAGCTACTGTCCTACGTCTTATGCTAACTAAAGACCTTATGCTGTGCCTACCTCAGGCACTGAATTTAGTCCCAAGACCGCTAGACTGTCCCTCACTAAGCTCCATGACCTTATCGTCACAATCTTCCGTGACCACTGTCATCACAATGCTCCACGCCCTTATCATCACAATGCCCCATGACCCCTGTCATCACAATGCTCCATGACCCCTTCCATCACAATGCTCCGTGACCCCTTTCATCAAAATGCGCCATGACCATTGTCATCACAATGCTCCATGACCCCTGGCATCCCAAAGCTCCATGACCACTCTCATTGCAATGCTTCATGACCCTTGTCATCGCAATGCTACATACCATTGTCATCACAATGCTCCATACCCCATGTCATCACATTGGCCCATGACCCTTGTCTCACAATGTTCCATGCTCTTGTGATCACAATGCTCCATGCCCCCTGTCATCACAATGCTCCATGACCCCGGTCATCACAATGCTCCATTACCATTGTCATCACAAAGCTCCAGGTCCCCTGTCATTCACAAAGCCAAATGACCCCTGTCATCACAATGCTTCATGGCCCTTGTCCTCACAATGCCCCATGACCCCTGTCATCAAATTGCTCCATGTCCCCGTTTATCACAATGCTCTAAATTACCCCTGTAATCACAGTGCTCCATAACCCTTTTCCTTACAATGCTCAATGCCCCTTTTCATCACAATGAGCCATGAAAACTTTCATCAGAATGCTCCATTACCCCTGTCTCATGTCCCCGTTCTTCACAATGCATCACAATTACCCCTGTAATCACAGTGCTCCATAACCCCTTTCATCACAGTGCTCCATGCCCCCTGTCATCACAATGCTCCATGAACCCTTTCATCACAATGCTCCATTAATCCTTTCATCGCACTGCTCTATGACTTTTGTCATCACAATGCTCCATGCCCTTCTCATCACAATGCTCCATGGCCTTTGTCATCACAATGCTCCATGTTCAATGTAATCACAGTGCTCCACGACCCCTGTCATCACAATGTTCCATGAGACATTTCATCACAAAGCTCCATGACGCTTGTCATCACAATGCTCCATGGCGCTGTGCATCACAATGCTCCATGACCACATTCAGCACAGTGGTCCATGACCCTTTTCATCACAATATTCCATGGCTCTTGCCATCACAATGCCCCATGGCGCTTGTAATCACAATGCTCCATGACCCCTTGTCATCACAATGCCCCATGGCCCCTTTCATCACAATGCTCCATGACCACTTTCATCACAATGCTCCATGTGCCCTGTTCATCACAATGCTCCATGACCCCTTTTCATCACAATGCTCCATGACCATTTTGATCACAAGGCTTCATGCCCTTATCATCACAGTGCTCCATGAACCCTTTCATCACAATGCTCCATGGCCCTTCTCATCACAATGCCCGATGACCACTTCCATCACAATGCTCCATGACCCTTTTCATCAAAATGCGCCATGAACATTGTCATAACAAAGATCCATGACCACGTTCATCACAATGCTCCAGGACCCCTTTCCTTACAATGCTCCATGGCTCTTGTCATCACAAAGCTCCATGGCGCTTGTCATCACAAGGCTCCATGACCACTGGAATCACCATGATCCATGACCCCTTTGATAACAATTCTCCATTACCCCTTTCCTCAGAGTGATCCTTGGCACTTGTCATCACAATGCTCCATGATCCCTGTAATCACAATGATCCTTGACCCCTTTCATCACAATGTTCCATGGCCGCTTTCATCACAATGCTCCATAACCCCTGTCATCACAATGCCCCATGACCCATTTCCCCACAATGCTCCCTGAGCCATGTCATCACAATGCTACTTGTCTTTGTCAATACAATGCTCCATGTCCCCTGTAATCAGAGTCTTCCATGACCCCTTTCATCACAGCTCTCCTTAACACTTTTCTCACAATGCTCCATGCCATTGTCATCACAAAGTTTCATGCCCCCTGTCACCACAATGCTCCAAGCCCACTCTCAACACAATGCTCCATGAGACTTGTCTCACAAGGCTCCATGCCCTTTTCATCACAATGCTCCATTCCCCCTGTCATCACAATGCTCCATGCCCCCTTTCATTACAATGTTCCATGCCCCCTGTCATCACAAGGTTCCATGCCCTTATCATCACAATGCTCCATGACACCTGTCTTTGCAAAGTTCCACGCACTTATCATTACAATACTCCTTGACCCTTGTCTAAAATGCTACATGGTGGTGACATCACAATGTTCCATGCACCCTGTCATTACAAGGCTCCATGACACTTGTCATCACAATGTTCCATGGCAGCTATCATTCAAAATGCCATATGACCACTTTCATCACAATGCTCCAAGGCCCTTGTCATCACAATGCCCCATGAACCCTGTCATCACAATGCTCCAGGCCCCCTGTCATCACAATGAGCCATGACACCTTTCATCACAATGCTCCATAACCACTGTCATCACAATGATCCATGGCCCTTGTCATCACAATGCTCCCTGGTGCATGTCATCACAAAGATCCATGACCACTTTCAGCACAATGCTCCATGACCCCTTTCATCAAAATTCTCCATGACCATTGTCATCACAATGCTCCATGAGTCCTGTCATTACAATGCTCCCTGACCCCTGTCATCACCATGATCCATGGCCCTTGTCATCACAGTGCTCCTTCGCTCTTGTCATAACAATGCTCCATGATCGCTGTCATCACAATGATCCATGATTCCTTTCATCACAATTCTCCTTTTCCCCTTTCATCACGATGATCCCTGGAGCTTGTCAAAACAATGCTCCTCGATTCCCTGTAATCACAATGATCCATGACCCCTTTCATGACAATGCTCCATTACCCCACTAATCACAATGATCCATGGTGATTGTCATCACAATGCTCCATGACCCTTGTCATCACTATGCTCCAGGTCGTTGTAATCACAATGTACCATGACACCTTTCACCACAAAGCTCCAAGATCCCTGTCATCACAATGCCCCATGACGCCTATCATCACAATGCTCCATGTCACTTGTCCTCACAATGCTCCATGACCCCTGTCATCACAATCCTCCATAGCGCTTTTCATCACAATCCTCCATGACCACTTTCATCACAATGCTCCATGACCATTTTCATCACAATGCTCCATGACCACTTTCATCACAAAGCCCCATGAACTCTGTCATCACAATGCTCCATGCACTTGACATCACAATTCTCCATGACCCTTGTCATCACAGTGCTCCATGGCGCTTGTCATCACAATGATCCAGAGCCTTAGTTCCTGAGTTGGGAGTAGTATCATTGCCTCAATTAGGGAAAATGTCAGTGACTGAGTTGGGAGTAGTGTGAGGGCCCTTGTTAGGGACACTGTCAGTGCCTGAGTTAGGTGTAGTGTCAGGGTTTTATTACATACACTCTCAGTGCCTGAGTTGGGAATAGTGTCAGGGCCTTAGTAATGGACTGTGTCATTGCCTGAGTTAGGAGTAGTGTCAGGGCCTTAGTTAGGAGTAGCATCAGTGCCTTCGTTAGGTATTGTATCAGCGCCTCAGTTAGGAATAGATTCAGGGCCTTATTTTGGGACAGTGTCAGTGCCTGAGTTAGCAGTTTTGTCAGCCTTAGTTAGGGACCTTTTCAGAGCCTGAGTTCGGAGTAATGTCAGGGCCTTCCTTAGGTATTGTATCAGTGCCTGAGTTAGGAATAGTGTCAAGGCCTTAGTTAGGGACATTGCCAGGGCATGATTTAGGAGGAGTGTTAGGGTGTGAGTTATCAGCAGTGTCAGGGCCTTAGTTAGTGACAGTGTCAGTTCCTGAGTTAGGAGTAGAGTCAGGGCCTAAGTTAGGGACAGTGCCAGTGCTGAGTTCGTAGTAGTATCAGGGCCTTAGTTAGAGACAGTGTCAGGGCCTGAGTTAGGAGTGGTGTCAGAGGCTTTGTTAGGGACAGTGTCAGTGCCTGAGTTAAGAGTAACGTCACAGCTTTAGTTAGGGCCAGTGTCAGGGCCTTAGTTAAGACCAGTGTCAGGGCCTATGATAGGAATCAGATCAGGGCCTGTGTTACGAGTAGTGTCAGGGCCTATGATAGGAATCAGATCAGGGCCTGTGTTACGAGTAGTGTCAGGGCCTTAGTTAAGGACAGTGTCAGGGCCTGAGTCCTGACTTATTCCTAACTTTCCTCACTAAGGATTTTTGACACTACTGCTAATTCAGGTCCTGATAATATCCCTTACTAAGGCCCTGACCCTTTCCCTGGCTAAGGCCCTGAACTTTTCCTAAGTCAGGCCCTGATACTGTCCCTAACAATGGCCCTGACACTACACCTAACTTCGGCCCCGAAATGATACCTAACAAAGGCTCTGTTGCTAGTCCAAACTAAAGCCCTAAAATTGGTCTTAAATAAGGCCTTGACACTAATCCTAACTCAGGCCCTAACACTGTCCCTAGCTAAGGCCCTGACAGTACGCCTAACTCAGGCCCTCGTACGATTCCTAACAATGGCTCTGATGCTAGCCCAAACTAAGGCCCTGAAATTGGTCCTAAATAAGGCCTTGACACGAATCGTAACTCAGGCCCTAGCACTGTCCCTAACTAGGTCTCTGACAGTACACCTAACTCAGACCCTGACACTGTCCCTAAGCAAGGCCCTGACACTACTCCTAACTCAGTCCCTTACACTGTACCTAACAAAGTCACTGATGCCAGGCCTAACTCAGGCCCTGAAACGGTCTGTAACTAAGGCCCTGCTGCCATCAGTATGTAAAGTCCTGACATTATCCTGAGCTAATATCCTGACCTATGTCTTTCCAAGGTCCTGAAACTGTCCCAAAGTAAGCCCTGACGCTGTCCGTAAGTGAAGACCTGAGGCTGTCCCTAACTCAGGCCCTGAAGCTTTCCTTAACTGAAGCCTTGAAGCTGTGACTAACTCAGGCCCTGATCATGTATTTCACGAAGACCTTAATGCTGATCCAGCAAAGACGCTGATGCTGCTCCAAAGTCATGCCCTGACAGTGTGCCCAGCAAAGGGCCTGATGCTAGGCCTCACTCAGGCCCTGTCGCTCTCCCGAAGTCAGGCCCTGACAATGTCACTAACTAAGGCCCTGACTCTACTCCTAACTCAGTCCCGTAAAGTGTACCTAACAAAGGCTCTGATGCTAGTCGTAACTCAGGGCCTGACACTGTCTCTAACTAAGGGCTGCTGCCATCAATATCTAAAGTCCTGACATTATCCGGAGCTAATATCCTGACCCATGTCTTACCAAGGTCCTGAAACTGTCCCAAAGTAAGCCCTGACGCTGTCCATAAGTGAGGCCCTGCAGCTTTCCCTAACTAACTCAGGCCTTGATGCTGTGACTAACTCAGACACTGATCATGTCTTTAACTAAGACCCTAAGGCTGATCCAACAGAGGCCGGGATGCTGCTCCTAAGTCATGCCCTGACAGTGTCCCCAGCTAAGGGTCTGACGCTAGGCCTCACTCAGACCCTATCGCTCTCCCTAAGTCAGGCTCTGATGCTGTCCCTACCTGAAGCCCTAACACTGGTTCTGAATAAGGCCCTGAGAGTCTCAGTAACAAAGGTCTTCACACTATCCTTAGGTCATTTCCTGACACTATCCCTACATGCTAAACTGACACTGTCACTAGCTAATGTCCTGCCTCTTATGCTGACTGAAGCCCTTAGGTTGTGCCTGCCTCAGGCACTGAATTTAGTCCCAAGACCGTGAAATTGTCCCGAACTAAGGCCTAGATGCTCGTCCTACATCTGGCCCTGACACTGTCCCTAACTAAGGCCCTAACACTATTGCTAACTGAGGACCTGACACTGGACCTATCAGGGGCCCGCTACTCCTAACTAACGCCTTGACACTGTCCCTTACTTAGGCCCTGCTACCATCAATATCTAAAGTCCTGACATTATCCTGAGCTAATATCCTAACTCATCTCTTACCAAGGTCCTGAAACTCTCCCTAAGGAAGCCCTGATGCTCTCCCTAAGTGAGGCCTTGAGGCTGTCCCTAACAGAGGCCCTGATAATATCTTTAACATAGCCCCTGAGGCTGATCCTACCGTGGCTCTTATGTTGCTCCTAAGTCATGCCCTGACACTGTCCCTAGCTAAGGCCCTGACGCTAGGCCTCACTCAGGCCCTGTCGCTCTCCCTAAGTCAGGCTCTGACGCTGTCCCTACCCGAAGCCCTGACACTCACTGGTCCTTAATTAGGCCCTGATGCTCTAAGTAACCAAGGTCTTGACACTATCCCTAGGTCATTTCCTGACACTCTCCCTAGATCTTAACCTAACCTTCTCTTTAGCTAATGTCGAGATTAGCTAAAGAGATTCTTTAGAACGAGATTCTTTCATCTTCTGAATATGGTTTTCTTAAAAACATAATTTTTATAGTGTTACTAACTTTAAACAAAATGTACTCAACTGCTGTGGAATAGTCCTTCATAGGAGCGTGCATGGTTCACTTCTGCATCTGCTTGTGGTGGTGTTCAAGTTGCTTTCAGCTGTAGATCCTCTTATGCTAGCTAAATCTGTGATTCTGTCCCTAAATGAGGCCCTGAATTTAGGTCCGAAGCCGTGAACCTGTCCCTAACTGAGGCCTGGAGGCGCGTCCTAACGCAAGTGCTGACACTGTCTCGAACTAAGGCCCTGACACTACACCTAACTCAGTCACTGACACTGTACCTAACAAAGGCTCTGATGCTAGTCCGAACTTAGGCCTGACACTGCCTCTAACTAAGGCCCTGCTGCCGTCAATATCTGAACACCTGACATTATCCTGAGCTAATATCCTGACCCATGTCTTACCAAGGTCCTGAAACTTTCCCAAAGTAAGCCCTGACGCTGTCCCTAAGTGAGACCTTGAGGCTGTCCCTAACAGAGGCCCTGATAATATCTTTAATGAAGACCCTAATGCTGATCCTACAGAGGCCTTTATGCTGCTCCTAAGTCATGCCCTGATACTGTCCCTTACTCTGGCCCCAAAGATAGGCCTCACTTAGGCCCTGTTGCTGTACCTTAGTTAGGCTCTGACGCTGTCCGTACATCAAGCCCTGGCACTGGTCCTGATTAAGGCCCTCACGCTGCTGCTAACTAAGGCCCTGATGCTCTCAATGACTAAGGTCTTCTCGTTATCCCTTGGTCATTTCCTTTCACTATCTCTGGCCTGGAACCTGACTCTGTCCCGAGATAATCTCCTGCATCTTATGCTGACTGAAACCCTAATGCTCTCCCTAACTAAGGCCCTGACTACTCCTAACTAAGGCCATGACACTGTCTCTAACAAAGGCCCAGAATCTGTCCCTAATATAGGCCCTGCTGCCAGCAATAACTAAAATCCTGACACTCTCCTGAGATAATATCCTGACCCATTTCTAACCAAGGTCTTGACACTCTCCCTAAGAAAGCCCTGTCGCTGTCTTTAAGTGAAGACCTGAGGCTGTCCGTAACTCAGGCCCTGAAGCTTTCCCTAACTGAGGCCTTGACGCTGTGACTAACTAGGGCTCTGGTCATCTTTAACTAAGAGCCTAAAGCTGATCCAACAAAGGCACTGATGCTGCTCCTAAGTCACTCCTTGACAGTGTCCCCAGCTGAGGGCCTGACATTAGGCCTCACTCAGACCCTGTCGCTCTCCCTAAGTCAGGCCCTGATACTGTCCCTACCTGAAGCCCTAACACTGGTTCTGAATAAGGCCCTGATATTCTCAGTAACAAAGGTCTTCACACTATCCTTAGGTCATTTCCAGACACGATTCCTAGCCTTCACCCTAACCCTGTCCGGAGCTAATATCCTACCTCTTATGCTAACTAAAGGCTGTATGCTGTGCCTACCTCAGGCACTGAATTTACTCCCAAGACCGCTAGACTGTCCCTCACTAGGTTCCATGCCCTTATCGTCACAATGTTCCGTGACCACTGTCATCACAATGCTCCACGCACTTATCATCACAATGCCCCATGACCCCTGTCATCACAATGCTCCATGATCCCTTCCAGCACAGTGCTCCGTGACCCGTTTCATCAAAATGCGCCATGACCATTATCAACACAGTGCTCCATGACCCCTGGCATCCCAATGCTCCATGACCACTCTCATGGCAATGCTTCATGACCCTTGTCATCGCAATGCTACATACCATTGTCATCACAATGCTCCATACCCCATGTCATCACACTGGCCCATGACCCTTGCCTCACAATGATCCATGCTCTTGTGATCACAATGCTCCATGTCCCCTGTCATCACAATGCCCCATGACTCCTATCATCACAATGCTCCATGGCACATGTCCTAACAATGCCCCATGACCCCTGTCATCAAATTGCTCCATGTCTCCGTTTATCACAATGCTCTAAATTACCACTGTAATCACAGTGCTCCATAACCCTTTTCCTTACAATGCTCAATGCCCCTTTTCATCACAATGAGCCATGAAATCTTTCATCAGAATGCTCCATTACCCCTGTCTCATGTCCCCTTTCATCACAATGCATCACAATAACCCCGGCAATCACAGTGCTCCATAACCCCTTTCATCACAGTGCTCCATGCCCCCTGTCATCACAATGCTCCATGAACCCTTTCATCACAATGCTCCATTAATCCTTTCATCGCACTGCTCTATGACTTTTGTCATCACAATGCTCCATGCCCTTCTCATCACAATGCTCCATGGCCTTTGTCATCACAATGCTCCATGTTCAATGTAATCACAGTGCTCCACGACCCCTGTCATCACAATGTTCCATGAGACATTTCATCACAAAGCTCCATGACGCTTGTCATCACAATGCTCCATGGCGCTGTGCATCACAATGCTCCATGACCACATTCAGCACAGTGGTCCATGACCCTTTTCATCACAATATTCCATGGCTCTTGCCATCACAATGCCCCATGGCGCTTGTCATCACAATGCTCCATGACCCCTTGTCATCACAATGCCCCATGGCCCCTTTCATCACAATGCTCCATGACCACTTTCATCACAATGCTCCATGTGCCCTGTTCATCACAATGCTCCATGACCCCTTTTCATCACAATGCTCCATGACCATTTTGATCACAAGGCTTCATGCCCTTATCATCACAGTGCTCCATGAACCCTTTCATCACAATGCTCCATGGCCCTTCTCATCACAATGCCCGATGACCACTTCCATCACAATGCTCCATGACCCTTTTCATCAAAATGCACCATGAACATTGTCATAACAAAGCTCCATGACCACGTTCATCACAATGCTCCAGGACCCCTTTCCTTACAATGCTCCATGGCTCTTGTCATCACAAAGCTCCATGGCGCTTGTCATCACAAGGCTCCATGACCACTCTAATCACCATGATCCATGACCCCTTTGATAACAATTCTCCATTACCCCTTTCCTCAGAGTGATCCTTGGCACTTGTCATCAAAATGCTCCATGATCCCTGTAATCACAATGATCCTTGACCCCTTTCATCACAATGTTCCATGGCCGCTTTCATCACAATGCTCCATAACCCCTGTCATCACAATGCCCCATGACCCATTTCCCCACAATGCTCCCTGAGCCATGTCATCACAATGCTACTTGTCTTTGTCAATACAATGCTCCATGTCCCCTGTAATCAGAGTCTTCCATGACCCCTTTCATCACAGCTCTCCTTAACACTTTTCTCACAATGCTCCATGCCATTGTCATCACAAAGTTTCATGCCCCCTGTCACCACAATGCTCCAAGCCCACTCTCAACACAATGCTCCATGAGACTTGTCTCACAAGGCTCCATGCCCTTTTCATCACAATGCTCCATTCCCCCTGTCATCACAATGCTCCATGCCCCCTTTCATTACAATGTTCCATGCCCCCTGTCATCACAAGGTTCCATGCCCTTATCATCACAATGCTCCATGACACCTGTCTTCGCAATGTTCCACGCACTTATCATCACAATACTCCTTGACCCTTGTCTAAAATGCTACATGGCGGTGACATCACAATGTTCCATGCACCCTGTCATTACAAGGCTCCATGACACTTGTCATCACAATGTTCCATGGCCCCTATCATTCAAAACGCCATATGACCACTTTCAACACAATGCTCCAAGACCCTTGTCATCACAATGCCCCATGAACCCTGTCATCACAATGCTCCAGGCCCCCTGTCATCACAATGAGCCATGACACCTTTCATCACAATGCTCCATAACCACTGTCATCACAATGATCCATGGCCCTTGTCATCACAATGCTCCCTGGTGCATGTCATCACAAAGATCCATGACCACTTTCAGCACAATGCTCCATGACCCCTTTCATCAAAATTCTCCATGACCATTGTCATCACAATGCTCCATGAGCCCTGTCATTACAAAGCTCCCTGACCCCTGTCATCACCATGATCCATGGCCCTTCTCATCACAGTGCTCCTTCGCTCTTGTCATAACAATGCTCCATGATCGCTGTCATCACAATGATCCATGATTCCTTTCATCACAATTCTCCTTTTCCCCTTTCATCACGATGATCCCTGGAGCTTGTCAAAACAATGCTCCTCGATTCCCTGTAATCACAATGATCCATGACCCCTTTCATGACAATGCTCCATTACCCCACTAATCACAATGATCCATGGTGATTGTCATCACAATGCTCCATGACCCTTGTCATCACAATGCTCCAGGTCGTTGTAATCACAATGTACCATGACACCTTTCACCACAAAGCTCCAAGATCCCTGTCATCACAATGCCCCATGACGCCTATCATCACAATGCTCCATGGCACTTGTCCTCACAATGCTCCATGACCCCTGTCATCACAATCCTCCATAGCGCTTTTCATCACAATCCTCCATGACCACTTGCATCACAATGCTCCATGACCATTTTCATCACAATGCTCCATGACCACTTTCATCACAATGCCCCATGAACTCTGTCATCACAATGCTCCATGGCCCTTGTCATCACAATTCTCCATGACCCTTGTCATCACAGTGCTCCATGGCGCTTGTCATCACAATGATCCAGAGCCTTAGTTCCTGAGTTGGGAGTAGTATCATTGCCTCAATTAGGGAAAATGTCAGTGACTGAGTTGGGAGTAGTGTGAGGGCCCTTGTTAGGGACACTGTCAGTGCCTGAGTTAGGTGTAGTGTCAGGGTTTTTTTACATACACTGTCAGTGCCTGAGTTGGGAATAGTGTCAGGGCCTTAGTTATGGACTGTGTCATTGCCTGAGTTAGGAGTAGTGTCAGGGCCTTAGTTAGGAGTAGCATCAGTGCCTTCGTTAGGTATTGTATCAGCGCCTCAGTTAGGAATAGATTCAGGGCCTTATTTTGGGACAGTGTCAGTGCCTGAGTTAGGAGTTTTGTCAGCCTTAGTTAGGGACCTTTTCAGAGCCTGAGTTCGGAGTAATGTCAGGGCCTTCCTTAGGTATTGTATCAGTGCCTGAGTTAGGAATAGTGTCAAGGCCTTAGTTAGGGACATTGCCAGGGCATGATTTAGGAGGAGTGTTAGGGTGTGAGTTATCAGCAGTGTCAGGGCCTTAGTTAGTGACAGTGTCAGTTCCTGAGTTAGGAGTAGAGTCAGGGCCTAAGTTAGGGACAGTGCCAGTGCTGAGTTCGTAGTAGTATCAGGGCCTTAGTTAGAGACAGTGTCAGGGCCTGAGTTAGGAGTGGTGTCAGAGGCTTTGTTAGGGACAGTGTCAGTGCCTGAGTTAAGAGTAACGTCACAGCTTTAGTTAGGGCCAGTGTCAGGGCCTTAGTTAAGACCAGTGTCAGGGCCTATGATAGGAATCAGATCAGGGCCTGTGTTACGAGTAGTGTCAGGGCCTATGATAGGAATCAGATCAGGGCCTGTGTTACGAGTAGTGTCAGGGCCTTAGTTAAGGACAGTGTCAGGGCCTGAGTCCTGACTTATTCCTAACTTTCCTCACTAAGGATTTTTGACACTACTGCTAATTCAGGTCCTGATAATATCCCTTACTAAGGCCCTGACCCTTTCCCTGGCTAAGGCCCTGAACTTCTCCTAAGTCAGGCCCTGATACTGTCCCTAACAATGGCCCTGACACTACACCTAACTTCGGCCCCGAAATGATACCTAACAAAGGCTCTGTTGCTAGTCCAAACTAAAGCCCTAAAATTGGTCTTAAATAAGGCCTTGACACTAATCCTAACTCAGGCCCTAACACTGTCCCTAGCTAAGGCCCTGACAGTACGCCTAACTCAGGCCCTCGTACGATTCCTAACAATGGCTCTGATGCTAGCCCAAACTAAGGCCCTGAAATTGGTCCTAAATAAGGCCTTGACACGAATCGTAACTCAGGCCCTAGCACTGTCCCTAACTAGGTCTCTGACAGTACACCTAACTCAGACCCTGACACTGTCCCTAAGCAAGGCCCTGACACTACTCCTAACTCAGTCCCTTACACTGTACCTAACAAAGTCACTGATGCCAGGCCTAACTCAGGCCCTGAAACGGTCTGTAACTAAGGCCCTGCTGCCATCAGTATGTAAAGTCCTGACATTATCCTGAGCTAATATCCTGACCTATGTCTTTCCAAGGTCCTGAAACTGTCCCAAAGTAAGCCCTGACGCTGTCCGTAAGTGAAGACCTGAGGCTGTCCCTAACTCAGGCCCTGAAGCTTTCCTTAACTGAAGCCTTGAAGCTGTGACTAACTCAGGCCCTGATCATGTATTTCACGAAGACCTTAATGCTGATCCAGCAAAGACGCTGATGCTGCTCCAAAGTCATGCCCTGACAGTGTGCCCAGCAAAGGGCCTGATGCTAGGCCTCACTCAGGCCCTGTCGCTCTCCCGAAGTCAGGCCCTGACAATGTCACTAACTAAGGCCCTGACTCTACTCCTAACTCAGTCCCGTAAAGTGTACCTAACAAAGGCTCTGATGCTAGTCGTAACTCAGGGCCTGACACTGTCTCTAACTAAGGGCTGCTGCCATCAATATCTAAAGTCCTGACATTATCCGGAGCTAATATCCTGACCCATGTCTTACCAAGGTCCTGAAACTGTCCCAAAGTAAGCCCTGACGCTGTCCATAAGTGAGGCCCTGCAGCTTTCCCTAACTAACTCAGGCCTTGATGCTGTGACTAACTCAGACACTGATCATGTCTTTAACTAAGACCCTAAGGCTGATCCAACAGAGGCCGGGATGCTGCTCCTAAGTCATGCCCTGACAGTGTCCCCAGCTAAGGGTCTGACGCTAGGCCTCACTCAGACCCTATCGCTCTCCCTAAGTCAGGCTCTGATGCTGTCCCTACCTGAAGCCCTAACACTGGTTCTGAATAAGGCCCTGAGAGTCTCAGTAACAAAGGTCTTCACACTATCCTTAGGTCATTTCCTGACACTATCCCTACATGCTAAACTGACACTGTCACTAGCTAATGTCCTGCCTCTTATGCTGACTGAAGCCCTTAGGTTGTGCCTGCCTCAGGCACTGAATTTAGTCCCAAGACCGTGAAATTGTCCCGAACTAAGGCCTAGATGCTCGTCCTACATCTGGCCCTGACACTGTCCCTAACTAAGGCCCTAACACTATTGCTAACTGAGGACCTGACACTGGACCTATCAGGGGCCCGCTACTCCTAACTAACGCCTTGACACTGTCCCTTACTTAGGCCCTGCTACCATCAATATCTAAAGTCCTGACATTATCCTGAGCTAATATCCTAACTCATCTCTTACCAAGGTCCTGAAACTCTCCCTAAGGAAGCCCTGATGCTCTCCCTAAGTGAGGCCTTGAGGCTGTCCCTAACAGAGGCCCTGATAATATCTTTAACATAGCCCCTGAGGCTGATCCTACCGTGGCTCTTATGTTGCTCCTAAGTCATGCCCTGACACTGTCCCTAGCTAAGGCCCTGACGCTAGGCCTCACTCAGGCCCTGTCGCTCTCCCTAAGTCAGGCTCTGACGCTGTCCCTACCCGAAGCCCTGACACTCACTGGTCCTTAATTAGGCCCTGATGCTCTAAGTAACCAAGGTCTTGACACTATCCCTAGGTCATTTCCTGACACTCTCCCTAGATCTTAACCTAACCTTCTCTTTAGCTAATGTCGAGATTAGCTAAAGAGATTCTTTAGAACGAGATTCTTTCATCTTCTGAATATGGTTTTCTTAAAAACATAATTTTTATAGTGTTACTAACTTTAAACAAAATGTACTCAACTGCTGTGGAATAGTCCTTCATAGGAGCGTGCATGGTTCACTTCTGCATCTGCTTGTGGTGGTGTTCAAGTTGCTTTCAGCTGTAGATCCTCTTATGCTAGCTAAATCTGTGATTCTGTCCCTAAATGAGGCCCTGAATTTAGGTCCGAAGCCGTGAACCTGTCCCTAACTGAGGCCTGGAGGCGCGTCCTAACGCAAGTGCTGACACTGTCTCGAACTAAGGCCCTGACACTACACCTAACTCAGTCACTGACACTGTACCTAACAAAGGCTCTGATGCTAGTCCGAACTTAGGCCTGACACTGCCTCTAACTAAGGCCCTGCTGCCGTCAATATCTGAACACCTGACATTATCCTGAGCTAATATCCTGACCCATGTCTTACCAAGGTCCTGAAACTTTCCCAAAGTAAGCCCTGACGCTGTCCCTAAGTGAGACCTTGAGGCTGTCCCTAACAGAGGCCCTGATAATATCTTTAATGAAGACCCTAATGCTGATCCTACAGAGGCCTTTATGCTGCTCCTAAGTCATGCCCTGATACTGTCCCTTACTCTGGCCCCAAAGATAGGCCTCACTTAGGCCCTGTTGCTGTACCTTAGTTAGGCTCTGACGCTGTCCGTACATCAAGCCCTGGCACTGGTCCTGATTAAGGCCCTCACGCTGCTGCTAACTAAGGCCCTGATGCTCTCAATGACTAAGGTCTTCTCGTTATCCCTTGGTCATTTCCTTTCACTATCTCTGGCCTGGAACCTGACTCTGTCCCGAGATAATCTCCTGCATCTTATGCTGACTGAAACCCTAATGCTCTCCCTAACTAAGGCCCTGACTACTCCTAACTAAGGCCATGACACTGTCTCTAACAAAGGCCCAGAATCTGTCCCTAATATAGGCCCTGCTGCCAGCAATAACTAAAATCCTGACACTCTCCTGAGATAATATCCTGACCCATTTCTAACCAAGGTCTTGACACTCTCCCTAAGAAAGCCCTGTCGCTGTCTTTAAGTGAAGACCTGAGGCTGTCCGTAACTCAGGCCCTGAAGCTTTCCCTAACTGAGGCCTTGACGTTGTGACTAACGAGGGCTCTGGTCATCTTTAACTAAGAGCCTAAAGCTGATCCAACAAAGGCACTGATGCTGCTCCTAAGTCACTCCCTGACAGTGTCCCCAGCTGAGGGCCTGACATTAGGCCTCACTCAGACCCTGTCGCTCTCCCTAAGTCAGGCCCTGATACTGTCCCTACCTGAAGCACTAACATTGGTTCTGAATAAGGCCCTGATATTCTCAGTAACAAAGGTCTTCACACTATCCTTAGGTCATTTCCTGACACGATTCCTAGCCTTCACCCTAACCCTGTCCCGAGCTACTGTCCTACGTCTTATGCTAACTAAAGACCTTATGCTGTGCCTACCTCAGGCACTGAATTTAGTCCCAAGACCGCTAGACTGTCCCTCACTAAGCTCCATGACCTTATCGTCACAATCTTCCGTGACCACTGTCATCACAATGCTCCACGCCCTTATCATCACAATGCCCCATGACCCCTGTCATCACAATGCTCCATGACCCCTTCCATCACAATGCTCCGTGACCCCTTTCATCAAAATGCGCCATGACCATTGTCATCACAATGCTCCATGACCCCTGGCATCCCAAAGCTCCATGACCACTCTCATTGCAATGCTTCATGACCCTTGTCATCGCAATGCTACATACCATTGTCATCACAATGCTCCATACCCCATGTCATCACATTGGCCCATGACCCTTGTCTCACAATGTTCCATGCTCTTGTGATCACAATGCTCCATGCCCCCTGTCATCACAATGCTCCATGACCCCGGTCATCACAATGCTCCATTACCATTGTCATCACAAAGCTCCAGGTCCCCTGTCATTCACAAAGCCAAATGACCCCTGTCATCACAATGCTTCATGGCCCTTGTCCTCACAATGCCCCATGACCCCTGTCATCAAATTGCTCCATGTCCCCGTTTATCACAATGCTCTAAATTACCCCTGTAATCACAGTGCTCCATAACCCTTTTCCTTACAATGCTCAATGCCCCTTTTCATCACAATGAGCCATGAAAACTTTCATCAGAATGCTCCATTACCCCTGTCTCATGTCCCCGTTCTTCACAATGCATCACAATTACCCCTGTAATCACAGTGCTCCATAACCCCTTTCATCACAGTGCTCCATGCCCCCTGTCATCACAATGCTCCATGAACCCTTTCATCACAATGCTCCATTAATCCTTTCATCGCACTGCTCTATGACTTTTGTCATCACAATGCTCCATGCCCTTCTCATCACAATGCTCCATGGCCTTTGTCATCACAATGCTCCATGTTCAATGTAATCACAGTGCTCCACGACCCCTGTCATCACAATGTTCCATGAGACATTTCATCACAAAGCTCCATGACGCTTGTCATCACAATGCTCCATGGCGCTGTGCATCACAATGCTCCATGACCACATTCAGCACAGTGGTCCATGACCCTTTTCATCACAATATTCCATGGCTCTTGCCATCACAATGCCCCATGGCGCTTGTCATCACAATGCTCCATGACCCCTTGTCATCACAATGCCCCATGGCCCCTTTCATCACAATGCTCCATGACCACTTTCATCACAATGCTCCATGTGCCCTGTTCATCACAATGCTCCATGACCCCTTTTCATCACAATGCTCCATGACCATTTTGATCACAAGGTTTCATGCCCTTATCATCACAGTGCTCCATGAACCCTTTCATCACAATGCTCCATGGCCCTTCTCATCACAATGCCCGATGACCACTTCCATCACAATGCTCCATGACCCTTTTCATCAAAATGCGCCATGAACATTGTCATAACAAAGATCCATGACCACGTTCATCACAATGCTCCAGGACCCCTTTCCTTACAATGCTCCATGGCTCTTGTCATCACAAAGCTCCATGGCGCTTGTCATCACAAGGCTCCATGACCACTGGAATCACCATGATCCATGACCCCTTTGATAACAATTCTCCATTACCCCTTTCCTCAGAGTGATCCTTGGCACTTGTCATCAAAATGCTCCATGATCCCTGTAATCACAATGATCCTTGACCCCTTTCATCACAATGTTCCATGGCCGCTTTCATCACAATGCTCCATAACCCCTGTCATCACAATGCCCCATGACCCATTTCCCCACAATGCTCCCTGAGCCATGTCATCACAATGCTACTTGTCTTTGTCAATACAATGCTCCATGTCCCCTGTAATCAGAGTCTTCCATGACCCCTTTCATCACAGCTCTCCTTAACACTTTTCTCACAATGCTCCATGCCATTGTCATCACAAAGTTTCATGCCCCCTGTCACCACAATGCTCCAAGCCCACTCTCAACACAATGCTCCATGAGACTTGTCTCACAAGGCTCCATGCCCTTTTCATCACAATGCTCCATTCCCCCTGTCATCACAATGCTCCATGCCCCCTTTCATTACAATGTTCCATGCCCCCTGTCATCACAAGGTTCCATGCCCTTATCATCACAATGCTCCATGACACCTGTCTTCGCAATGTTCCACGCACTTATCATCACAATACTCCTTGACCCTTGTCTAAAATGCTACATGGTGGTGACATCACAATGTTCCATGCACCCTGTCATTACAAGGCTCCATGACACTTGTCATCACAATGTTCCATGGCAGCTATCATTCAAAATGCCATATGACCACTTTCATCACAATGCTCCAAGGCCTTTGTCATCACAATGCCCCATGAACCCTGTCATCACAATGCTCCAGGCCCCCTGTCATCACAATGAGCCATGACACCTTTCATCACAATGCTCCATAACCACTGTCATCACAATGATCCATGGCCCTTGTCATCACAATGCTCCCTGGTGCATGTCATCACAAAGATCCATGACCACTTTCAGCACCATGCTCCATGACCCCTTTCATCAAAATTCTCCATGACCATTGTCATCACAATGCTCCATGAGCCCTGTCATTACAATGCTCCCTGACCCCTGTCATCACCATGATCCATGGCCCTTCTCATCACAGTGCTCCTTCGCTCTTGTCATAACAATGCTCCATGATCGCTGTCATCACAATGATCCATGATTCCTTTCATCACAATTCTCCTTTTCCCCTTTCATCACGATGATCCCTGGAGCTTGTCAAAACAATGCTCCTCGATTCCCTGTAATCACAATGATCCATGACCCCTTTCATGACAATGCTCCATTACCCCACTAATCACAATGATCCATGGTGATTGTCATCACAATGCTCCATGACCCTTGTCATCACTATGCTCCAGGTCGTTGTAATCACAATGTACCATGACACCTTTCACCACAAAGCTCCAAGATCCCTGTCATCACAATGCCCCATGACGCCTATCATCACAATGCTCCATGGCACTTGTCCTCACAATGCTCCATGACCCCTGTCATCACAATCCTCCATAGCGCTTTTCATCACAATCCTCCATGACCACTTTCATCACAATGCTCCATGACCATTTTCATCACAATGCTCCATGACCACTTTCATCACAAAGCCCCATGAACTCTGTCATCACAATGCTCCATGCACTTGTCATCACAATTCTCCATGACCCTTGTCATCACAGTGCTCCATGGCGCTTGTCATCACAATGATCCAGAGCCTTAGTTCCTGAGTTGGGAGTAGTATCATTGCCTCAATTAGGGAAAATGTCAGTGACTGAGTTGGGAGTAGTGTGAGGGCCCTTGTTAGGGACACTGTCAGTGCCTGAGTTAGGTGTAGTGTCAGGGTTTTATTACATACACTGTCAGTGCCTGAGTTGGGAATAGTGTCAGGGCCTTAGTAATGGACTGTGTCATTGCCTGAGTTAGGAGTAGTGTCAGGGCCTTAGTTAGGAGTAGCATCAGTGCCTTCGTTAGGTATTGTATCAGCGCCTCAGTTAGGAATAGATTCAGGGCCTTATTTTGGGACAGTGTCAGTGCCTGAGTTAGGAGTTTTGTCAGCCTTAGTTAGGGACCTTTTCAGAGCCTGAGTTCGGAGTAATGTCAGGGCCTTCCTTAGGTATTGTATCAGTGCCTGAGTTAGGAATAGTGTCAAGGCCTTAGTTAGGGACATTGCCAGGGCATGATTTAGGAGGAGTGTTAGGGTGTGAGTTATCAGCAGTGTCAGGGCCTTAGTTAGTGACAGTGTCAGTTCCTGAGTTAGGAGTAGAGTCAGGGCCTAAGTTAGGGACAGTGCCAGTGCTGAGTTCGTAGTAGTATCAGGGCCTTAGTTAGAGACAGTGTCAGGGCCTGAGTTAGGAGTGGTGTCAGAGGCTTTGTTAGGGACAGTGTCAGTGCCTGAGTTAAGAGTAACGTCACAGCTTTAGTTAGGGCCAGTGTCAGGGCCTTAGTTAAGACCAGTGTCAGGGCCTATGATAGGAATCAGATCAGGGCCTGTGTTACGAGTAGTGTCAGGGCCTATGATAGGAATCAGATCAGGGCCTGTGTTACGAGTAGTGTCAGGGCCTTAGTTAAGGACAGTGTCAGGGCCTGAGTCCTGACTTATTCCTAACTTTCCTCACTAAGGATTTTTGACACTACTGCTAAATCAGGTCCTGATAATATCCCTTACTAAGGCCCTGACCCTTTCCCTGGCTAAGGCCCTGAACTTCTCCTAAGTCAGGCCCTGATACTGTCCCTAACAATGGCCCTGACACTACACCTAACTTCGGCCCCGAAATGATACCTAACAAAGGCTCTGTTGCTAGTCCAAACTAAAGCCCTAAAATTGGTCTTAAATAAGGCCTTGACACTAATCCTAACTCAGGCCCTAACACTGTCCCTAGCTAAGGCCCTGACAGTACGCCTAACTCAGGCCCTCGTACGATTCCTAACAATGGCTCTGATGCTAGCCCAAACTAAGGCCCTGAAATTGGTCCTAAATAAGGCCTTGACACGAATCGTAACTCAGGCCCTAGCACTGTCCCTAACTAGGTCTCTGACAGTACACCTAACTCAGACCCTGACACTGTCCCTAAGCAAGGCCCTGACACTACTCCTAACTCAGTCCCTTACACTGTACCTAACAAAGTCACTGATGCTAGGCCTAACTCAGGCCCTGAAACGGTCTGTAACTAAGGCCCTGCTGCCATCAGTATGTAAAGTCCTGACATTATCCTGAGCTAATATCCTGACCTATGTCTTTCCAAGGTCCTGAAACTGTCCCAAAGTAAGCCCTGACGCTGTCCGTAAGTGAAGACCTGAGGCTGTCCCTAACTCAGGCCCTGAAGCTTTCCTTAACTGAAGCCTTGAAGCTGTGACTAACTCAGGCCCTGATCATGTATTTCACGAAGACCTTAATGCTGATCCAGCAAAGACGCTGATGCTGCTCCAAAGTCATGCCCTGACAGTGTGCCCAGCAAAGGGCCTGATGCTAGGCCTCACTCAGGCCCTGTCGCTCTCCCGAAGTCAGGCCCTGACAATGTCACTAACTAAGGCCCTGACTCTACTCCTAACTCAGTCCCGTAAAGTGTACCTAACAAAGGCTCTGATGCTAGTCGTAACTCAGGGCCTGACACTGTCTCTAACTAAGGGCTGCTGCCATCAATATCTAAAGTCCTGACATTATCCGGAGCTAATATCCTGACCCATGTCTTACCAAGGTCCTGAAACTGTCCCAAAGTAAGCCCTGACGCTGTCCGTAAGTGAGGCCCTGCAGCTTTCCCTAACTAACTCAGGCCTTGATGCTGTGACTAACTCAGACACTGATCATGTCTTTAACTAAGACCCTAAGGCTGATCCAACAGAGGCCGGGATGCTGCTCCTAAGTCATGCCCTGACAGTGTCCCCAGCTAAGGGTCTGACGCTAGGCCTCACTCAGACCCTATCGCTCTCCCTAAGTCAGGCTCTGATGCTGTCCCTACCTGAAGCCCTAACACTGGTTCTGAATAAGGCCCTGAGAGTCTCAGTAACAAAGGTCTTCACACTATCCTTAGGTCATTTCCTGACACTATCCCTACATGCTAAACTGACACTGTCACTAGCTAATGTCCTGCCTCTTATGCTGACTGAAGCCCTTAGGTTGTGCCTGCCTCAGGCACTGAATTTAGTCCCAAGACCGTGAAATTGTCCCGAACTAAGGCCTAGATGCTCGTCCTACATCTGGCCCTGACACTGTCCCTAACTAAGGCCCTAACACTATTGCTAACTGAGGACCTGACACTGGACCTATCAGGGGCCCGCTACTCCTAACTAACGCCTTGACACTGTCCCTTACTTAGGCCCTGCTACCATCAATATCTAAAGTCCTGACATTATCCTGAGCTAATATCCTAACTCATCTCTTACCAAGGTCCTGAAACTCTCCCTAAGGAAGCCCTGATGCTCTCCCTAAGTGAGGCCTTGAGGCTGTCCCTAACAGAGGCCCTGATAATATCTTTAACATAGCCCCTGAGGCTGATCCTACCGTGGCTCTTATGTTGCTCCTAAGTCATGCCCTGACACTGTCCCTAGCTAAGGCCCTGACGCTAGGCCTCACTCAGGCCCTGTCGCTCTCCCTAAGTCAGGCTCTGACGCTGTCCCTACCCGAAGCCCTGACACTCACTGGTCCTTAATTAGGCCCTGATGCTCTAAGTAACCAAGGTCTTGACACTATCCCTAGGTCATTTCCTGACACTCTCCCTAGATCTTAACCTAACCTTCTCTTTAGCTAATGTCGAGATTAGCTAAAGAGATTCTTTAGAACGAGATTCTTTCATCTTCTGAATATGGTTTTCTTAAAAACATAATTTTTATAGTGTTACTAACTTTAAACAAAATGTACTCAACTGCTGTGGAATAGTCCTTCATAGGAGCGTGCATGGTTCACTTCTGCATCTGCTTGTGGTGGTGTTCAAGTTGCTTTCAGCTGTAGATCCTCTTATGCTAGCTAAATCTGTGATTCTGTCCCTAAATGAGGCCCTGAATTTAGGTCCGAAGCCGTGAACCTGTCCCTAACTGAGGCCTGGAGGCGCGTCCTAACGCAAGTGCTGACACTGTCTCGAACTAAGGCCCTGACACTACACCTAACTCAGTCACTGACACTGTACCTAACAAAGGCTCTGATGCTAGTCCGAACTTAGGCCTGACACTGCCTCTAACTAAGGCCCTGCTGCCGTCAATATCTGAACACCTGACATTATCCTGAGCTAATATCCTGACCCATGTCTTACCAAGGTCCTGAAACTTTCCCAAAGTAAGCCCTGACGCTGTCCCTAAGTGAGACCTTGAGGCTGTCCCTAACAGAGGCCCTGATAATATCTTTAATGAAGACCCTAATGCTGATCCTACAGAGGCCTTTATGCTGCTCCTAAGTCATGCCCTGATACTGTCCCTTACTCTGGCCCCAAAGATAGGCCTCACTTAGGCCCTGTTGCTGTACCTTAGTTAGGCTCTGACGCTGTCCGTACATCAAGCCCTGGCACTGGTCCTGATTAAGGCCCTCACGCTGCTGCTAACTAAGGCCCTGATGCTCTCAATGACTAAGGTCTTCTCGTTATCCCTTGGTCATTTCCTTTCACTATCTCTGGCCTGGAACCTGACTCTGTCCCGAGATAATCTCCTGCATCTTATGCTGACTGAAACCCTAATGCTCTCCCTAACTAAGGCCCTGACTACTCCTAACTAAGGCCATGACACTGTCTCTAACAAAGGCCCAGAATCTGTCCCTAATATAGGCCCTGCTGCCAGCAATAACTAAAATCCTGACACTCTCCTGAGATAATATCCTGACCCATTTCTAACCAAGGTCTTGACACTCTCCCTAAGAAAGCCCTGTCGCTGTCTTTAAGTGAAGACCTGAGGCTGTCCGTAACTCAGGCCCTGAAGCTTTCCCTAACTGAGGCCTTGACGTTGTGACTAACGAGGGCTCTGGTCATCTTTAACTAAGAGCCTAAAGCTGATCCAACAAAGGCACTGATGCTGCTCCTAAGTCACTCCCTGACAGTGTCCCCAGCTGAGGGCCTGACATTAGGCCTCACTCAGACCCTGTCGCTCTCCCTAAGTCAGGCCCTGATACTGTCCCTACCTGAAGCACTAACATTGGTTCTGAATAAGGCCCTGATATTCTCAGTAACAAAGGTCTTCACACTATCCTTAGGTCATTTCCTGACACGATTCCTAGCCTTCACCCTAACCCTGTCCCGAGCTACTGTCCTACGTCTTATGCTAACTAAAGACCTTATGCTGTGCCTACCTCAGGCACTGAATTTAGTCCCAAGACCGCTAGACTGTCCCTCACTAAGCTCCATGACCTTATCGTCACAATCTTCCGTGACCACTGTCATCACAATGCTCCACGCCCTTATCATCACAATGCCCCATGACCCCTGTCATCACAATGCTCCATGACCCCTTCCATCACAATGCTCCGTGACCCCTTTCATCAAAATGCGCCATGACCATTGTCATCACAATGCTCCATGACCCCTGGCATCCCAAAGCTCCATGACCACTCTCATTGCAATGCTTCATGACCCTTGTCATCGCAATGCTACATACCATTGTCATCACAATGCTCCATACCCCATGTCATCACATTGGCCCATGACCCTTGTCTCACAATGTTCCATGCTCTTGTGATCACAATGCTCCATGCCCCCTGTCATCACAATGCTCCATGACCCCGGTCATCACAATGCTCCATTACCATTGTCATCACAAAGCTCCAGGTCCCCTGTCATTCACAAAGCCAAATGACCCCTGTCATCACAATGCTTCATGGCCCTTGTCCTCACAATGCCCCATGACCCCTGTCATCAAATTGCTCCATGTCCCCGTTTATCACAATGCTCTAAATTACCCCTGTAATCACAGTGCTCCATAACCCTTTTCCTTACAATGCTCAATGCCCCTTTTCATCACAATGAGCCATGAAAACTTTCATCAGAATGCTCCATTACCCCTGTCTCATGTCCCCGTTCTTCACAATGCATCACAATTACCCCTGTAATCACAGTGCTCCATAACCCCTTTCATCACAGTGCTCCATGCCCCCTGTCATCACAATGCTCCATGAACCCTTTCATCACAATGCTCCATTAATCCTTTCATCGCACTGCTCTATGACTTTTGTCATCACAATGCTCCATGCCCTTCTCATCACAATGCTCCATGGCCTTTGTCATCACAATGCTCCATGTTCAATGTAATCACAGTGCTCCACGACCCCTGTCATCACAATGTTCCATGAGACATTTCATCACAAAGCTCCATGACGCTTGTCATCACAATGCTCCATGGCGCTGTGCATCACAATGCTCCATGACCACATTCAGCACAGTGGTCCATGACCCTTTTCATCACAATATTCCATGGCTCTTGCCATCACAATGCCCCATGGCGCTTGTCATCACAATGCTCCATGACCCCTTGTCATCACAATGCCCCATGGCCCCTTTCATCACAATGCTCCATGACCACTTTCATCACAATGCTCCATGTGCCCTGTTCATCACAATGCTCCATGACCCCTTTTCATCACAATGCTCCATGACCATTTTGATCACAAGGTTTCATGCCCTTATCATCACAGTGCTCCATGAACCCTTTCATCACAATGCTCCATGGCCCTTCTCATCACAATGCCCGATGACCACTTCCATCACAATGCTCCATGACCCTTTTCATCAAAATGCGCCATGAACATTGTCATAACAAAGATCCATGACCACGTTCATCACAATGCTCCAGGACCCCTTTCCTTACAATGCTCCATGGCTCTTGTCATCACAAAGCTCCATGGCGCTTGTCATCACAAGGCTCCATGACCACTGGAATCACCATGATCCATGACCCCTTTGATAACAATTCTCCATTACCCCTTTCCTCAGAGTGATCCTTGGCACTTGTCATCAAAATGCTCCATGATCCCTGTAATCACAATGATCCTTGACCCCTTTCATCACAATGTTCCATGGCCGCTTTCATCACAATGCTCCATAACCCCTGTCATCACAATGCCCCATGACCCATTTCCCCACAATGCTCCCTGAGCCATGTCATCACAATGCTACTTGTCTTTGTCAATACAATGCTCCATGTCCCCTGTAATCAGAGTCTTCCATGACCCCTTTCATCACAGCTCTCCTTAACACTTTTCTCACAATGCTCCATGCCATTGTCATCACAAAGTTTCATGCCCCCTGTCACCACAATGCTCCAAGCCCACTCTCAACACAATGCTCCATGAGACTTGTCTCACAAGGCTCCATGCCCTTTTCATCACAATGCTCCATTCCCCCTGTCATCACAATGCTCCATGCCCCCTTTCATTACAATGTTCCATGCCCCCTGTCATCACAAGGTTCCATGCCCTTATCATCACAATGCTCCATGACACCTGTCTTCGCAATGTTCCACGCACTTATCATCACAATACTCCTTGACCCTTGTCTAAAATGCTACATGGTGGTGACATCACAATGTTCCATGCACCCTGTCATTACAAGGCTCCATGACACTTGTCATCACAATGTTCCATGGCAGCTATCATTCAAAATGCCATATGACCACTTTCATCACAATGCTCCAAGGCCTTTGTCATCACAATGCCCCATGAACCCTGTCATCACAATGCTCCAGGCCCCCTGTCATCACAATGAGCCATGACACCTTTCATCACAATGCTCCATAACCACTGTCATCACAATGATCCATGGCCCTTGTCATCACAATGCTCCCTGGTGCATGTCATCACAAAGATCCATGACCACTTTCAGCACCATGCTCCATGACCCCTTTCATCAAAATTCTCCATGACCATTGTCATCACAATGCTCCATGAGCCCTGTCATTACAATGCTCCCTGACCCCTGTCATCACCATGATCCATGGCCCTTCTCATCACAGTGCTCCTTCGCTCTTGTCATAACAATGCTCCATGATCGCTGTCATCACAATGATCCATGATTCCTTTCATCACAATTCTCCTTTTCCCCTTTCATCACGATGATCCCTGGAGCTTGTCAAAACAATGCTCCTCGATTCCCTGTAATCACAATGATCCATGACCCCTTTCATGACAATGCTCCATTACCCCACTAATCACAATGATCCATGGTGATTGTCATCACAATGCTCCATGACCCTTGTCATCACTATGCTCCAGGTCGTTGTAATCACAATGTACCATGACACCTTTCACCACAAAGCTCCAAGATCCCTGTCATCACAATGCCCCATGACGCCTATCATCACAATGCTCCATGGCACTTGTCCTCACAATGCTCCATGACCCCTGTCATCACAATCCTCCATAGCGCTTTTCATCACAATCCTCCATGACCACTTTCATCACAATGCTCCATGACCATTTTCATCACAATGCTCCATGACCACTTTCATCACAAAGCCCCATGAACTCTGTCATCACAATGCTCCATGCACTTGTCATCACAATTCTCCATGACCCTTGTCATCACAGTGCTCCATGGCGCTTGTCATCACAATGATCCAGAGCCTTAGTTCCTGAGTTGGGAGTAGTATCATTGCCTCAATTAGGGAAAATGTCAGTGACTGAGTTGGGAGTAGTGTGAGGGCCCTTGTTAGGGACACTGTCAGTGCCTGAGTTAGGTGTAGTGTCAGGGTTTTATTACATACACTGTCAGTGCCTGAGTTGGGAATAGTGTCAGGGCCTTAGTAATGGACTGTGTCATTGCCTGAGTTAGGAGTAGTGTCAGGGCCTTAGTTAGGAGTAGCATCAGTGCCTTCGTTAGGTATTGTATCAGCGCCTCAGTTAGGAATAGATTCAGGGCCTTATTTTGGGACAGTGTCAGTGCCTGAGTTAGGAGTTTTGTCAGCCTTAGTTAGGGACCTTTTCAGAGCCTGAGTTCGGAGTAATGTCAGGGCCTTCCTTAGGTATTGTATCAGTGCCTGAGTTAGGAATAGTGTCAAGGCCTTAGTTAGGGACATTGCCAGGGCATGATTTAGGAGGAGTGTTAGGGTGTGAGTTATCAGCAGTGTCAGGGCCTTAGTTAGTGACAGTGTCAGTTCCTGAGTTAGGAGTAGAGTCAGGGCCTAAGTTAGGGACAGTGCCAGTGCTGAGTTCGTAGTAGTATCAGGGCCTTAGTTAGAGACAGTGTCAGGGCCTGAGTTAGGAGTGGTGTCAGAGGCTTTGTTAGGGACAGTGTCAGTGCCTGAGTTAAGAGTAACGTCACAGCTTTAGTTAGGGCCAGTGTCAGGGCCTTAGTTAAGACCAGTGTCAGGGCCTATGATAGGAATCAGATCAGGGCCTGTGTTACGAGTAGTGTCAGGGCCTATGATAGGAATCAGATCAGGGCCTGTGTTACGAGTAGTGTCAGGGCCTTAGTTAAGGACAGTGTCAGGGCCTGAGTCCTGACTTATTCCTAACTTTCCTCACTAAGGATTTTTGACACTACTGCTAAATCAGGTCCTGATAATATCCCTTACTAAGGCCCTGACCCTTTCCCTGGCTAAGGCCCTGAACTTCTCCTAAGTCAGGCCCTGATACTGTCCCTAACAATGGCCCTGACACTACACCTAACTTCGGCCCCGAAATGATACCTAACAAAGGCTCTGTTGCTAGTCCAAACTAAAGCCCTAAAATTGGTCTTAAATAAGGCCTTGACACTAATCCTAACTCAGGCCCTAACACTGTCCCTAGCTAAGGCCCTGACAGTACGCCTAACTCAGGCCCTCGTACGATTCCTAACAATGGCTCTGATGCTAGCCCAAACTAAGGCCCTGAAATTGGTCCTAAATAAGGCCTTGACACGAATCGTAACTCAGGCCCTAGCACTGTCCCTAACTAGGTCTCTGACAGTACACCTAACTCAGACCCTGACACTGTCCCTAAGCAAGGCCCTGACACTACTCCTAACTCAGTCCCTTACACTGTACCTAACAAAGTCACTGATGCTAGGCCTAACTCAGGCCCTGAAACGGTCTGTAACTAAGGCCCTGCTGCCATCAGTATGTAAAGTCCTGACATTATCCTGAGCTAATATCCTGACCTATGTCTTTCCAAGGTCCTGAAACTGTCCCAAAGTAAGCCCTGACGCTGTCCGTAAGTGAAGACCTGAGGCTGTCCCTAACTCAGGCCCTGAAGCTTTCCTTAACTGAAGCCTTGAAGCTGTGACTAACTCAGGCCCTGATCATGTATTTCACGAAGACCTTAATGCTGATCCAGCAAAGACGCTGATGCTGCTCCAAAGTCATGCCCTGACAGTGTGCCCAGCAAAGGGCCTGATGCTAGGCCTCACTCAGGCCCTGTCGCTCTCCCGAAGTCAGGCCCTGACAATGTCACTAACTAAGGCCCTGACTCTACTCCTAACTCAGTCCCGTAAAGTGTACCTAACAAAGGCTCTGATGCTAGTCGTAACTCAGGGCCTGACACTGTCTCTAACTAAGGGCTGCTGCCATCAATATCTAAAGTCCTGACATTATCCGGAGCTAATATCCTGACCCATGTCTTACCAAGGTCCTGAAACTGTCCCAAAGTAAGCCCTGACGCTGTCCGTAAGTGAGGCCCTGCAGCTTTCCCTAACTAACTCAGGCCTTGATGCTGTGACTAACTCAGACACTGATCATGTCTTTAACTAAGACCCTAAGGCTGATCCAACAGAGGCCGGGATGCTGCTCCTAAGTCATGCCCTGACAGTGTCCCCAGCTAAGGGTCTGACGCTAGGCCTCACTCAGACCCTATCGCTCTCCCTAAGTCAGGCTCTGATGCTGTCCCTACCTGAAGCCCTAACACTGGTTCTGAATAAGGCCCTGAGAGTCTCAGTAACAAAGGTCTTCACACTATCCTTAGGTCATTTCCTGACACTATCCCTACATGCTAAACTGACACTGTCACTAGCTAATGTCCTGCCTCTTATGCTGACTGAAGCCCTTAGGTTGTGCCTGCCTCAGGCACTGAATTTAGTCCCAAGACCGTGAAATTGTCCCGAACTAAGGCCTAGATGCTCGTCCTACATCTGGCCCTGACACTGTCCCTAACTAAGGCCCTAACACTATTGCTAACTGAGGACCTGACACTGGACCTATCAGGGGCCCGCTACTCCTAACTAACGCCTTGACACTGTCCCTTACTTAGGCCCTGCTACCATCAATATCTAAAGTCCTGACATTATCCTGAGCTAATATCCTAACTCATCTCTTACCAAGGTCCTGAAACTCTCCCTAAGGAAGCCCTGATGCTCTCCCTAAGTGAGGCCTTGAGGCTGTCCCTAACAGAGGCCCTGATAATATCTTTAACATAGCCCCTGAGGCTGATCCTACCGTGGCTCTTATGTTGCTCCTAAGTCATGCCCTGACACTGTCCCTAGCTAAGGCCCTGACGCTAGGCCTCACTCAGGCCCTGTCGCTCTCCCTAAGTCAGGCTCTGACGCTGTCCCTACCCGAAGCCCTGACACTCACTGGTCCTTAATTAGGCCCTGATGCTCTAAGTAACCAAGGTCTTGACACTATCCCTAGGTCATTTCCTGACACTCTCCCTAGATCTTAACCTAACCTTCTCTTTAGCTAATGTCGAGATTAGCTAAAGAGATTCTTTAGAACGAGATTCTTTCATCTTCTGAATATGGTTTTCTTAAAAACATAATTTTTATAGTGTTACTAACTTTAAACAAAATGTACTCAACTGCTGTGGAATAGTCCTTCATAGGAGCGTGCATGGTTCACTTCTGCATCTGCTTGTGGTGGTGTTCAAGTTGCTTTCAGCTGTAGATCCTCTTATGCTAGCTAAATCTGTGATTCTGTCCCTAAATGAGGCCCTGAATTTAGGTCCGAAGCCGTGAACCTGTCCCTAACTGAGGCCTGGAGGCGCGTCCTAACGCAAGTGCTGACACTGTCTCGAACTAAGGCCCTGACACTACACCTAACTCAGTCACTGACACTGTACCTAACAAAGGCTCTGATGCTAGTCCGAACTTAGGCCTGACACTGCCTCTAACTAAGGCCCTGCTGCCGTCAATATCTGAACACCTGACATTATCCTGAGCTAATATCCTGACCCATGTCTTACCAAGGTCCTGAAACTTTCCCAAAGTAAGCCCTGACGCTGTCCCTAAGTGAGACCTTGAGGCTGTCCCTAACAGAGGCCCTGATAATATCTTTAATGAAGACCCTAATGCTGATCCTACAGAGGCCTTTATGCTGCTCCTAAGTCATGCCCTGATACTGTCCCTTACTCTGGCCCCAAAGATAGGCCTCACTTAGGCCCTGTTGCTGTACCTTAGTTAGGCTCTGACGCTGTCCGTACATCAAGCCCTGGCACTGGTCCTGATTAAGGCCCTCACGCTGCTGCTAACTAAGGCCCTGATGCTCTCAATGACTAAGGTCTTCTCGTTATCCCTTGGTCATTTCCTTTCACTATCTCTGGCCTGGAACCTGACTCTGTCCCGAGATAATCTCCTGCATCTTATGCTGACTGAAACCCTAATGCTCTCCCTAACTAAGGCCCTGACTACTCCTAACTAAGGCCATGACACTGTCTCTAACAAAGGCCCAGAATCTGTCCCTAATATAGGCCCTGCTGCCAGCAATAACTAAAATCCTGACACTCTCCTGAGATAATATCCTGACCCATTTCTAACCAAGGTCTTGACACTCTCCCTAAGAAAGCCCTGTCGCTGTCTTTAAGTGAAGACCTGAGGCTGTCCGTAACTCAGGCCCTGAAGCTTTCCCTAACTGAGGCCTTGACGTTGTGACTAACGAGGGCTCTGGTCATCTTTAACTAAGAGCCTAAAGCTGATCCAACAAAGGCACTGATGCTGCTCCTAAGTCACTCCCTGACAGTGTCCCCAGCTGAGGGCCTGACATTAGGCCTCACTCAGACCCTGTCGCTCTCCCTAAGTCAGGCCCTGATACTGTCCCTACCTGAAGCACTAACATTGGTTCTGAATAAGGCCCTGATATTCTCAGTAACAAAGGTCTTCACACTATCCTTAGGTCATTTCCTGACACGATTCCTAGCCTTCACCCTAACCCTGTCCCGAGCTACTATCCTACGTCTTATGCTAACTAAAGACCTTATGCTGTGCCTACCTCAGGCACTGAATTTAGTCCCAAGACCGCTAGACTGTCCCTCACTAAGCTCCATGACCTTATCGTCACAATCTTCCGTGACCACTGTCATCACAATGCTCCACGCCCTTATCATCACAATGCCCCATGACCCCTGTCATCACAATGCTCCATGACCCCTTCCATCACAATGCTCCGTGACCCCTTTCATCAAAATGCGCCATGACCATTGTCATCACAATGCTCCATGACCCCTGGCATCCCAAAGCTCCATGACCACTCTCATTGCAATGCTTCATGACCCTTGTCATCGCAATGCTACATACCATTGTCATCACAATGCTCCATACCCCATGTCATCACATTGGCCCATGACCCTTGTCTCACAATGTTCCATGCTCTTGTGATCACAATGCTCCATGCCCCCTGTCATCACAATGCTCCATGACCCCGGTCATCACAATGCTCCATTACCATTGTCATCACAAAGCTCCAGGTCCCCTGTCATTCACAAAGCCAAATGACCCCTGTCATCACAATGCTTCATGGCCCTTGTCCTCACAATGCCCCATGACCCCTGTCATCAAATTGCTCCATGTCCCCGTTTATCACAATGCTCTAAATTACCCCTGTAATCACAGTGCTCCATAACCCTTTTCCTTACAATGCTCAATGCCCCTTTTCATCACAATGAGCCATGAAAACTTTCATCAGAATGCTCCATTACCCCTGTCTCATGTCCCCGTTCTTCACAATGCATCACAATTACCCCTGTAATCACAGTGATCCATAACCCCTTTCATCACAGTGCTCCATGCCCCCTGTCATCACAATGCTCCATGAACCCTTTCATGACAATGCTCCATTAATCCTTTCATCGCACTGCTCTATGACTTTTGTCATCACAATGCTCCATGCCCTTCTCATCACAATGCTCCATGGCCTTTATCATCACAATGCTCCATGTTCAATGTAATCACAGTGCTCCACGACCCCTGTCATCACAATGTTCCATGAGACATTTCATCACAAAGCTCCATGACGCTTGTCATCACAATGCTCTATGGCGCTGTGCATCACAATGCTCCATGACCACATTCAGCACAGTGGTCCATGACCCTTTTCATCACAATATTCCATGGCTCTTGCCATCACAATGCCCCATGGCGCTTGTCATCACAATGCTCCATGACCCCTTGTCATCACAATGCCCCATGGCCCCTTTCATCACAATGCTCCATGACCACTTTCATCACAATGCTCCATGTGCCCTGTTCATCACAATGCTCCATGACCCCTTTTCATCACAATGCTCCATGACCATTTTGATCACAGGGCTTCATGGCCTTATCATCACAGTGCTCCATGAACCCTTTCATCACAATGCTCCATGGCCCTTCTCATCACAATGCCCGATGACCACTTCCATCACAATGCTCCATGACCCTTTTCATCAAAATGCGCCATGAACATTGTCATAACAAAGATCCATGACCACGTTCATCACAATGCTCCAGGACCCCTTTCCTTACAATGCTCCATGGCTCTTGTCATCACAAAGCTCCATGGCGCTTGTCATCACAAGGCTCCATGACCACTGGAATCACCATGATCCATGACCCCTTTGATAACAATTCTCCATTACCCCTTTCCTCAGAGTGATCCTTGGCACTTGTCATCACAATGCTCCATGATCCCTGTAATCACAATGATCCTTGACCCCTTTCATCACAATGTTCCATGGCCGCTTTCATCACAATGCTCCATAACCCCTGTCATCACAGTGCCCCATGACCCATTTCCCCACAATGCTCCCTGAGCCATGTCATCACAATGCTACTTGTCTTTGTCAATACAATGCTCCATGTCCCCTGTAATCAGAGTCTTCCATGACCCCTTTCATCACAGCTCTCCTTAACACTTTTCTCACAATGCTCCATGCCATTGTCATCACAAAGTTTCATGCCCCCTGTCACCACCATGCTCCAAGCCCACTCTCAACACAATGCTCCATGAGACTTGTCTCACAAGGCTCCATGCCCTTTTCATCACAATGCTCCATTCCCCCTGTCATCACAATGCTCCATGCCCTCTTTCATTACAATGTTCCATGCCCCCTGTCATCACAAGGTTCCATGCCCTTATCATCACAATGCTCCATGACACCTGTCTTCGCAATGTTCCACGCACTTATCATCACAATACTCCTTGACCCTTGTCTAAAATGCTACATGGCGGTGAGATCACAATGTTCCATGCACCCTGTCATTACAAGGCTCCATGACACTTGTCATCACAATGTTCCATGGCCCCTATCATTCAAAATGCCATATGACCACTTTCATCACAATGCTCCAAGGCCCTTGTCATCACAATGCCCCATGAACCCTGTCATCACAATGCTCCAGGCCCCCTGTCATCACAATGAGCCATGACACCTTTCATCACAATGCTCCATAACCACTGTCATCACAATGATCCATGGCCCTTGTCATCACAATGCTCCCTGGTGCATGTCATCACAAAGATCCGTGACCACTTTCAGCACAATGCTCCATGACCCCTTTCATCAAAATTCTCCATGACCATTGTCATCACAATGCTCCATGAGCCCTGTCATTACAATGCTCCCTGACCCCTGTCATCACCATGATCCATGGCCCTTCTCATCACAGTGCTCCTTCGCTCTTGTCATAACAATGCTCCATGATCGCTGTCATCACAATGATCCATGATTCCTTTCATCACAATTCTCCTTTTCCCCTTTCATCACGATGATCCCTGGAGCTTGTCAAAACAATGCTCCTCGATTCCCGGTAATCACAATGATCCATGACCCCTTTCATGACAATGCTCCATTACCCCACTAATCACAATGATCCATGGTGATTGTCATCACAATGCTCCATGACCCTTGTCATCACAATGCTCCAGGTCGTTGTAATCACAATGTACCATGACACCTTTCACCACAAAGCTCCAAGATCCCTGTCATCACAATGCCCCATGACGCCTATCATCACAATGCTCCATGGCACTTGTCCTCACAATGCTCCATGACCCCTGTCATCACAATCCTCCATAGCGCTTTTCATCACAATCCTCCATGACCACTTGCATCACAATGCTCCATGACCATTTTCATCACAATGCTCCATGACCACTTTCATCACAATGCCCCATGAACTCTGTCATCACAATGCTCCATGGCCCTTGTCATCACAATTCTCCATGACCCTTGTCATCACAGTGCTCCATGGCGCTTGTCATCACAATGATCCAGAGCCTTAGTTCCTGAGTTGGGAGTAGTATCATTGCCTCAATTAGGGAAAATGTCAGTGACTGAGTTGGGAGTAGTGTGAGGGCCCTTGTTAGGGACACTGTCAGTGCCTGAGTTAGGTGTAGTGTCAGGGTTTTATTACATACACTGTCAGTGCCTGAGTTGGGAATAGTGTCAGGGCCTTAGTTATGGACTGTGTCATTGCCTGAGTTAGGAGTAGTGTCAGGGCCTTAGTTAGGAGTAGCATCAGTGCCTTCGTTAGGTATTGTATCAGCGCCTCAGTTAGGAATAGATTCAGGGCCTTATTTTGGGACAGTGTCAGTGCCTGAGTTAGGAGTTTTGTCAGCCTTAGTTAGGGACCTTTTCAGAGCCTGAGTTCGGAGTAATGTCAGGGCCTTCCTTAGGTATTGTATCAGTGCCTGAGTTAGGAATAGTGTCAAGGCCTTAGTTAGGGACATTGCCAGGGCATGATTTAGGAGGAGTGTTAGGGTGTGAGTTATGAACAGTGTCAGGGCCTTAGTTAGTGACAGTGTCAGTTCCTGAGTTAAGAGTAGAGTCAGGGCCTAAGTTAGGGACAGTGCCAGTGCTGAGTTCGTAGTAGTATCAGGGCCTTAGTTAGAGACAGTGTCAGGGCCTGAGTTAGGAGTAGTGTCAGAGGCTTTGTTAGGGACAGTGTCAGTGCCTGTGTTAAGAGTAACGTCACAGCTTTAGTTAGGGCCAGTGTCAGGGCCTTAGTTAAGACCAGTGTCAGGGCCTATGATAGGAATCAGATCAGGGCCTGTGTTACGAGTAGTGTCAGGGCCTATGATAGGAATCAGATCAGGGCCTGTGTTACGAGTAGTGTCAGGGCCTTAGTTAAGGACAGTGTCAGGGCCTGAGTCCTGACTTATTCCTAACTTTCCTCACTAAGGATTTTTGACACTACTGCTAATTCAGGTCCTGATAATATCCCTTACTAAGGCCCTGACCCTTTCCCTGGCTAAGGCCCTGAACTTTTCCTAAGTCAGGCCCTGATACTGTCCCTAACAATGGCCCTGACACTACACCTAACTTCGGCCCCGAAATGATACCTAACAAAGGCTCTGTTGCTAGTCCAAACTAAAGCCCTAAAATTGGTCTTAAATAAGGCCTTGACACTAATCCTAACTCAGGCCCTAACACTGTCCCTAGCTAAGGCCCTGACAGTACGCCTAACTCAGGCCCTCGTACGATTCCTAACAATGGCTCTGATGCTAGCCCAAACTAAGGCCCTGAAATTGGTCCTAAATAAGGCCTTGACACGAATCGTAACTCAGGCCCTAGCACTGTCCCTAACTAGGTCTCTGACAGTACACCTAACTCAGACCCTGACACTGTCCCTAAGCAAGGCCCTGACACTACTCCTAACTCAGTCCCTTACACTGTACCTAACAAAGTCACTGATGCCAGGCCTAACTCAGGCCCTGAAACGGTCTGTAACTAAGGCCCTGCTGCCATCAGTATGTAAAGTCCTGACATTATCCTGAGCTAATATCCTGACCTATGTCTTTCCAAGGTCCTGAAACTGTCCCAAAGTAAGCCCTGACGCTGTCCGTAAGTGAAGACCTGAGGCTGTCCCTAACTCAGGCCCTGAAGCTTTCCTTAACTGAAGCCTTGAAGCTGTGACTAACTCAGGCCCTGATCATGTATTTCACGAAGACCTTAATGCTGATCCAGCAAAGACGCTGATGCTGCTCCAAAGTCATGCCCTGACAGTGTGCCCAGCAAAGGGCCTGATGCTAGGCCTCACTCAGGCCCTGTCGCTCTCCCGAAGTCAGGCCCTGACAATGTCACTAACTAAGGCCCTGACTCTACTCCTAACTCAGTCCCGTAAAGTGTACCTAACAAAGGCTCTGATGCTAGTCGTAACTCAGGGCCTGACACTGTCTCTAACTAAGGGCTGCTGCCATCAATATCTAAAGTCCTGACATTATCCGGAGCTAATATCCTGACCCATGTCTTACCAAGGTCCTGAAACTGTCCCAAAGTAAGCCCTGACGCTGTCCATAAGTGAGGCCCTGCAGCTTTCCCTAACTAACTCAGGCCTTGATGCTGTGACTAACTCAGACACTGATCATGTCTTTAACTAAGACCCTAAGGCTGATCCAACAGAGGCCGGGATGCTGCTCCTAAGTCATGCCCTGACAGTGTCCCCAGCTAAGGGTCTGACGCTAGGCCTCACTCAGACCCTATCGCTCTCCCTAAGTCAGGCTCTGATGCTGTCCCTACCTGAAGCCCTAACACTGGTTCTGAATAAGGCCCTGAGAGTCTCAGTAACAAAGGTCTTCACACTATCCTTAGGTCATTTCCTGACACTATCCCTACATGCTAAACTGACACTGTCACTAGCTAATGTCCTGCCTCTTATGCTGACTGAAGCCCTTAGGTTGTGCCTGCCTCAGGCACTGAATTTAGTCCCAAGACCGTGAAATTGTCCCGAACTAAGGCCTAGATGCTCGTCCTACATCTGGCCCTGACACTGTCCCTAACTAAGGCCCTAACACTATTGCTAACTGAGGACCTGACACTGGACCTATCAGGGGCCCGTTACTCCTAACTAACGCCTTGACACTGTCCCTTACTTAGGCCCTGCTACCATCAATATCTAAAGTCCTGACATTATCCTGAGCTAATATCCTAACTCATCTCTTACCAAGGTCCTGAAACTCTCCCTAAGGAAGCCCTGATGCTCTCCCTAAGTGAGGCCTTGAGGCTGTCCCTAACAGAGGCCCTGATAATATCTTTAACATAGCCCCTGAGGCTGATCCTACCGTGGCTCTTATGTTGCTCCTAAGTCATGCCCTGACACTGTCCCTAGCTAAGGCCCTGACGCTAGGCCTCACTCAGGCCCTGTCGCTCTCCCTAAGTCAGGCTCTGACGCTGTCCCTACCCGAAGCCCTGACACTCACTGGTCCTTAATTAGGCCCTGATGCTCTAAGTAACCAAGGTCTTGACACTATCCCTAGGTCATTTCCTGACACTCTCCCTAGATCTTAACCTAACCTTCTCTTTAGCTAATGTCGAGATTAGCTAAAGAGATTCTTTAGAACGAGATTCTTTCATCTTCTGAATATGGTTTTCTTAAAAACATAATTTTTATAGTGTTACTAACTTTAAACAAAATGTACTCAACTGCTGTGGAATAGTCCTTCATAGGAGCGTGCATGGTTCACTTCTGCATCTGCTTGTGGTGGTGTTCAAGTTGCTTTCAGCTGTAGATCCTCTTATGCTAGCTAAATCTGTGATTCTGTCCCTAAATGAGGCCCTGAATTTAGGTCCGAAGCCGTGAACCTGTCCCTAACTGAGGCCTGGAGGCGCGTCCTAACGCAAGTGCTGACACTGTCTCGAACTAAGGCCCTGACACTACACCTAACTCAGTCACTGACACTGTACCTAACAAAGGCTCTGATGCTAGTCCTAACTTAGGCCTGACACTGCCTCTAACTAAGGCCCTGCTGCCGTCAATATCTGAACACCTGACATTATCCTGAGCTAATATCCTGACCCATGTCTTACCAAGGTCCTGAAACTTTCCCAAAGTAAGCCCTGACGCTGTCCCTAAGTGAGACCTTGAGGCTGTCCCTAACAGAGGCCCTGATAATATCTTTAATGAAGACCCTAATGCTGATCCTACAGAGGCCTTTATGCTGCTCCTAAGTCATGCCCTGATACTGTCCCTTACTCTGGCCCCAAAGATAGGCCTCACTTAGGCCCTGTTGCTGTACCTTAGTTAGGCTCTGACGCTGTCCGTACATCAAGCCCTGGCACTGGTCCTGATTAAGGCCCTCACGCTGCTGCTAACTAAGGCCCTGATGCTCTCAATGACTAAGGTCTTCTCGTTATCCCTTGGTCATTTCCTTTCACTATCTCTGGCCTGGAACCTGACTCTGTCCCGAGATAATCTCCTGCATCTTATGCTGACTGAAACCCTAATGCTCTCCCTAACTAAGGCCCTGACTACTCCTAACTAAGGCCATGACACTGTCTCTAACAAAGGCCCAGAATCTGTCCCTAATATAGGCCCTGCTGCCAGCAATAACTAAAATCCTGACACTCTCCTGAGATAATATCCTGACCCATTTCTAACCAAGGTCTTGACACTCTCCCTAAGAAAGCCCTGTCGCTGTCTTTAAGTGAAGACCTGAGGCTGTCCGTAACTCAGGCCCTGAAGCTTTCCCTAACTGAGGCCTTGACGCTGTGACTAACTAGGGCTCTGGTCATCTTTAACTAAGAGCCTAAAGCTGATCCAACAAAGGCACTGATGCTGCTCCTAAGTCACTCCTTGACAGTGTCCCCAGCTGAGGGCCTGACATTAGGCCTCACTCAGACCCTGTCGCTCTCCCTAAGTCAGGCCCTGATACTGTCCCTACCTGAAGCCCTAACACTGGTTCTGAATAAGGCCCTGATATTCTCAGTAACAAAGGTCTTCACACTATCCTTAGGTCATTTCCAGACACGATTCCTAGCCTTCACCCTAACCCTGTCCGGAGCTAATATCCTACCTCTTATGCTAACTAAAGGCTGTATGCTGTGCCTACCTCAGGCACTGAATTTACTCCCAAGACCGCTAGACTGTCCCTCACTAGGTTCCATGCCCTTATCGTCACAATGTTCCGTGACCACTGTCATCACAATGCTCCACGCACTTATCATCACAATGCCCCATGACCCCTGTCATCACAATGCTCCATGATCCCTTCCAGCACAGTGCTCCGTGACCCGTTTCATCAAAATGCGCCATGACCATTATCAACACAGTGCTCCATGACCCCTGGCATCCCAATGCTCCATGACCACTCTCATGGCAATGCTTCATGACCCTTGTCATCGCAATGCTACATACCATTGTCATCACAATGCTCCATACCCCATGTCATCACACTGGCCCATGACCCTTGCCTCACAATGATCCATGCTCTTGTGATCACAATGCTCCATGTCCCCTGTCATCACAATGCCCCATGACTCCTATCATCACAATGCTCCATGGCACATGTCCTAACAATGCCCCATGACCCCTGTCATCAAATTGCTCCATGTCTCCGTTTATCACAATGCTCTAAATTACCACTGTAATCACAGTGCTCCATAACCCTTTTCCTCACAATGCTCAATGCCCCTTTTCATCACAATGAGCCATGAAATCTTTCATCAGAATGCTCCATTACCCCTGTCTCATGTCCCCTTTCATCACAATGCATCACAATAACCCCGGCAATCACAGTGCTCCATAACCCCTTTCATCACAGTGCTCCATGCCCCCTGTCATCACAATGCTCCATGAACCCTTTCATCACAATGCTCCATTAATCCTTTCATCGCACTGCTCTATGACTTTTGTCATCACAATGCTCCATGCCCTTCTCATCACAATGCTCCATGGCCTTTGTCATCACAATGCTCCATGTTCAATGTAATCACAGTGCTCCACGACCCCTGTCATCACAATGTTCCATGAGACATTTCATCACAAAGCTCCATGACGCTTGTCATCACAATGCTCCATGGCGCTGTGCATCACAATGCTCCATGACCACATTCAGCACAGTGGTCCATGACCCTTTTCATCACAATATTCCATGGCTCTTGCCATCACAATGCCCCATGGCGCTTGTCATCACAATGCTCCATGACCCCTTGTCATCACAATGCCCCATGGCCCCTTTCATCACAATGCTCCATGACCACTTTCATCACAATGCTCCATGTGCCCTGTTCATCACAATGCTCCATGACCCCTTTTCATCACAATGCTCCATGACCATTTTGATCACAAGGCTTCATGCCCTTATCATCACAGTGCTCCATGAACCCTTTCATCACAATGCTCCATGGCCCTTCTCATCACAATGCCCGATGACCACTTCCATCACAATGCTCCATGACCCTTTTCATCAAAATGCACCATGAACATTGTCATAACAAAGCTCCATGACCACGTTCATCACAATGCTCCAGGACCCCTTTCCTTACAATGCTCCATGGCTCTTGTCATCACAAAGCTCCATGGCGCTTGTCATCACAAGGCTCCATGACCACTGGAATCACCATGATCCATGACCCCTTTGATAACAATTCTCCATTACCCCTTTCCTCAGAGTGATCCTTGGCACTTGTCATCAAAATGCTCCATGATCCCTGTAATCACAATGATCCTTGACCCCTTTCATCACAATGTTCCATGGCCGCTTTCATCACAATGCTCCATAACCCCTGTCATCACAATGCCCCATGACCCATTTCCCCACAATGCTCCCTGAGCCATGTCATCACAATGCTACTTGTCTTTGTCAATACAATGCTCCATGTCCCCTGTAATCAGAGTCTTCCATGACCCCTTTCATCACAGCTCTCCTTAACACTTTTCTCACAATGCTCCATGCCATTGTCATCACAAAGTTTCATGCCCCCTGTCACCACAATGCTCCAAGCCCACTCTCAACACAATGCTCCATGAGACTTGTCTCACAAGGCTCCATGCCCTTTTCATCACAATGCTCCATTCCCCCTGTCATCACAATGCTCCATGCCCCCTTTCATTACAATGTTCCATGCCCCCTGTCATCACAAGGTTCCATGCCCTTATCATCACAATGCTCCATGACACCTGTCTTCGCAATGTTCCACGCACTTATCATCACAATACTCCTTGACCCTTGTCTAAAATGCTACATGGCGGTGACATCACAATGTTCCATGCACCCTGTCATTACAAGGCTCCATGACACTTGTCATCACAATGTTCCATGGCCCCTATCATTCAAAACGCCATATGACCACTTTCATCACAATGCTCCAAGACCCTTGTCATCACAATGCCCCATGAACCCTGTCATCACAATGCTCCAGGCCCCCTGTCATCACAATGAGCCATGACACCTTTCATCACAATGCTCCATAACCACTGTCATCACAATGATCCATGGCCCTTGTCATCACAATGCTCCCTGGTGCATGTCATCACAAAGATCCATGACCACTTTCAGCACAATGCTCCATGACCCCTTTCATCAAAATTCTCCATGACCATTGTCATCACAATGCTCCATGAGCCCTGTCATTACAAAGCTCCCTGACCCCTGTCATCACCATGATCCATGGCCCTTCTCATCACAGTGCTCCTTCGCTCTTGTCATAACAATGCTCCATGATCGCTGTCATCACAATGATCCATGATTCCTTTCATCACAATTCTCCTTTTCCCCTTTCATCACGATGATCCCTGGAGCTTGTCAAAACAATGCTCCTCGATTCCCTGTAATCACAATGATCCATGACCCCTTTCATGACAATGCTCCATTACCCCACTAATCACAATGATCCATGGTGATTGTCATCACAATGCTCCATGACCCTTGTCATCACAATGCTCCAGGTCGTTGTAATCACAATGTACCATGACACCTTTCACCACAAAGCTCCAAGATCCCTGTCATCACAATGCCCCATGACGCCTATCATCACAATGCTCCATGGCACTTGTCCTCACAATGCTCCATGACCCCTGTCATCACAATCCTCCATAGCGCTTTTCATCACAATCCTCCATGACCACTTGCATCACAATGCTCCATGACCATTTTCATCACAATGCTCCATGACCACTTTCATCACAATGCCCCATGAACTCTGTCATCACAATGCTCCATGGCCCTTGTCATCACAATTCTCCATGACCCTTGTCATCACAGTGCTCCATGGCGCTTGTCATCACAATGATCCAGAGCCTTAGTTCCTGAGTTGGGAGTAGTATCATTGCCTCAATTAGGGAAAATGTCAGTGACTGAGTTGGGAGTAGTGTGAGGGCCCTTGTTAGGGACACTGTCAGTGCCTGAGTTAGGTGTAGTGTCAGGGTTTTATTACATACACTGTCAGTGCCTGAGTTGGGAATAGTGTCAGGGCCTTAGTTATGGACTGTGTCATTGCCTGAGTTAGGAGTAGTGTCAGGGCCTTAGTTAGGAGTAGCATCAGTGCCTTCGTTAGGTATTGTATCAGCGCCTCAGTTAGGAATAGATTCAGGGCCTTATTTTGGGACAGTGTCAGTGCCTGAGTTAGGAGTTTTGTCAGCCTTAGTTAGGGACCTTTTCAGAGCCTGAGTTCGGAGTAATGTCAGGGCCTTCCTTAGGTATTGTATCAGTGCCTGAGTTAGGAATAGTGTCAAGGCCTTAGTTAGGGACATTGCCAGGGCATGATTTAGGAGGAGTGTTAGGGTGTGAGTTATGAACAGTGTCAGGGCCTTAGTTAGTGACAGTGTCAGTTCCTGAGTTAAGAGTAGAGTCAGGGCCTAAGTTAGGGACAGTGCCAGTGCTGAGTTCGTAGTAGTATCAGGGCCTTAGTTAGAGACAGTGTCAGGGCCTGAGTTAGGAGTAGTGTCAGAGGCTTTGTTAGGGACAGTGTCAGTGCCTGAGTTAAGAGTAACGTCACAGCTTTAGTTAGGGCCAGTGTCAGGGCCTTAGTTAAGACCAGTGTCAGGGCCTATGATAGGAATCAGATCAGGGCCTGTGTTACGAGTAGTGTCAGGGCCTATGATAGGAATCAGATCAGGGCCTGTGTTACGAGTAGTGTCAGGGCCTTAGTTAAGGACAGTGTCAGGGCCTGAGTCCTGACTTATTCCTAACTTTCCTCACTAAGGATTTTTGACACTACTGCTAATTCAGGTCCTGATAATATCCCTTACTAAGGCCCTGACCCTTTCCCTGGCTAAGGCCCTGAACTTTTCCTAAGTCAGGCCCTGATACTGTCCCTAACAATGGCCCTGACACTACACCTAACTTCGGCCCCGAAATGATACCTAACAAAGGCTCTGTTGCTAGTCCAAACTAAAGCCCTAAAATTGGTCTTAAATAAGGCCTTGACACTAATCCTAACTCAGGCCCTAACACTGTCCCTAGCTAAGGCCCTGACAGTACGCCTAACTCAGGCCCTCGTACGATTCCTAACAATGGCTCTGATGCTAGCCCAAACTAAGGCCCTGAAATTGGTCCTAAATAAGGCCTTGACACGAATCGTAACTCAGGCCCTAGCACTGTCCCTAACTAGGTCTCTGACAGTACACCTAACTCAGACCCTGACACTGTCCCTAAGCAAGGCCCTGACACTACTCCTAACTCAGTCCCTTACACTGTACCTAACAAAGTCACTGATGCCAGGCCTAACTCAGGCCCTGAAACGGTCTGTAACTAAGGCCCTGCTGCCATCAGTATGTAAAGTCCTGACATTATCCTGAGCTAATATCCTGACCTATGTCTTTCCAAGGTCCTGAAACTGTCCCAAAGTAAGCCCTGACGCTGTCCGTAAGTGAAGACCTGAGGCTGTCCCTAACTCAGGCCCTGAAGCTTTCCTTAACTGAAGCCTTGAAGCTGTGACTAACTCAGGCCCTGATCATGTATTTCACGAAGACCTTAATGCTGATCCAGCAAAGACGCTGATGCTGCTCCAAAGTCATGCCCTGACAGTGTGCCCAGCAAAGGGCCTGATGCTAGGCCTCACTCAGGCCCTGTCGCTCTCCCGAAGTCAGGCCCTGACAATGTCACTAACTAAGGCCCTGACTCTACTCCTAACTCAGTCCCGTAAAGTGTACCTAACAAAGGCTCTGATGCTAGTCGTAACTCAGGGCCTGACACTGTCTCTAACTAAGGGCTGCTGCCATCAATATCTAAAGTCCTGACATTATCCGGAGCTAATATCCTGACCCATGTCTTACCAAGGTCCTGAAACTGTCCCAAAGTAAGCCCTGACGCTGTCCATAAGTGAGGCCCTGCAGCTTTCCCTAACTAACTCAGGCCTTGATGCTGTGACTAACTCAGACACTGATCATGTCTTTAACTAAGACCCTAAGGCTGATCCAACAGAGGCCGGGATGCTGCTCCTAAGTCATGCCCTGACAGTGTCCCCAGCTAAGGGTCTGACGCTAGGCCTCACTCAGACCCTATCGCTCTCCCTAAGTCAGGCTCTGATGCTGTCCCTACCTGAAGCCCTAACACTGGTTCTGAATAAGGCCCTGAGAGTCTCAGTAACAAAGGTCTTCACACTATCCTTAGGTCATTTCCTGACACTATCCCTACATGCTAAACTGACACTGTCACTAGCTAATGTCCTGCCTCTTATGCTGACTGAAGCCCTTAGGTTGTGCCTGCCTCAGGCACTGAATTTAGTCCCAAGACCGTGAAATTGTCCCGAACTAAGGCCTAGATGCTCGTCCTACATCTGGCCCTGACACTGTCCCTAACTAAGGCCCTAACACTATTGCTAACTGAGGACCTGACACTGGACCTATCAGGGGCCCGTTACTCCTAACTAACGCCTTGACACTGTCCCTTACTTAGGCCCTGCTACCATCAATATCTAAAGTCCTGACATTATCCTGAGCTAATATCCTAACTCATCTCTTACCAAGGTCCTGAAACTCTCCCTAAGGAAGCCCTGATGCTCTCCCTAAGTGAGGCCTTGAGGCTGTCCCTAACAGAGGCCCTGATAATATCTTTAACATAGCCCCTGAGGCTGATCCTACCGTGGCTCTTATGTTGCTCCTAAGTCATGCCCTGACACTGTCCCTAGCTAAGGCCCTGACGCTAGGCCTCACTCAGGCCCTGTCGCTCTCCCTAAGTCAGGCTCTGACGCTGTCCCTACCCGAAGCCCTGACACTCACTGGTCCTTAATTAGGCCCTGATGCTCTAAGTAACCAAGGTCTTGACACTATCCCTAGGTCATTTCCTGACACTCTCCCTAGATCTTAACCTAACCTTCTCTTTAGCTAATGTCGAGATTAGCTAAAGAGATTCTTTAGAACGAGATTCTTTCATCTTCTGAATATGGTTTTCTTAAAAACATAATTTTTATAGTGTTACTAACTTTAAACAAAATGTACTCAACTGCTGTGGAATAGTCCTTCATAGGAGCGTGCATGGTTCACTTCTGCATCTGCTTGTGGTGGTGTTCAAGTTGCTTTCAGCTGTAGATCCTCTTATGCTAGCTAAATCTGTGATTCTGTCCCTAAATGAGGCCCTGAATTTAGGTCCGAAGCCGTGAACCTGTCCCTAACTGAGGCCTGGAGGCGCGTCCTAACGCAAGTGCTGACACTGTCTCGAACTAAGGCCCTGACACTACACCTAACTCAGTCACTGACACTGTACCTAACAAAGGCTCTGATGCTAGTCCTAACTTAGGCCTGACACTGCCTCTAACTAAGGCCCTGCTGCCGTCAATATCTGAACACCTGACATTATCCTGAGCTAATATCCTGACCCATGTCTTACCAAGGTCCTGAAACTTTCCCAAAGTAAGCCCTGACGCTGTCCCTAAGTGAGACCTTGAGGCTGTCCCTAACAGAGGCCCTGATAATATCTTTAATGAAGACCCTAATGCTGATCCTACAGAGGCCTTTATGCTGCTCCTAAGTCATGCCCTGATACTGTCCCTTACTCTGGCCCCAAAGATAGGCCTCACTTAGGCCCTGTTGCTGTACCTTAGTTAGGCTCTGACGCTGTCCGTACATCAAGCCCTGGCACTGGTCCTGATTAAGGCCCTCACGCTGCTGCTAACTAAGGCCCTGATGCTCTCAATGACTAAGGTCTTCTCGTTATCCCTTGGTCATTTCCTTTCACTATCTCTGGCCTGGAACCTGACTCTGTCCCGAGATAATCTCCTGCATCTTATGCTGACTGAAACCCTAATGCTCTCCCTAACTAAGGCCCTGACTACTCCTAACTAAGGCCATGACACTGTCTCTAACAAAGGCCCAGAATCTGTCCCTAATATAGGCCCTGCTGCCAGCAATAACTAAAATCCTGACACTCTCCTGAGATAATATCCTGACCCATTTCTAACCAAGGTCTTGACACTCTCCCTAAGAAAGCCCTGTCGCTGTCTTTAAGTGAAGACCTGAGGCTGTCCGTAACTCAGGCCCTGAAGCTTTCCCTAACTGAGGCCTTGACGCTGTGACTAACTAGGGCTCTGGTCATCTTTAACTAAGAGCCTAAAGCTGATCCAACAAAGGCACTGATGCTGCTCCTAAGTCACTCCTTGACAGTGTCCCCAGCTGAGGGCCTGACATTAGGCCTCACTCAGACCCTGTCGCTCTCCCTAAGTCAGGCCCTGATACTGTCCCTACCTGAAGCCCTAACACTGGTTCTGAATAAGGCCCTGATATTCTCAGTAACAAAGGTCTTCACACTATCCTTAGGTCATTTCCAGACACGATTCCTAGCCTTCACCCTAACCCTGTCCGGAGCTAATATCCTACCTCTTATGCTAACTAAAGGCTGTATGCTGTGCCTACCTCAGGCACTGAATTTACTCCCAAGACCGCTAGACTGTCCCTCACTAGGTTCCATGCCCTTATCGTCACAATGTTCCGTGACCACTGTCATCACAATGCTCCACGCACTTATCATCACAATGCCCCATGACCCCTGTCATCACAATGCTCCATGATCCCTTCCAGCACAGTGCTCCGTGACCCGTTTCATCAAAATGCGCCATGACCATTATCAACACAGTGCTCCATGACCCCTGGCATCCCAATGCTCCATGACCACTCTCATGGCAATGCTTCATGACCCTTGTCATCGCAATGCTACATACCATTGTCATCACAATGCTCCATACCCCATGTCATCACACTGGCCCATGACCCTTGCCTCACAATGATCCATGCTCTTGTGATCACAATGCTCCATGTCCCCTGTCATCACAATGCCCCATGACTCCTATCATCACAATGCTCCATGGCACATGTCCTAACAATGCCCCATGACCCCTGTCATCAAATTGCTCCATGTCTCCGTTTATCACAATGCTCTAAATTACCACTGTAATCACAGTGCTCCATAACCCTTTTCCTCACAATGCTCAATGCCCCTTTTCATCACAATGAGCCATGAAATCTTTCATCAGAATGCTCCATTACCCCTGTCTCATGTCCCCTTTCATCACAATGCATCACAATAACCCCGGCAATCACAGTGCTCCATAACCCCTTTCATCACAGTGCTCCATGCCCCCTGTCATCACAATGCTCCATGAACCCTTTCATCACAATGCTCCATTAATCCTTTCATCGCACTGCTCTATGACTTTTGTCATCACAATGCTCCATGCCCTTCTCATCACAATGCTCCATGGCCTTTGTCATCACAATGCTCCATGTTCAATGTAATCACAGTGCTCCACGACCCCTGTCATCACAATGTTCCATGAGACATTTCATCACAAAGCTCCATGACGCTTGTCATCACAATGCTCCATGGCGCTGTGCATCACAATGCTCCATGACCACATTCAGCACAGTGGTCCATGACCCTTTTCATCACAATATTCCATGGCTCTTGCCATCACAATGCCCCATGGCGCTTGTCATCACAATGCTCCATGACCCCTTGTCATCACAATGCCCCATGGCCCCTTTCATCACAATGCTCCATGACCACTTTCATCACAATGCTCCATGTGCCCTGTTCATCACAATGCTCCATGACCCCTTTTCATCACAATGCTCCATGACCATTTTGATCACAAGGCTTCATGCCCTTATCATCACAGTGCTCCATGAACCCTTTCATCACAATGCTCCATGGCCCTTCTCATCACAATGCCCGATGACCACTTCCATCACAATGCTCCATGACCCTTTTCATCAAAATGCACCATGAACATTGTCATAACAAAGCTCCATGACCACGTTCATCACAATGCTCCAGGACCCCTTTCCTTACAATGCTCCATGGCTCTTGTCATCACAAAGCTCCATGGCGCTTGTCATCACAAGGCTCCATGACCACTGGAATCACCATGATCCATGACCCCTTTGATAACAATTCTCCATTACCCCTTTCCTCAGAGTGATCCTTGGCACTTGTCATCAAAATGCTCCATGATCCCTGTAATCACAATGATCCTTGACCCCTTTCATCACAATGTTCCATGGCCGCTTTCATCACAATGCTCCATAACCCCTGTCATCACAATGCCCCATGACCCATTTCCCCACAATGCTCCCTGAGCCATGTCATCACAATGCTACTTGTCTTTGTCAATACAATGCTCCATGTCCCCTGTAATCAGAGTCTTCCATGACCCCTTTCATCACAGCTCTCCTTAACACTTTTCTCACAATGCTCCATGCCATTGTCATCACAAAGTTTCATGCCCCCTGTCACCACAATGCTCCAAGCCCACTCTCAACACAATGCTCCATGAGACTTGTCTCACAAGGCTCCATGCCCTTTTCATCACAATGCTCCATTCCCCCTGTCATCACAATGCTCCATGCCCCCTTTCATTACAATGTTCCATGCCCCCTGTCATCACAAGGTTCCATGCCCTTATCATCACAATGCTCCATGACACCTGTCTTCGCAATGTTCCACGCACTTATCATCACAATACTCCTTGACCCTTGTCTAAAATGCTACATGGCGGTGACATCACAATGTTCCATGCACCCTGTCATTACAAGGCTCCATGACACTTGTCATCACAATGTTCCATGGCCCCTATCATTCAAAACGCCATATGACCACTTTCATCACAATGCTCCAAGACCCTTGTCATCACAATGCCCCATGAACCCTGTCATCACAATGCTCCAGGCCCCCTGTCATCACAATGAGCCATGACACCTTTCATCACAATGCTCCATAACCACTGTCATCACAATGATCCATGGCCCTTGTCATCACAATGCTCCCTGGTGCATGTCATCACAAAGATCCATGACCACTTTCAGCACAATGCTCCATGACCCCTTTCATCAAAATTCTCCATGACCATTGTCATCACAATGCTCCATGAGCCCTGTCATTACAAAGCTCCCTGACCCCTGTCATCACCATGATCCATGGCCCTTCTCATCACAGTGCTCCTTCGCTCTTGTCATAACAATGCTCCATGATCGCTGTCATCACAATGATCCATGATTCCTTTCATCACAATTCTCCTTTTCCCCTTTCATCACGATGATCCCTGGAGCTTGTCAAAACAATGCTCCTCGATTCCCTGTAATCACAATGATCCATGACCCCTTTCATGACAATGCTCCATTACCCCACTAATCACAATGATCCATGGTGATTGTCATCACAATGCTCCATGACCCTTGTCATCACAATGCTCCAGGTCGTTGTAATCACAATGTACCATGACACCTTTCACCACAAAGCTCCAAGATCCCTGTCATCACAATGCCCCATGACGCCTATCATCACAATGCTCCATGGCACTTGTCCTCACAATGCTCCATGACCCCTGTCATCACAATCCTCCATAGCGCTTTTCATCACAATCCTCCATGACCACTTGCATCACAATGCTCCATGACCATTTTCATCACAATGCTCCATGACCACTTTCATCACAATGCCCCATGAACTCTGTCATCACAATGCTCCATGGCCCTTGTCATCACAATTCTCCATGACCCTTGTCATCACAGTGCTCCATGGCGCTTGTCATCACAATGATCCAGAGCCTTAGTTCCTGAGTTGGGAGTAGTATCATTGCCTCAATTAGGGAAAATGTCAGTGACTGAGTTGGGAGTAGTGTGAGGGCCCTTGTTAGGGACACTGTCAGTGCCTGAGTTAGGTGTAGTGTCAGGGTTTTATTACATACACTGTCAGTGCCTGAGTTGGGAATAGTGTCAGGGCCTTAGTTATGGACTGTGTCATTGCCTGAGTTAGGAGTAGTGTCAGGGCCTTAGTTAGGAGTAGCATCAGTGCCTTCGTTAGGTATTGTATCAGCGCCTCAGTTAGGAATAGATTCAGGGCCTTATTTTGGGACAGTGTCAGTGCCTGAGTTAGGAGTTTTGTCAGCCTTAGTTAGGGACCTTTTCAGAGCCTGAGTTCGGAGTAATGTCAGGGCCTTCCTTAGGTATTGTATCAGTGCCTGAGTTAGGAATAGTGTCAAGGCCTTAGTTAGGGACATTGCCAGGGCATGATTTAGGAGGAGTGTTAGGGTGTGAGTTATCAGCAGTGTCAGGGCCTTAGTTAGTGACAGTGTCAGTTCCTGAGTTAGGAGTAGAGTCAGGGCCTAAGTTAGGGACAGTGCCAGTGCTGAGTTCGTAGTAGTATCAGGGCCTTAGTTAGAGACAGTGTCAGGGCCTGAGTTAGGAGTGGTGTCAGAGGCTTTGTTAGGGACAGTGTCAGTGCCTGAGTTAAGAGTAACGTCACAGCTTTAGTTAGGGCCAGTGTCAGGGCCTTAGTTAAGACCAGTGTCAGGGCCTATGATAGGAATCAGATCAGGGCCTGTGTTACGAGTAGTGTCAGGGCCTATGATAGGAATCAGATCAGGGCCTGTGTTACGAGTAGTGTCAGGGCCTTAGTTAAGGACAGTGTCAGGGCCTGAGTCCTGACTTATTCCTAACTTTCCTCACTAAGGATTTTTGACACTACTGCTAATTCAGGTCCTGATAATATCCCTTACTAAGGCCCTGACCCTTTCCCTGGCTAAGGCCCTGAACTTCTCCTAAGTCAGGCCCTGATACTGTCCCTAACAATGGCCCTGACACTACACCTAACTTCGGCCCCGAAATGATACCTAACAAAGGCTCTGTTGCTAGTCCAAACTAAAGCCCTAAAATTGGTCTTAAATAAGGCCTTGACACTAATCCTAACTCAGGCCCTAACACTGTCCCTAGCTAAGGCCCTGACAGTACGCCTAACTCAGGCCCTCGTACGATTCCTAACAATGGCTCTGATGCTAGCCCAAACTAAGGCCCTGAAATTGGTCCTAAATAAGGCCTTGACACGAATTGTAACTCAGGCCCTTGCACTGTCCCTAACTAGGTCTCTGACAGTACACCTAACTCAGACCCTGACACTGTCCCTAAGCAAGGCCCTGACACTACTCCTAACTCAGTCCCTTACACTGTACCTAACAAAGTCACTGATGCTAGGCCTAACTCAGGCCCTGAAACGGTCTGTAACTAAGGCCCTGCTGCCATCAGTATGTAAAGTCCTGACATTATCCTGAGCTAATATCCTGACCTATGTCTTTCCAAGGTCCTGAAACTGTCCCAAAGTAAGCCCTGACGCTGTCCGTAAGTGAAGACCTGAGGCTGTCCCTAACTCAGGCCCTGAAGCTTTCCTTAACTGAAGCCTTGAAGCTGTGACTAACTCAGGCCCTGATCATGTATTTCACGAAGACCTTAATGCTGATCCAGCAAAGACGCTGATGCTGCTCCAAAGTCATGCCCTGACAGTGTGCCCAGCAAAGGGCCTGATGCTAGGCCTCACTCAGGCCCTGTCGCTCTCCCGAAGTCAGGCCCTGACACTGTCACTAACTAAGGCCCTGACACTACTCCTAACTCAGTCCCGTAAAGTGTACCTAACAAAGGCTCTGATGCTAGTCGTAACTCAGGGCCTGACACTGTCTCTAACTAAGGGCTGCTGCCATCAATATCTAAAGTCCTGATATTATCGGGAGCTAATATCCTGACCTATGTCTTACCAAGGTCCTGAAACTGTCCCAAAGTAAGCCCTGACGCTGTCCCTAAGTGAGGCCCTGCAGCTTTCCCTAACTAACTCAGGCCTTGATGCTGTGACTAACTCAGACACTGATCATGTCTTTAACTAAGACCCTAAGGCTGATCCAACAGAGGCCGGGATGCTGCTCCTAAGTCATGCCCTGACAGTGTCCCCAGCTAAGGGTCTGACGCTAGGCCTCACTCAGACCCTATCGCTCTCCCTAAGTCAGGCTCTGATGCTGTCCCTACCTGAAGCCCTAACACTGGTTCTGAATAAGGCCCTGAGAGTCTCAGTAACAAAGGTCTTCACACTATCCTTAGGTCATTTCCTGACACTATCCCTACATGTTAAACTGACACTGTCACTAGCTAATGTCCTGCCTCTTATGCTGACTGAAGCCCTTAGGTTGTGCCTGCCTCAGGCACTGAATTTAGTCCCAAGACTGTGAAACTGTCCCGAACTAAGGCCTAGATGCTCGTCCTACATCTGGCCCTGACACTGTCCCTAACTAAGGCCCTAACACTATTGCTAACTGAGGACCTGACACTGGACCTATCAGGGGCCCGCTACTCCTAACTAACGCCTTGACACTGTCCCTTACTTAGGCCCTGCTACCATCAATATCTAAAGTCCTGACATTATCCTGAGCTAATATCCTAACTCATCTCTTACCAAGGTCCTGAAACTCTCCCTAAGGAAGCCCTGATGCTCTCCCTAAGTGAGGCCTTGAGGCTGTCCCTAACAGAGGCCCTGATAATATCTTTAACATAGCCCCTGAGGCTGATCCTACCGTGGCTCTTATGTTGCTCCTAAGTCATGCCCTGACACTGTCCCTAGCTAAGGCCCTGACGCTAGGCCTCACTCAGGCCCTGTCGCTCTCCCTAAGTCAGGCTCTGACGCTGTCCCTACCCGAAGCCCTGACACTCACTGGTCCTTAATTAGGCCCTGATGCTCTAAGTAACCAAGGTCTTGACACTATCCCTAGGTCATTTCCTGACACTCTCCCTAGATCTTAACCTAACCTTCTCTTTAGCTAATGTCGAGATTAGCTAAAGAGATACTTTAGAACGAGATTCTTTCATCTTCTGAATATGGTTTTCTTAAAAACATAATTTTTATAGTGTTACTAACTTTAAACAAAATGTACTCAACTGCTGTGGAATAGTCCTTCATAGGAGCGTGCATGGTTCACTTCTGCATCTGCTTGTGGTGGTGTTCAAGTTGCTTTCAGCTGTAGATCCTCTTATGCTAGCTAAATCTGTGATTCTGTCCCTAAATGAGGCCCTGAATTTAGGTCCGAAGCCGTGAACCTGTCCCTAACTGAGGCCTGGAGGCGCGTCCTAACGCAAGTGCTGACACTGTCTCGAACTAAGGCCCTGACACTACACCTAACTCAGTCACTGACACTGTACCTAACAAAGGCTCTGATGCTAGTCCTAACTTAGGCCTGACACTGCCTCTAACTAAGGCCCTGCTGCCGTCAATATCTGAACACCTGACATTATCCTGAGCTAATATCCTGACCCATGTCTTACCAAGGTCCTGAAACTTTCCCAAAGTAAGCCCTGACGCTGTCCCTAAGTGAGACCTTGAGGCTGTCCCTAACAGAGGCCCTGATAATATCTTTAATGAAGACCCTAATGCTGATCCTACAGAGGCCTTTATGCTGCTCCTAAGTCATGCCCTGATACTGTCCCTTACTCTGGCCCCAAAGATAGGCCTCACTTAGGCCCTGTTGCTGTACCTTAGTTAGGCTCTGACGCTGTCCGTACATCAAGCCCTGGCACTGGTCCTGATTAAGGCCCTCACGCTGCTGCTAACTAAGGCCCTGATGCTCTCAATGACTAAGGTCTTCTCGTTATCCCTTGGTCATTTCCTTTCACTATCTCTGGCCTGGAACCTGACTCTGTCCCGAGATAATCTCCTGCATCTTATGCTGACTGAAACCCTAATGCTCTCCCTAACTAAGGCCCTGACTACTCCTAACTAAGGCCATGACACTGTCTCTAACAAAGGCCCAGAATCTGTCCCTAATATAGGCCCTGCTGCCAGCAATAACTAAAATCCTGACACTCTCCTGAGATAATATCCTGACCCATTTCTAACCAAGGTCTTGACACTCTCCCTAAGAAAGCCCTGTCGCTGTCTTTAAGTGAAGACCTGAGGCTGTCCGTAACTCAGGCCCTGAAGCTTTCCCTAACTGAGGCCTTGACGTTGTGACTAACGAGGGCTCTGGTCATCTTTAACTAAGAGCCTAAAGCTGATCCAACAAAGGCACTGATGCTGCTCCTAAGTCACTCCCTGACAGTGTCCCCAGCTGAGGGCCTGACATTAGGCCTCACTCAGACCCTGTCGCTCTCCCTAAGTCAGGCCCTGATACTGTCCCTACCTGAAGCACTAACATTGGTTCTGAATAAGGCCCTGATATTCTCAGTAACAAAGGTCTTCACACTATCCTTAGGTCATTTCCTGACACGATTCCTAGCCTTCACCCTAACCCTGTCCCGAGCTACTATCCTACGTCTTATGCTAACTAAAGACCTTATGCTGTGCCTACCTCAGGCACTGAATTTAGTCCCAAGACCGCTAGACTGTCCCTCACTAAGCTCCATGACCTTATCGTCACAATGTTCCGTGACCACTGTCATCACAATGCTCCACGCCCTTATCATCACAATGCCCCATGACCCCTGTCATCACAATGCTCCATGACCCCTTCCATCACAATGCTCCGTGACCCCTTTCATCAAAATGCACCATGACCATTGTCATCACAATGCTCCATGACCCCTGGCATCCCAAAGCTCCATGACCACTCTCATTGCAATGCTTCATGACCCTTGTCATCGCAATGCTACATACCATTGTCATCACAATGCTCCATACCCCATGTCATCACATTGGCCCATGACCCTTGTCTCACAATGTTCCATGCTCTTGTGATCACAATGCTCCACGCCCCCTGTCATCACAATGCTCCATGACCCCGGTCATCACAATGCTCCATTACCATTGTCATCACAAAGCTCCAGGTCCCCTGTCATTCACAAAGCCAAATGACCCCTGTCATCACAATGCTTCATGGCCCTTGTCCTCACAATGCCCCATGACCCCTGTCATCAAATTGCTCCATGTCCCCGTTTATCACAATGCTCTAAATTACCCCTGTAATCACGGTGCTCCATAACCCTTTTCCTTACAATGCTCAATGCCCCTTTTCATCACAATGAGCCATGAAAACTTTCATCAGAATGCTCCATTACCCCTGTCTCATGTCCCCGTTCTTCACAATGCATCACAATTACCCCTGTAATCACAGTGCTCCATAACCCCTTTCATCACAGTGCTCCATGCCCCCTGTCATCACAATGCTCCATGAACCCTTTCATCACAATGCTCCATTAATCCTTTCATCGCACTGCTCTATGACTTTTGTCATCACAATGCTCCATGCCCTTCTCATCACAATGCTCCATGGCCTTTGTCATCACAATGCTCCATGTTCAATGTAATCACAGTGCTCCACGACCCCTGTCATCACAATGTTCCATGAGACATTTCATCACAAAGCTCCATGACGCTTGTCATCACAATGCTCCATGGCGCTGTGCATCACAATGCTCCATGACCACATTCAGCACAGTGGTCCATGACCCTTTTCATCACAATATTCCATGGCTCTTGCCATCACAATGCCCCATGGCGCTTGTCATCTCAATGCCCCATGGCCCCTTTCATCACAATGCTCCATGACCACTTTCATCACAATGCTCCATGTGCCCTGTTCATCACAATGCTCCATGACCCCTTTTCATCACAATGCTCCATGACCATTTTGATCACAAGGCTTCATGCCCTTATCATCACAGTGCTCCATGAACCCTTTCATCACAATGCTCCATGGCCCTTCTCATCACAATGCCCGATGACCACTTCCATCACAATGCTCCATGACCCTTTTCATCAAATGCGCCATGAACATTGTCATAACAAAGATCCATGACCACGTTCATCACAATGCTCCAGGACCCCTTTCCTTACAATGCTCCATGGCTCTTGTCATCACAAAGCTCCATGGCGCTTGTCATCACAAGGCTCCATGACCACTGGAATCACCATGATCCATGACCCCTTTGATAACAATTCTCCATTACCCCTTTCCTCAGAGTGATCCTTGGCACTTGTCATCACAATGCTCCATGATCCCTGTAATCACAATGATCCTTGACCCCTTTCATCACAATGTTCCATGGCCGCTTTCATCACAATGCTCCATAACCCCTGTCATCACAATGCCCCATGACCCATTTCCCCACAATGCTCCCTGAGCCATGTCATCACAATGCTACTTGTCTTTGTCAATACAATGCTCCATGTCCCCTGTAATCAGAGTCTTCCATGACCCCTTTCATCACAGCTCTCCTTAACACTTTTCTCACAATGCTCCATGCCATTGTCATCACAAAGTTTCATGCCCCCTGTCACCACAATGCTACAAGCCCACTCTCAACACAATGCTCCATGAGACTTGTCTCACAAGGCTCCATGCCCTTTTCATCACAATGCTCCATTCCCCCTGTCATCACAATGCTCCATGCCCCCTTTCATTACAATGTTCCATGCCCCCTGTCATCACAAGGTTCCATGCCCTTATCATCACAATGCTCCATGACACCTGTCTTCGCAATGTTCCACGCACTTATCATCACAATACTCCTTGACCCTTGTCTAAAATGCTACATGGTGGTGACATCACAATGTTCCATGAACCCTGTCATTACAAGGCTCCATGACACTTGTCATCACAATGTTCCATGGCAGCTATCATTCAAAATGCCATATGACCACTTTCATCACAATGCTCCAAGGCCCTTGTCATCACAATGCCCCATGAACCCTGTCATCACAATGCTCCAGGCCCCCTGTCATCACAATGAGCCATGACACCTTTCATCACAATGCTCCATAACCACTGTCATCACAATGATCCATGGCCCTTGTCATCACAATGCTCCCTGGTGCATGTCATCACAAAGATCCATGACCACTTTCAGCACAATGCTCCATGACCCCTTTCATCAAAATTCTCCATGACCATTGTCATCACAATGCTCCATGAGCCCTGTCATTACAATGCTCCCTGACCCCTGTCATCACCATGATCCATGGCCCTTCTCATCACAGTGCTCCTTCGCTCTTGTCATAACAATGCTCCATGATCGCTGTCATCACAATGATCCATGATTCCTTTCATCACAATTCTCCTTTTCCCCTTTCATCACGATGATCCCTGGAGCTTGTCAAAACAATGCTCCTCGATTCCCTGTAATCACAATGATCCATGACCCCTTTCATGACAGTGCTCCATTACCCCACTAATCACAATGATCCATGGTGATTGTCATCACAATGCTCCATGACCCTTGTCATCACTATGCTCCAGGTCGTTGTAATCACAATGTACCATGACACCTTTCACCACAAAGCTCCAAGATCCCTGTCATCACAATGCCCCATGACGCCTATCATCACAATGCTCCATGGCACTTGTCCTCACAATGCTCCATGACCCCTGTCATCACAATCCTCCATAGCGCTTTTCATCACAATCCTCCATGACCACTTTCATCACAATGCTCCATGACCATTTTCATCACAATGCTCCATGACCACTTTCATCACAAAGCCCCATGAACTCTGTCATCACAATGCTCCATGCACTTGTCATCACAATTCTCCATGACCCTTGTCATCACAGTGCTCCATGGCGCTTGTCATCACAATGATCCAGAGCCTTAGTTCCTGAGTTGGGAGTAGTATCATTGCCTCAATTAGGGAAAATGTCAGTGACTGAGTTGGGAGTAGTGTGAGGGCCCTTGTTAGGGACACTGTCAGTGCCAGAGTTAGGTGTAGTGTCAGGGTTTTATTACATACACTGTCAGTGCCTGAGTTGGGAATAGTGTCAGGGCCTTAGTAATGGACTGTGTCATTGCCTGAGTTAGGAGTAGTGTCAGGGCCTTAGTTAGGAGTAGCATCAGTGCCTTCGTTAGGTATTGTATCAGCGCCTCAGTTAGGAATAGATTCAGGGCCTTATTTTGGGACAGTGTCAGTGCCTGAGTTAGGAGTTTTGTCAGCCTTAGTTAGGGACCTTTTCAGAGCCTGAGTTCGGAGTAATGTCAGGGCCTTCCTTAGGTATTGTATCAGTGCCTGAGTTAGGAATAGTGTCAAGGCCTTAGTTAGGGACATTGCCAGGGCATGATTTAGGAGGAGTGTTAGGGTGTGAGTTATCAGCAGTGTCAGGGCCTTAGTTAGTGACAGTGTCAGTTCCTGAGTTAGGAGTAGAGTCAGGGCCTAAGTTAGGGACAGTGCCAGTGCTGAGTTCGTAGTAGTATCAGGGCCTTAGTTAGAGACAGTGTCAGGGCCTGAGTTAGGAGTGGTGTCAGAGTCTTTGTTAGGGACAGTGTCAGTGCCTGAGTTAAGAGTAACGTCACAGCTTTAGTTAGGGCCAGTGTCAGGGCCTTAGTTAAGACCAGTGTCAGGGCCTATGATAGGAATCAGATCAGGGCCTGTGTTACGAGTAGTGTCAGGGCCTATGATAGGAATCAGATCAGGGCCTGTGTTACGAGTAGTGTCAGGGCCTTAGTTAAGGACAGTGTCAGGGCCTGAGTCCTGACTTATTCCTAACTTTCCTCACTAAGGATTTTTGACACTACTGCTAATTCAGGTCCTGATAATATCCCTTACTAAGGCCCTGACCCTTTCCCTGGCTAAGGCCCTGAACTTTTCCTAAGTCAGGCCCTGATACTGTCCCTAACAATGGCCCTGACACTACACCTAACTTCGGCCCCGAAATGATACCTAACAAAGGCTCTGTTGCTAGTCCAAACTAAAGCCCTAAAATTGGTCTTAAATAAGGCCTTGACACTAATCCTAACTCAGGCCCTAACACTGTCCCTAGCTAAGGCCCTGACAGTACGCCTAACTCAGGCCCTCGTACGATTCCTAACAATGGCTCTGATGCTAGCCCAAACTAAGGCCCTGAAATTGGTCCTAAATAAGGCCTTGACACGAATCGTAACTCAGGCCCTAGCACTGTCCCTAACTAGGTCTCTGACAGTACACCTAACTCAGACCCTGACACTGTCCCTAAGCAAGGCCCTGACACTACTCCTAACTCAGTCCCTTACACTGTACCTAACAAAGTCACTGATGCTAGGCCTAACTCAGGCCCTGAAACGGTCTGTAACTAAGGCCCTGCTGCCATCAGTATGTAAAGTCCTGACATTATCCTGAGCTAATATCCTGACCTATGTCTTTCCAAGGTCCTGAAACTGTCCCAAAGTAAGCCCTGACGCTGTCCGTAAGTGAAGACCTGAGGCTGTCCCTAACTCAGGCCCTGAAGCTTTCCTTAACTGAAGCCTTGAAGCTGTGACTAACTCAGGCCCTGATCATGTATTTCACGAAGACCTTAATGCTGATCCAGCAAAGACGCTGATGCTGCTCCAAAGTCATGCCCTGACAGTGTGCCCAGCAAAGGGCCTGATGCTAGGCCTCACTCAGGCCCTGTCGCTCTCCCGAAGTCAGGCCCTGACAATGTCACTAACTAAGGCCCTGACTCTACTCCTAACTCAGTCCCGTAAAGTGTACCTAACAAAGGCTCTGATGCTAGTCATAACTCAGGGCCTGACACTGTCTCTAACTAAGGGCTGCTGCCATCAATATCTAAAGTCCTGACATTATCCGGAGCTAATATCCTGACCCATGTCTTACCAAGGTCCTGAAACTGTCCCAAAGTAAGCCCTGACGCTGTCCATAAGTGAGGCCCTGCAGCTTTCCCTAACTAACTCAGGCCTTGATGCTGTGACTAACTCAGACACTGATCATGTCTTTAACTAAGACCCTAAGGCTGATCCAACAGAGGCCGGGATGCTGCTCCTAAGTCATGCCCTGACAGTGTCCCCAGCTAAGGGTCTGACACTAGGCCTCACTCAGACCCTATCGCTCTCCCTAAGTCAGGCTCTGATGCTGTCCCTACCTGAAGCCCTAACACTGGTTCTGAATAAGGCCCTGAGAGTCTCAGTAACAAAGGTCTTCACACTATCCTTAGGTCATTTCCTGACACTATCCCTACATGCTAAACTGACACTGTCACTAGCTAATGTCCTGCCTCTTATGCTGACTGAAGCCCTTAGGTTGTGCCTGCCTCAGGCACTGAATTTAGTCCCAAGACCGTGAAATTGTCCCGAACTAAGGCCTAGATGCTCGTCCTACATCTGGCCCTGACACTGTCCCTAACTAAGGCCCTAACACTATTGCTAACTGAGGACCTGACACTGGACCTATCAGGGGCCCGCTACTCCTAACTAACGCCTTGACACTGTCCCTTACTTAGGCCCTGCTACCATCAATATCTAAAGTCCTGACATTATCCTGAGCTAATATCCTAACTCATCTCTTACCAAGGTCCTGAAACTCTCCCTAAGGAAGCCCTGATGCTCTCCCTAAGTGAGGCCTTGAGGCTGTCCCTAACAGAGGCCCTGATAATATCTTTAACATAGCCCCTGAGGCTGATCCTACCGTGGCTCTTATGTTGCTCCTAAGTCATGCCCTGACACTGTCCCTAGCTAAGGCCCTGACGCTAGGCCTCACTCAGGCCCTGTCGCTCTCCCTAAGTCAGGCTCTGACGCTGTCCCTACCCGAAGCCCTGACACTCACTGGTCCTTAATTAGGCCCTGATGCTCTAAGTAACCAAGGTCTTGACACTATCCCTAGGTCATTTCCTGACACTCTCCCTAGATCTTAACCTAACCTTCTCTTTAGCTAATGTCGAGATTAGCTAAAGAGATTCTTTAGAACGAGATTCTTTCATCTTCTGAATATGGTTTTCTTAAAAACATAATTTTTATAGTGTTACTAACTTTAAACAAAATGTACTCAACTGCTGTGGAATAGTCCTTCATAGGAGCGTGCATGGTTCACTTCTGCATCTGCTTGTGGTGGTGTTCAAGTTGCTTTCAGCTGTAGATCCTCTTATGCTAGCTAAATCTGTGATTCTGTCCCTAAATGAGGCCCTGAATTTAGGTCCGAAGCCGTGAACCTGTCCCTAACTGAGGCCTGGAGGCGCGTCCTAACGCAAGTGCTGACACTGTCTCGAACTAAGGCCCTGACACTACACCTAACTCAGTCACTGACACTGTACCTAACAAAGGCTCTGATGCTAGTCCTAACTTAGGCCTGACACTGCCTCTAACTAAGGCCCTGCTGCCGTCAATATCTGAACACCTGACATTATCCTGAGCTAATATCCTGACCCATGTCTTACCAAGGTCCTGAAACTTTCCCAAAGTAAGCCCTGACGCTGTCCCTAAGTGAGACCTTGAGGCTGTCCCTAACAGAGGCCCTGATAATATCTTTAATGAAGACCCTAATGCTGATCCTACAGAGGCCTTTATGCTGCTCCTAAGTCATGCCCTGATACTGTCCCTTACTCTGGCCCCAAAGATAGGCCTCACTTAGGCCCTGTTGCTGTACCTTAGTTAGGCTCTGACGCTGTCCGTACATCAAGCCCTGGCACTGGTCCTGATTAAGGCCCTCACGCTGCTGCTAACTAAGGCCCTGATGCTCTCAATGACTAAGGTCTTCTCGTTATCCCTTGGTCATTTCCTTTCACTATCTCTGGCCTGGAACCTGACTCTGTCCCGAGATAATCTCCTGCATCTTATGCTGACTGAAACCCTAATGCTCTCCCTAACTAAGGCCCTGACTACTCCTAACTAAGGCCATGACACTGTCTCTAACAAAGGCCCAGAATCTGTCCCTAATATAGGCCCTGCTGCCAGCAATAATTAAAATCCTGACACTCTCCTGAGATAATATCCTGACCCATTTCTAACCAAGGTCTTGACACTCTCCCTAAGAAAGCCCTGTCGCTGTCTTTAAGTGAAGACCTGAGGCTGTCCGTAACTCAGGCCCTGAAGCTTTCCCTAACTGAGGCCTTGACGCTGTGACTAACTAGGGCTCTGGTCATCTTTAACTAAGAGCCTAAAGCTGATCCAACAAAGGCACTGATGCTGCTCCTAAGTCACTCCTTGACAGTGTCCCCAGCTGAGGGCCTGACATTAGGCCTCACTCAGACCCTGTCGCTCTCCCTAAGTCAGGCCCTGATACTGTCCCTACCTGAAGCACTAACATTGGTTCTGAATAAGGCCCTGATATTCTCAGTAACAAAGGTCTTCACACTATCCTTAGGTCATTTCCTGACACGATTCCTAGCCTTCACCCTAACCCTGTCCCGAGCTACTATCCTACGTCTTATGCTAACTAAAGACCTTATGCTGTGCCTACCTCAGGCACTGAATTTAGTCCCAAGACCGCTAGACTGTCCCTCACTAAGCTCCATGACCTTATCGTCACAATCTTCCGTGACCACTGTCATCACAATGCTCCACGCCCTTATCATCACAATGCCCCATGACCCCTGTCATCACAATGCTCCATGACCCCTTCCATCACAATGCTCCGTGACCCCTTTCATCAAAATGCGCCATGACCATTGTCATCACAATGCTCCATGACCCCTGGCATCCCAAAGCTCCATGACCACTCTCATTGCAATGCTTCATGACCCTTGTCATCGCAATGCTACATACCATTGTCATCACAATGCTCCATACCCCATGTCATCACATTGGCCCATGACCCTTGTCTCACAATGTTCCATGCTCTTGTGATCACAATGCTCCATGCCCCCTGTCATCACAATGCTCCATGACCCCGGTCATCACAATGCTCCATTACCCTTGTCATCACAAAGCTCCAGGTCCCCTGTCATTCACAAAGCCAAATGACCCCTGTCATCACAATGCTTCATGGCCCTTGTCCTCACAATGCCCCATGACCCCTGTCATCAAATTGCTCCATGTCCCCGTTTATCACAATGCTCTAAATTACCCCTGTAATCACAGTGCTCCATAACCCTTTTCCTTACAATGCTCAATGCCCCTTTTCATCACAATGAGCCATGAAAACTTTCATCAGAATGCTCCATTACCCCTGTCTCATGTCCCCGTTCTTCACAATGCATCACAATTACCCCTGTAATCACAGTGCTCCATAACCCCTTTCATCACAGTGCTCCATGCCCCCTGTCATCACAATGCTCCATGAACCCTTTCATGACAATGCTCCATTAATCCTTTCATCGCACTGCTCTATGACTTTTGTCATCACAATGCTCCATGCCCTTCTCATCACAATGCTCCATGGCCTTTATCATCACAATGCTCCATGTTCAATGTAATCACAGTGCTCCACGACCCCTGTCATCACAATGTTCCATGAGACATTTCATCACAAAGCTCCATGACGCTTGTCATCACAATGCTCTATGGCGCTGTGCATCACAATGCTCCATGACCACATTCAGCACAGTGGTCCATGACCCTTTTCATCACAATATTCCATGGCTCTTGCCATCACAATGCCCCATGGCGCTTGTCATCACAATGCTCCATGACCCCTTGTCATCACAGTGCCCCATGGCCCCTTTCATCACAATGCTCCATGACCACTTTCATCACAATGCTCCATGTGCCCTGTTCATCACAATGCTCCATGACCCCTTTTCATCACAATGCTCCATGACCATTTTGATCACAAGGCTTCATGCCCTTATCATCACAGTGCTCCATGAACCCTTTCATCACAATGCTCCATGGCCCTTCTCATCACAATGCCCGATGACCACTTCCATCACAATGCTCCATGACCCTTTTCATCAAAATGCACCATGAACATTGTCATAACAAAGCTCCATGACCACGTTCATCACAATGCTCCAGGACCCCTTTCCTTACAATGCTCCATGGCTCTTGTCATCACAAAGCTCCATGGCGCTTGTCATCACAAGGCTCCATGACCACTGGAATCACCATGATCCATGACCCCTTTGATAACAATTCTCCATTACCCCTTTCCTCAGAGTGATCCTTGGCACTTGTCATCAAAATGCTCCATGATCCCTGTAATCACAATGATCCTTGACCCCTTTCATCACAATGTTCCATGGCCGCTTTCATCACAATGCTCCATAACCCCTGTCATCACAATGCCCCATGACCCATTTCCCCACAATGCTCCCTGAGCCATGTCATCACAATGCTACTTGTCTTTGTCAATACAATGCTCCATGTCCCCTGTAATCAGAGTCTTCCATGACCCCTTTCATCACAGCTCTCCTTAACACTTTTCTCACAATGCTCCATGCCATTGTCATCACAAAGTTTCATGCCCCCTGTCACCACAATGCTCCAAGCCCACTCTCAACACAATGCTCCATGAGACTTGTCTCACAAGGCTCCATGCCCTTTTCATCACAATGCTCCATTCCCCCTGTCATCACAATGCTCCATGCCCCCTTTCATTACAATGTTCCATGCCCCCTGTCATCACAAGGTTCCATGCCCTTATCATCACAATGCTCCATGACACCTGTCTTCGCAATGTTCCACGCACTTATCATCACAATACTCCTTGACCCTTGTCTAAAATGCTACATGGCGGTGACATCACAATGTTCCATGCACCCTGTCATTACAAGGCTCCATGACACTTGTCATCACAATGTTCCATGGCCCCTATCATTCAAAACGCCATATGACCACTTTCATCACAATGCTCCAAGACCCTTGTCATCACAATGCCCCATGAACCCTGTCATCACAATGCTCCAGGCCCCCTGTCATCACAATGAGCCATGACACCTTTCATCACAATGCTCCATAACCACTGTCATCACAATGATCCATGGCCCTTGTCATCACAATGCTCCCTGGTGCATGTCATCACAAAGATCCATGACCACTTTCAGCACAATGCTCCATGACCCCTTTCATCAAAATTCTCCATGACCATTGTCATCACAATGCTCCATGAGCCCTGTCATTACAAAGCTCCCTGACCCCTGTCATCACCATGATCCATGGCCCTTCTCATCACAGTGCTCCTTCGCTCTTGTCATAACAATGCTCCATGATCGCTGTCATCACAATGATCCATGATTCCTTTCATCACAATTCTCCTTTTCCCCTTTCATCACGATGATCCCTGGAGCTTGTCAAAACAATGCTCCTCGATTCCCTGTAATCACAATGATCCATGACCCCTTTCATGACAATGCTCCATTACCCCACTAATCACAATGATCCATGGTGATTGTCATCACAATGCTCCATGACCCTTGTCATCACAATGCTCCAGGTCGTTGTAATCACAATGTACCATGACACCTTTCACCACAAAGCTCCAAGATCCCTGTCATCACAATGCCCCATGACGCCTATCATCACAATGCTCCATGGCACTTGTCCTCACAATGCTCCATGACCCCTGTCATCACAATCCTCCATAGCGCTTTTCATCACAATCCTCCATGACCACTTTCATCACAATGCTCCATGACCATTTTCATCACAATGCTCCATGACCACTTTCATCACAATGCCCCATGAACTCTGTCATCACAATGCTCCATGGCCCTTGTCATCACAATTCTCCATGACCCTTGTCATCACAGTGCTCCATGGCGCTTGTCATCACAATGATCCAGAGCCTTAGTTCCTGAGTTGGGAGTAGTATCATTGCCTCAATTAGGGAAAATGTCAGTGACTGAGTTGGGAGTAGTGTGAGGGCCCTTGTTAGGGACACTGTCAGTGCCTGAGTTAGGTGTAGTGTCAGGGTTTTATTACATACACTGTCAGTGCCTGAGTTGGGAATAGTGTCAGGGCCTTAGTTATGGACTGTGTCATTGCCTGAGTTAGGAGTAGTGTCAGGGCCTTAGTTAGGAGTAGCATCAGTGCCTTCGTTAGGTATTGTATCAGCGCCTCAGTTAGGAATAGATTCAGGGCCTTATTTTGGGACAGTGTCAGTGCCTGAGTTAGGAGTTTTGTCAGCCTTAGTTAGGGACCTTTTCAGAACCTGAGTTCGGAGTAATGTCAGGGCCTTCCTTAGGTATTGTATCAGTGCCTGAGTTAGGAATAGTGTCAAGGCCTTAGTTAGGGACATTGCCAGGGCATGATTTAGGAGGAGTGTTAGGGTGTGAGTTATGAACAGTGTCAGGGCCTTAGTTAGTGACAGTGTCAGTTCCTGAGTTAGGAGTAGAGTCAGGGCCTAAGTTAGGGACAGTGCCAGTGCTGAGTTCGTAGTAGTATCAGGGCCTTAGTTAGAGACAGTGTCAGGGCCTGAGTTAGGAGTGGTGTCAGAGGCTTTGTTAGGGACAGTGTCAGTGCCTGAGTTAAGAGTAACGTCACAGCTTTAGTTAGGGCCAGTGTCAGGGCCTTAGTTAAGACCAGTGTCAGGGCCTATGATAGGAATCAGATCAGGGCCTGTGTTACGAGTAGTGTCAGGGCCTATGATAGGAATCAGATCAGGGCCTGTGTTACGAGTAGTGTCAGGGCCTTAGTTAAGGACAGTGTCAGGGCCTGAGTCCTGACTTATTCCTAACTTTCCTCACTAAGGATTTTTGACACTACTGCTAATTCAGGTCCTGATAATATCCCTTACTAAGGCCCTGACCCTTTCCCTGGCTAAGGCCCTGAACTTCTCCTAAGTCAGGCCCTGATACTGTCCCTAACAATGGCCCTGACACTACACCTAACTTCGGCCCCGAAATGATACCTAACAAAGGCTCTGTTGCTAGTCCAAACTAAAGCCCTAAAATTGGTCTTAAATAAGGCCTTGACACTAATCCTAACTCAGGCCCTAACACTGTCCCTAGCTAAGGCCCTGACAGTACGCCTAACTCAGGCCCTCGTACGATTCCTAACAATGGCTCTGATGCTAGCCCAAACTAAGGCCCTGAAATTGGTCCTAAATAAGGCCTTGACACGAATTGTAACTCAGGCCCTTGCACTGTCCCTAACTAGGTCTCTGACAGTACACCTAACTCAGACCCTGACACTGTCCCTAAGCAAGGCCCTGACACTACTCCTAACTCAGTCCCTTACACTGTACCTAACAAAGTCACTGATGCTAGGCCTAACTCAGGCCCTGAAACGGTCTGTAACTAAGGCCCTGCTGCCATCAGTATGTAAAGTCCTGACATTATCCTGAGCTAATATCCTGACCTATGTCTTTCCAAGGTCCTGAAACTGTCCCAAAGTAAGCCCTGACGCTGTCCGTAAGTGAAGACCTGAGGCTGTCCCTAACTCAGGCCCTGAAGCTTTCCTTAACTGAAGCCTTGAAGCTGTGACTAACTCAGGCCCTGATCATGTATTTCACGAAGACCTTAATGCTGATCCAGCAAAGACGCTGATGCTGCTCCAAAGTCATGCCCTGACAGTGTGCCCAGCAAAGGGCCTGATGCTAGGCCTCACTCAGGCCCTGTCGCTCTCCCGAAGTCAGGCCCTGACACTGTCACTAACTAAGGCCCTGACACTACTCCTAACTCAGTCCCGTAAAGTGTACCTAACAAAGGCTCTGATGCTAGTCGTAACTCAGGGCCTGACACTGTCTCTAACTAAGGGCTGCTGCCATCAATATCTAAAGTCCTGATATTATCGGGAGCTAATATCCTGACCTATGTCTTACCAAGGTCCTGAAACTGTCCCAAAGTAAGCCCTGACGCTGTCCCTAAGTGAGGCCCTGCAGCTTTCCCTAACTAACTCAGGCCTTGATGCTGTGACTAACTCAGACACTGATCATGTCTTTAACTAAGACCCTAAGGCTGATCCAACAGAGGCCGGGATGCTGCTCCTAAGTCATGCCCTGACAGTGTCCCCAGCTAAGGGTCTGACGCTAGGCCTCACTCAGACCCTATCGCTCTCCCTAAGTCAGGCTCTGATGCTGTCCCTACCTGAAGCCCTAACACTGGTTCTGAATAAGGCCCTGAGAGTCTCAGTAACAAAGGTCTTCACACTATCCTTAGGTCATTTCCTGACACTATCCCTACATGTTAAACTGACACTGTCACTAGCTAATGTCCTGCCTCTTATGCTGACTGAAGCCCTTAGGTTGTGCCTGCCTCAGGCACTGAATTTAGTCCCAAGACTGTGAAACTGTCCCGAACTAAGGCCTAGATGCTCGTCCTACATCTGGCCCTGACACTGTCCCTAACTAAGGCCCTAACACTATTGCTAACTGAGGACCTGACACTGGACCTATCAGGGGCCCGCTACTCCTAACTAACGCCTTGACACTGTCCCTTACTTAGGCCCTGCTACCATCAATATCTAAAGTCCTGACATTATCCTGAGCTAATATCCTAACTCATCTCTTACCAAGGTCCTGAAACTCTCCCTAAAGAAGCCCTGATGCTCTCCCTAAGTGAGGCCTTGAGGCTGTCCCTAACAGAGGCCCTGATAATATCTTTAACATAGCCCCTGAGGCTGATCCTACCGTGGCTCTTATGTTGCTCCTAAGTCATGCCCTGACACTGTCCCTAGCTAAGGCCCTGACGCTAGGCCTCACTCAGGCCCTGTCGCTCTCCCTAAGTCAGGCTCTGACGCTGTCCCTACCCGAAGCCCTGACACTCACTGGTCCTTAATTAGGCCCTGATGCTCTAAGTAACCAAGGTCTTGACACTATCCCTAGGTCATTTCCTGACACTCTCCCTAGATCTTAACCTAACCTTCTCTTTAGCTAATGTCGAGATTAGCTAAAGAGATACTTTAGAACGAGATTCTTTCATCTTCTGAATATGGTTTTCTTAAAAACATAATTTTTATAGTGTTACTAACTTTAAACAAAATGTACTCAACTGCTGTGGAATAGTCCTTCATAGGAGCGTGCATGGTTCACTTCTGCATCTGCTTGTGGTGGTGTTCAAGTTGCTTTCAGCTGTAGATCCTCTTATGCTAGCTAAATCTGTGATTCTGTCCCTAAATGAGGCCCTGAATTTAGGTCCGAAGCCGTGAACCTGTCCCTAACTGAGGCCTGGAGGCGCGTCCTAACGCAAGTGCTGACACTGTCTCGAACTAAGGCCCTGACACTACACCTAACTCAGTCACTGACACTGTACCTAACAAAGGCTCTGATGCTAGTCCTAACTTAGGCCTGACACTGCCTCTAACTAAGGCCCTGCTGCCGTCAATATCTGAACACCTGACATTATCCTGAGCTAATATCCTGACCCATGTCTTACCAAGGTCCTGAAACTTTCCCAAAGTAAGCCCTGACGCTGTCCCTAAGTGAGACCTTGAGGCTGTCCCTAACAGAGGCCCTGATAATATCTTTAATGAAGACCCTAATGCTGATCCTACAGAGGCCTTTATGCTGCTCCTAAGTCATGCCCTGATACTGTCCCTTACTCTGGCCCCAAAGATAGGCCTCACTTAGGCCCTGTTGCTGTACCTTAGTTAGGCTCTGACGCTGTCCGTACATCAAGCCCTGGCACTGGTCCTGATTAAGGCCCTCACGCTGCTGCTAACTAAGGCCCTGATGCTCTCAATGACTAAGGTCTTCTCGTTATCCCTTGGTCATTTCCTTTCACTATCTCTGGCCTGGAACCTGACTCTGTCCCGAGATAATCTCCTGCATCTTATGCTGACTGAAACCCTAATGCTCTCCCTAACTAAGGCCCTGACTACTCCTAACTAAGGCCATGACACTGTCTCTAACAAAGGCCCAGAATCTGTCCCTAATATAGGCCCTGCTGCCAGCAATAACTAAAATCCTGACACTCTCCTGAGATAATATCCTGACCCATTTCTAACCAAGGTCTTGACACTCTCCCTAAGAAAGCCCTGTCGCTGTCTTTAAGTGAAGACCTGAGGCTGTCCGTAACTCAGGCCCTGAAGCTTTCCCTAACTGAGGCCTTGACGTTGTGACTAACGAGGGCTCTGGTCATCTTTAACTAAGAGCCTAAAGCTGATCCAACAAAGGCACTGATGCTGCTCCTAAGTCACTCCCTGACAGTGTCCCCAGCTGAGGGCCTGACATTAGGCCTCACTCAGACCCTGTCGCTCTCCCTAAGTCAGGCCCTGATACTGTCCCTACCTGAAGCACTAACATTGGTTCTGAATAAGGCCCTGATATTCTCAGTAACAAAGGTCTTCACACTATCCTTAGGTCATTTCCTGACACGATTCCTAGCCTTCACCCTAACCCTGTCCCGAGCTACTATCCTACGTCTTATGCTAACTAAAGACCTTATGCTGTGCCTACCTCAGGCACTGAATTTAGTCCCAAGACCGCTAGACTGTCCCTCACTAAGCTCCATGACCTTATCGTCACAATGTTCCGTGACCACTGTCATCACAATGCTCCACGCCCTTATCATCACAATGCCCCATGACCCCTGTCATCACAATGCTCCATGACCCCTTCCATCACAATGCTCCGTGACCCCTTTCATCAAAATGCACCATGACCATTGTCATCACAATGCTCCATGACCCCTGGCATCCCAAAGCTCCATGACCACTCTCATTGCAATGCTTCATGACCCTTGTCATCGCAATGCTACATACCATTGTCATCACAATGCTCCATACCCCATGTCATCACATTGGCCCATGACCCTTGTCTCACAATGTTCCATGCTCTTGTGATCACAATGCTCCACGCCCCCTGTCATCACAATGCTCCATGACCCCGGTCATCACAATGCTCCATTACCATTGTCATCACAAAGCTCCAGGTCCCCTGTCATTCACAAAGCCAAATGACCCCTGTCATCACAATGCTTCATGGCCCTTGTCCTCACAATGCCCCATGACCCCTGTCATCAAATTGCTCCATGTCCCCGTTTATCACAATGCTCTAAATTACCCCTGTAATCACGGTGCTCCATAACCCTTTTCCTTACAATGCTCAATGCCCCTTTTCATCACAATGAGCCATGAAAACTTTCATCAGAATGCTCCATTACCCCTGTCTCATGTCCCCGTTCTTCACAATGCATCACAATTACCCCTGTAATCACAGTGCTCCATAACCCCTTTCATCACAGTGCTCCATGCCCCCTGTCATCACAATGCTCCATGAACCCTTTCATCACAATGCTCCATTAATCCTTTCATCGCACTGCTCTATGACTTTTGTCATCACAATGCTCCATGCCCTTCTCATCACAATGCTCCATGGCCTTTGTCATCACAATGCTCCATGTTCAATGTAATCACAGTGCTCCACGACCCCTGTCATCACAATGTTCCATGAGACATTTCATCACAAAGCTCCATGACGCTTGTCATCACAATGCTCCATGGCGCTGTGCATCACAATGCTCCATGACCACATTCAGCACAGTGGTCCATGACCCTTTTCATCACAATATTCCATGGCTCTTGCCATCACAATGCCCCATGGCGCTTGTCATCTCAATGCCCCATGGCCCCTTTCATCACAATGCTCCATGACCACTTTCATCACAATGCTCCATGTGCCCTGTTCATCACAATGCTCCATGACCCCTTTTCATCACAATGCTCCATGACCATTTTGATCACAAGGCTTCATGCCCTTATCATCACAGTGCTCCATGAACCCTTTCATCACAATGCTCCATGGCCCTTCTCATCACAATGCCCGATGACCACTTCCATCACAATGCTCCATGACCCTTTTCATCAAATGCGCCATGAACATTGTCATAACAAAGATCCATGACCACGTTCATCACAATGCTCCAGGACCCCTTTCCTTACAATGCTCCATGGCTCTTGTCATCACAAAGCTCCATGGCGCTTGTCATCACAAGGCTCCATGACCACTGGAATCACCATGATCCATGACCCCTTTGATAACAATTCTCCATTACCCCTTTCCTCAGAGTGATCCTTGGCACTTGTCATCACAATGCTCCATGATCCCTGTAATCACAATGATCCTTGACCCCTTTCATCACAATGTTCCATGGCCGCTTTCATCACAATGCTCCATAACCCCTGTCATCACAATGCCCCATGACCCATTTCCCCACAATGCTCCCTGAGCCATGTCATCACAATGCTACTTGTCTTTGTCAATACAATGCTCCATGTCCCCTGTAATCAGAGTCTTCCATGACCCCTTTCATCACAGCTCTCCTTAACACTTTTCTCACAATGCTCCATGCCATTGTCATCACAAAGTTTCATGCCCCCTGTCACCACAATGCTCCAAGCCCACTCTCAACACAATGCTCCATGAGACTTGTCTCACAAGGCTCCATGCCCTTTTCATCACAATGCTCCATTCCCCCTGTCATCACAATGCTCCATGCCCCCTTTCATTACAATGTTCCATGCCCCCTGTCATCACAAGGTTCCATGCCCTTATCATCACAATGCTCCATGACACCTGTCTTCGCAATGTTCCACGCACTTATCATCACAATACTCCTTGACCCTTGTCTAAAATGCTACATGGTGGTGACATCACAATGTTCCATGAACCCTGTCATTACAAGGCTCCATGACACTTGTCATCACAATGTTCCATGGCAGCTATCATTCAAAATGCCATATGACCACTTTCATCACAATGCTCCAAGGCCCTTGTCATCACAATGCCCCATGAACCCTGTCATCACAATGCTCCAGGCCCCCTGTCATCACAATGAGCCATGACACCTTTCATCACAATGCTCCATAACCACTGTCATCACAATGATCCATGGCCCTTGTCATCACAATGCTCCCTGGTGCATGTCATCACAAAGATCCATGACCACTTTCAGCACAATGCTCCATGACCCCTTTCATCAAAATTCTCCATGACCATTGTCATCACAATGCTCCATGAGCCCTGTCATTACAATGCTCCCTGACCCCTGTCATCACCATGATCCATGGCCCTTCTCATCACAGTGCTCCTTCGCTCTTGTCATAACAATGCTCCATGATCGCTGTCATCACAATGATCCATGATTCCTTTCATCACAATTCTCCTTTTCCCCTTTCATCACGATGATCCCTGGAGCTTGTCAAAACAATGCTCCTCGATTCCCTGTAATCACAATGATCCATGACCCCTTTCATGACAGTGCTCCATTACCCCACTAATCACAATGATCCATGGTGATTGTCATCACAATGCTCCATGACCCTTGTCATCACTATGCTCCAGGTCGTTGTAATCACAATGTACCATGACACCTTTCACCACAAAGCTCCAAGATCCCTGTCATCACAATGCCCCATGACGCCTATCATCACAATGCTCCATGGCACTTGTCCTCACAATGCTCCATGACCCCTGTCATCACAATCCTCCATAGCGCTTTTCATCACAATCCTCCATGACCACTTTCATCACAATGCTCCATGACCATTTTCATCACAATGCTCCATGACCACTTTCATCACAAAGCCCCATGAACTCTGTCATCACAATGCTCCATGCACTTGTCATCACAATTCTCCATGACCCTTGTCATCACAGTGCTCCATGGCGCTTGTCATCACAATGATCCAGAGCCTTAGTTCCTGAGTTGGGAGTAGTATCATTGCCTCAATTAGGGAAAATGTCAGTGACTGAGTTGGGAGTAGTGTGAGGGCCCTTGTTAGGGACACTGTCAGTGCCAGAGTTAGGTGTAGTGTCAGGGTTTTATTACATACACTGTCAGTGCCTGAGTTGGGAATAGTGTCAGGGCCTTAGTAATGGACTGTGTCATTGCCTGAGTTAGGAGTAGTGTCAGGGCCTTAGTTAGGAGTAGCATCAGTGCCTTCGTTAGGTATTGTATCAGCGCCTCAGTTAGGAATAGATTCAGGGCCTTATTTTGGGACAGTGTCAGTGCCTGAGTTAGGAGTTTTGTCAGCCTTAGTTAGGGACCTTTTCAGAGCCTGAGTTCGGAGTAATGTCAGGGCCTTCCTTAGGTATTGTATCAGTGCCTGAGTTAGGAATAGTGTCAAGGCCTTAGTTAGGGACATTGCCAGGGCATGATTTAGGAGGAGTGTTAGGGTGTGAGTTATCAGCAGTGTCAGGGCCTTAGTTAGTGACAGTGTCAGTTCCTGAGTTAGGAGTAGAGTCAGGGCCTAAGTTAGGGACAGTGCCAGTGCTGAGTTCGTAGTAGTATCAGGGCCTTAGTTAGAGACAGTGTCAGGGCCTGAGTTAGGAGTGGTGTCAGAGGCTTTGTTAGGGACAGTGTCAGTGCCTGAGTTAAGAGTAACGTCACAGCTTTAGTTAGGGCCAGTGTCAGGGCCTTAGTTAAGACCAGTGTCAGGGCCTATGATAGGAATCAGATCAGGGCCTGTGTTACGAGTAGTGTCAGGGCCTATGATAGGAATCAGATCAGGGCCTGTGTTACGAGTAGTGTCAGGGCCTTAGTTAAGGACAGTGTCAGGGCCTGAGTCCTGACTTATTCCTAACTTTCCTCACTAAGGATTTTTGACACTACTGCTAATTCAGGTCCTGATAATATCCCTTACTAAGGCCCTGACCCTTTCCCTGGCTAAGGCCCTGAACTTTTCCTAAGTCAGGCCCTGATACTGTCCCTAACAATGGCCCTGACACTACACCTAACTTCGGCCCCGAAATGATACCTAACAAAGGCTCTGTTGCTAGTCCAAACTAAAGCCCTAAAATTGGTCTTAAATAAGGCCTTGACACTAATCCTAACTCAGGCCCTAACACTGTCCCTAGCTAAGGCCCTGACAGTACGCCTAACTCAGGCCCTCGTACGATTCCTAACAATGGCTCTGATGCTAGCCCAAACTAAGGCCCTGAAATTGGTCCTAAATAAGGCCTTGACACGAATCGTAACTCAGGCCCTAGCACTGTCCCTAACTAGGTCTCTGACAGTACACCTAACTCAGACCCTGACACTGTCCCTAAGCAAGGCCCTGACACTACTCCTAACTCAGTCCCTTACACTGTACCTAACAAAGTCACTGATGCTAGGCCTAACTCAGGCCCTGAAACGGTCTGTAACTAAGGCCCTGCTGCCATCAGTATGTAAAGTCCTGACATTATCCTGAGCTAATATCCTGACCTATGTCTTTCCAAGGTCCTGAAACTGTCCCAAAGTAAGCCCTGACGCTGTCCGTAAGTGAAGACCTGAGGCTGTCCCTAACTCAGGCCCTGAAGCTTTCCTTAACTGAAGCCTTGAAGCTGTGACTAACTCAGGCCCTGATCATGTATTTCACGAAGACCTTAATGCTGATCCAGCAAAGACGCTGATGCTGCTCCAAAGTCATGCCCTGACAGTGTGCCCAGCAAAGGGCCTGATGCTAGGCCTCACTCAGGCCCTGTCGCTCTCCCGAAGTCAGGCCCTGACAATGTCACTAACTAAGGCCCTGACTCTACTCCTAACTCAGTCCCGTAAAGTGTACCTAACAAAGGCTCTGATGCTAGTCGTAACTCAGGGCCTGACACTGTCTCTAACTAAGGGCTGCTGCCATCAATATCTAAAGTCCTGACATTATCCGGAGCTAATATCCTGACCCATGTCTTACCAAGGTCCTGAAACTGTCCCAAAGTAAGCCCTGACGCTGTCCATAAGTGAGGCCCTGCAGCTTTCCCTAACTAACCCAGGCCTTGATGCTGTGACTAACTCAGACACTGATCATGTCTTTAACTAAGACCCTAAGGCTGATCCAACAGAGGCCGGAATGCTGCTCCTAAGTCATGCCCTGACAGTGTCCCCAGCTAAGGGTCTGACGCTAGGCCTCACTCAGACCCTATCGCTCTCCCTAAGTCAGGCTCTGATGCTGTCCCTACCTGAAGCCCTAACACTGGTTCTGAATAAGGCCCTGAGAGTCTCAGTAACAAAGGTCTTCACACTATCCTTAGGTCATTTCCTGACACTATCCCTACATGCTAAACTGACACTGTCACTAGCTAATGTCCTGCCTCTTATGCTAACTGAAGCCCTTAGGTTGTGCCTGCCTCAGGCACTGAATTTAGTCCCAAGACCGTGAAATTGTCCCGAACTAAGGCCTAGATGCTCGTCCTACATCTGGCCCTGACACTGTCCCTAACTAAGGCCCTAACACTATTGCTAACTGAGGACCTGACACTGGACCTATCAGGGGCCCGCTACTCCTAACTAACGCCTTGACACTGTCCCTTACTTAGGCCCTGCTACCATCAATATCTAAAGTCCTGACATTATCCTGAGCTAATATCCTAACTCATCTCTTACCAAGGTCCTGAAACTCTCCCTAAGGAAGCCCTGATGCTCTCCCTAAGTGAGGCCTTGAGGCTGTCCCTAACAGAGGCCCTGATAATATCTTTAACATAGCCCCTGAGGCTGATCCTACCGTGGCTCTTATGTTGCTCCTAAGTCATGCCCTGACACTGTCCCTAGCTAAGGCCCTGACGCTAGGCCTCACTCAGGCCCTGTCGCTCTCCCTAAGTCAGGCTCTGACGCTGTCCCTACCCGAAGCCCTGACACTCACTGGTCCTTAATTAGGCCCTGATGCTCTAAGTAACCAAGGTCTTGACACTATCCCTAGGTCATTTCCTGACACTCTCCCTAGAACTTAACCTAACCTTCTCTTTAGCTAATGTCGAGATTAGCTAAAGAGATTCTTTAGAACGAGATTCTTTCATCTTCTGAATATGGTTTTCTTAAAAACATAATTTTTATAGTGTTACTAACTTTAAACAAAATGTACTCAACTGCTGTGGAATAGTCCTTCATAGGAGCGTGCATGGTTCACTTCTGCATCTGCTTGTGGTGGTGTTCAAGTTGCTTTCAGCTGTAGATCCTCTTATGCTAGCTAAATCTGTGATTCTGTCCCTAAATGAGGCCCTGAATTTAGGTCCGAAGCCGTGAACCTGTCCCTAACTGAGGCCTGGAGGCGCGTCCTAACGCAAGTGCTGACACTGTCTCGAACTAAGGCCCTGACACTACACCTAACTCAGTCACTGACACTGTACCTAACAAAGGCTCTGATGCTAGTCCTAACTTAGGCCTGACACTGCCTCTAACTAAGGCCCTGCTGCCGTCAATATCTGAACACCTGACATTATCCTGAGCTAATATCCTGACCCATGTCTTACCAAGGTCCTGAAACTTTCCCAAAGTAAGCCCTGACGCTGTCCCTAAGTGAGACCTTGAGGCTGTCCCTAACAGAGGCCCTGATAATATCTTTAATGAAGACCCTAATGCTGATCCTACAGAGGCCTTTATGCTGCTCCTAAGTCATGCCCTGATACTGTCCCTTACTCTGGCCCCAAAGATAGGCCTCACTTAGGCCCTGTTGCTGTACCTTAGTTAGGCTCTGACGCTGTCCGTACATCAAGCCCTGGCACTGGTCCTGATTAAGGCCCTCACGCTGCTGCTAACTAAGGCCCTGATGCTCTCAATGACTAAGGTCTTCTCGTTATCCCTTGGTCATTTCCTTTCACTATCTCTGGCCTGGAACCTGACTCTGTCCCGAGATAATCTCCTGCATCTTATGCTGACTGAAACCCTAATGCTCTCCCTAACTAAGGCCCTGACTACTCCTAACTAAGGCCATGACACTGTCTCTAACAAAGGCCCAGAATCTGTCCCTAATATAGGCCCTGCTGCCAGCAATAACTAAAATCCTGACACTCTCCTGAGATAATATCCTGACCCATTTCTAACCAAGGTCTTGACACTCTCCCTAAGAAAGCCCTGTCGCTGTCTTTAAGTGAAGACCTGAGGCTGTCCGTAACTCAGGCCCTGAAGCTTTCCCTAACTGAGGCCTTGACGCTGTGACTAACGAGGGCTCTGGTCATCTTTAACTAAGAGCCTAAAGCTGATCCAACAAAGGCACTGATGCTGCTCCTAAGTCACTCCCTGACAGTGTCCTCAGCTGAGCGCCTGACATTAGGCCTCACTCAGACCCTGTCGCTCTCCCTAAGTCAGGCCCTGATACTGTCCCTACCTGAAGCACTAACATTGGTTCTGAATAAGGCCCTGATATTCTCAGTAACAAAGGTCTTCACACTATCCTTAGGTCATTTCCTGACACGATTCCTAGCCTTCACCCTAACCCTGTCCCGAGCTACTATCCTACGTCTTATGCTAACTAAAGACCTTATGCTGTGCCTACCTCAGGCACTGAATTTAGTCCCAAGACCGCTAGACTGTCCCTCACTAAGCTCCATGACCTTATCGTCACAATCTTCCGTGACCACTGTCATCACAATGCTCCACGCCCTTATCATCACAATGCCCCATGACCCCTGTCATCACAATGCTCCATGACCCCTTCCATCACAATGCTCCGTGACCCCTTTCATCAAAATGCGCCATGACCATTGTCATCACAATGCTCCATGACCCCTGGCATCCCAAAGCTCCATGACCACTCTCATTGCAATGCTTCATGACCCTTGTCATCGCAATGCTACATACCATTGTCATCACAATGCTCCATACCCCATGTCATCACATTGGCCCATGACCCTTGTCTCACAATGTTCCATGCTCTTGTGATCACAATGCTCCATGCCCCCTGTCATCACAATGCTCCATGACCCCGGTCATCACAATGCTCCATTACCCTTGTCATCACAAAGCTCCAGGTCCCCTGTCATTCACAAAGCCAAATGACCCCTGTCATCACAATGCTTCATGGCCCTTGTCCTCACAATGCCCCATGACCCCTGTCATCAAATTGCTCCATGTCCCCGTTTATCACAATGCTCTAAATTACCCCTGTAATCACAGTGCTCCATAACCCTTTTCCTTACAATGCTCAATGCCCCTTTTCATCACAATGAGCCATGAAAACTTTCATCAGAATGCTCCATTACCCCTGTCTCATGTCCCCGTTCTTCACAATGCATCACAATTACCCCTGTAATCACAGTGCTCCATGCCCCCTGTCATCACAATGCTCCATGAACCATTTCATCACAATGCTCCATTAATCCTTTCATCGCACTGCTCTATGACTTTTGTCATCACAATGCTCCATGCCCTTCTCATCACAATGCTCCATGGCCTTTATCATCACAATGCTCCATGTTCAATGTAATCACAGTGCTCCACGACCCCTGTCATCACAATGTTCCATGAGACATTTCATCACAAAGCTCCATGACGCTTGTCATCACAATGCTCCATGGCGCTGTGCATCACAATGCTCCATGACCACATTCAGCACAGTGGTCCATGACCCTTTTCATCACAATATTCCATGGCTCTTGCCATCACAATGCCCCATGGCGCTTGTCATCACAATGCTCCATGACCCCTTGTCATCACAATGCCCCATGGCCCCTTTCATCACAATGCTCCATGACCACTTTCATCACAATGCTCCATGTGCCCTGTTCATCACAATGCTCCATGACCCCTTTTCATCACAATGCTCCATGACCATTTTGATCACAAGGCTTCATGCCCTTATCATCACAGTGCTCCATGAACCCTTTCATCACAATGCTCCATGGCCCTTCTCATCACAATGCCCGATGACCACTTCCATCACAATGCTCCATGACCCTTTTCATCAAAATGCGCCATGAACATTGTCATAACAAAGATCCATGACCACGTTCATCACAATGCTCCAGGACCCCTTTCCTTACAATGCTCCATGGCTCTTGTCATCACAAAGCTCCATGGCGCTTGTCATCACAAGGCTCCATGACCACTGGAATCACCATGATCCATGACCCCTTTGATAACAATTCTCCATTACCCCTTTCCTCAGAGTGATCCTTGGCACTTGTCATCACAATGCTCCATGATCCCTGTAATCACAATGATCCTTGACCCCTTTCATCACAATGTTCCATGGCCGCTTTCATCACAATGCTCCATAACCCCTGTCATCACAATGCCCCATGACCCATTTCCCCACAATGCTCCCTGAGCCATGTCATCACAATGGTACTTGTCTTTGTCAATACAATGCTCCATGTCCCCTGTAATCAGAGTCTTCCATGACCCCTTTCATCACAGCTCTCCTTAACACTTTTCTCACAATGCTCCATGCCATTGTCATCACAAAGTTTCATGCCCCCTGTCACCACAATGCTCCAAGCCCACTCTCAACACAATGCTCCATGAGACTTGTCTCACAAGGCTCCATGCCCTTTTCATCACAATGCTCCATTCCCCCTGTCATCACAAGGTTCCATGCCCTTATCATCACAATGCTCCATGACACCTGTCTTCGCAATGTTCCACGCACTTATCATCACAATACTCCTTGACCCTTGTCTAAAATGCTACATGGCGGTGACATCACAATGTTCCATGCACCCTGTCATTACAAGGCTCCATGACACTTGTCATCACAATGTTCCATGGCCCCTATCATTCAAAACGCCATATGACCACTTTCATCACAATGCTCCAAGACCCTTGTCATCACAATGCCCCATGAACCCTGTCATCACAATGCTCCAGGCCCCCTGTCATCACAATGAGCCATGACACCTTTCATCACAATGCTCCATAACCACTGTCATCACAATGATCCATGGCCCTTGTCATCACAATGCTCCCTGGTGCATGTCATCACAAAGATCCATGACCACTTTCAGCACAATGCTCCATGACCCCTTTCATCAAAATTCTCCATGACCATTGTCATCACAATGCTCCATGAGCCCTGTCATTACAAAGCTCCCTGACCCCTGTCATCACCATGATCCATGGCCCTTCTCATCACAGTGCTCCTTCGCTCTTGTCATAACAATGCTCCATGATCGCTGTCATCACAATGATCCATGATTCCTTTCATCACAATTCTCCTTTTCCCCTTTCATCACGATGATCCCTGGAGCTTGTCAAAACAATGCTCCTCGATTCCCTGTAATCACAATGATCCATGACCCCTTTCATGACAATGCTCCATTACCCCACTAATCACAATGATCCATGGTGATTGTCATCACAATGCTCCATGACCCTTGTCATCACAATGCTCCAGGTCGTTGTAATCACAATGTACCATGACACCTTTCACCACAAAGCTCCAAGATCCCTGTCATCACAATGCCCCATGACGCCTATCATCACAATGCTCCATGGCACTTGTCCTCACAATGCTCCATGACCCCTGTCATCACAATCCTCCATAGCGCTTTTCATCACAATCCTCCATGACCACTTTCATCACAATGCTCCATGACCATTTTCATCACAATGCTCCATGACCACTTTCATCACAATGCCCCATGAACTCTGTCATCACAATGCTCCATGGCCCTTGTCATCACAATTCTCCATGACCCTTGTCATCACAGTGCTCCATGGCGCTTGTCATCACAATGATCCAGAGCCTTAGTTCCTGAGTTGGGAGTAGTATCATTGCCTCAATTAGGGAAAATGTCAGTGACTGAGTTGGGAGTAGTGTGAGGGCCCTTGTTAGGGACACTGTCAGTGCCTGAGTTAGGTGTAGTGTCAGGGTTTTATTACATACACTGTCAGTGCCTGAGTTGGGAATAGTGTCAGGGCCTTAGTTATGGACTGTGTCATTGCCTGAGTTAGGAGTAGTGTCAGGGCCTTAGTTAGGAGTAGCATCAGTGCCTTCGTTAGGTATTGTATCAGCGCCTCAGTTAGGAATAGATTCAGGGCCTTATTTTGGGACAGTGTCAGTGCCTGAGTTAGGAGTTTTGTCAGCCTTAGTTAGGGACCTTTTCAGAACCTGAGTTCGGAGTAATGTCAGGGCCTTCCTTAGGTATTGTATCAGTGCCTGAGTTAGGAATAGTGTCAAGGCCTTAGTTAGGGACATTGCCAGGGCATGATTTAGGAGGAGTGTTAGGGTGTGAGTTATGAACAGTGTCAGGGCCTTAGTTAGTGACAGTGTCAGTTCCTGAGTTAGGAGTAGAGTCAGGGCCTAAGTTAGGGACAGTGCCAGTGCTGAGTTCGTAGTAGTATCAGGGCCTTAGTTAGAGACAGTGTCAGGGCCTGAGTTAGGAGTGGTGTCAGAGGCTTTGTTAGGGACAGTGTCAGTGCCTGAGTTAAGAGTAACGTCACAGCTTTAGTTAGGGCCAGTGTCAGGGCCTTAGTTAAGACCAGTGTCAGGGCCTATGATAGGAATCAGATCAGGGCCTGTGTTACGAGTAGTGTCAGGGCCTATGATAGGAATCAGATCAGGGCCTGTGTTACGAGTAGTGTCAGGGCCTTAGTTAAGGACAGTGTCAGGGCCTGAGTCCTGACTTATTCCTAACTTTCCTCACTAAGGATTTTTGACACTACTGCTAATTCAGGTCCTGATAATATCCCTTACTAAGGCCCTGACCCTTTCCCTGGCTAAGGCCCTGAACTTCTCCTAAGTCAGGCCCTGATACTGTCCCTAACAATGGCCCTGACACTACACCTAACTTCGGCCCCGAAATGATACCTAACAAAGGCTCTGTTGCTAGTCCAAACTAAAGCCCTAAAATTGGTCTTAAATAAGGCCTTGACACTAATCCTAACTCAGGCCCTAACACTGTCCCTAGCTAAGGCCCTGACAGTACGCCTAACTCAGGCCCTCGTACGATTCCTAACAATGGCTCTGATGCTAGCCCAAACTAAGGCCCTGAAATTGGTCCTAAATAAGGCCTTGACACGAATTGTAACTCAGGCCCTTGCACTGTCCCTAACTAGGTCTCTGACAGTACACCTAACTCAGACCCTGACACTGTCCCTAAGCAAGGCCCTGACACTACTCCTAACTCAGTCCCTTACACTTTACCTAACAAAGTCACTGATGCTAGGCCTAACTCAGGCCCTGAAACGGTCTGTAACTAAGGCCCTGCTGCCATCAGTATGTAAAGTCCTGACATTATCCTGAGCTAATATCCTGACCTATGTCTTTCCAAGGTCCTGAAACTGTCCCAAAGTAAGCCCTGACGCTGTCCGTAAGTGAAGACCTGAGGCTGTCCCTAACTCAGGCCCTGAAGCTTTCCTTAACTGAAGCCTTGAAGCTGTGACTAACTCAGGCCCTGATCATGTATTTCACGAAGACCTTAATGCTGATCCAGCAAAGACGCTGATGCTGCTCCAAAGTCATGCCCTGACAGTGTGCCCAGCAAAGGGCCTGATGCTAGGCCTCACTCAGGCCCTGTCGCTCTCCCGAAGTCAGGCCCTGACACTGTCACTAACTAAGGCCCTGACACTACTCCTAACTCAGTCCCGTAAAGTGTACCTAACAAAGGCTCTGATGCTAGTCGTAACTCAGGGCCTGACACTGTCTCTAACTAAGGGCTGCTGCCATCAATATCTAAAGTCCTGATATTATCGGGAGCTAATATCCTGACCTATGTCTTACCAAGGTCCTGAAACTGTCCCAAAGTAAGCCCTGACGCTGTCCCTAAGTGAGGCCCTGCAGCTTTCCCTAACTAACTCAGGCCTTGATGCTGTGACTAACTCAGACACTGATCATGTCTTTAACTAAGACCCTAAGGCTGATCCAACAGAGGCCGGGATGCTGCTCCTAAGTCATGCCCTGACAGTGTCCCCAGCTAAGGGTCTGACGCTAGGCCTCACTCAGACCCTATCGCTCTCCCTAAGTCAGGCTCTGATGCTGTCCCTACCTGAAGCCCTAACACTGGTTCTGAATAAGGCCCTGAGAGTCTCAGTAACAAAGGTCTTCACACTATCCTTAGGTCATTTCCTGACACTATCCCTACATGTTAAACTGACACTGTCACTAGCTAATGTCCTGCCTCTTATGCTGACTGAAGCCCTTAGGTTGTGCCTGCCTCAGGCACTGAATTTAGTCCCAAGACTGTGAAACTGTCCCGAACTAAGGCCTAGATGCTCGTCCTACATCTGGCCCTGACACTGTCCCTAACTAAGGCCCTAACACTATTGCTAACTGAGGACCTGACACTGGACCTATCAGGGGCCCGCTACTCCTAACTAACGCCTTGACACTGTCCCTTACTTAGGCCCTGCTACCATCAATATCTAAAGTCCTGACATTATCCTGAGCTAATATCCTAACTCATCTCTTACCAAGGTCCTGAAACTCTCCCTAAGGAAGCCCTGATGCTCTCCCTAAGTGAGGCCTTGAGGCTGTCCCTAACAGAGGCCCTGATAATATCTTTAACATAGCCCCTGAGGCTGATCCTACCGTGGCTCTTATGTTGCTCCTAAGTCATGCCCTGACACTGTCCCTAGCTAAGGCCCTGACGCTAGGCCTCACTCAGGCCCTGTCGCTCTCCCTAAGTCAGGCTCTGACGCTGTCCCTACCCGAAGCCCTGACACTCACTGGTCCTTAATTAGGCCCTGATGCTCTAAGTAACCAAGGTCTTGACACTATCCCTAGGTCATTTCCTGACACTCTCCCTAGATCTTAACCTAACCTTCTCTTTAGCTAATGTCGAGATTAGCTAAAGAGATACTTTAGAACGAGATTCTTTCATCTTCTGAATATGGTTTTCTTAAAAACATAATTTTTATAGTGTTACTAACTTTAAACAAAATGTACTCAACTGCTGTGGAATAGTCCTTCATAGGAGCGTGCATGGTTCACTTCTGCATCTGCTTGTGGTGGTGTTCAAGTTGCTTTCAGCTGTAGATCCTCTTATGCTAGCTAAATCTGTGATTCTGTCCCTAAATGAGGCCCTGAATTTAGGTCCGAAGCCGTGAACCTGTCCCTAACTGAGGCCTGGAGGCGCGTCCTAACGCAAGTGCTGACACTGTCTCGAACTAAGGCCCTGACACTACACCTAACTCAGTCACTGACACTGTACCTAACAAAGGCTCTGATGCTAGTCCTAACTTAGGCCTGACACTGCCTCTAACTAAGGCCCTGCTGCCGTCAATATCTGAACACCTGACATTATCCTGAGCTAATATCCTGACCCATGTCTTACCAAGGTCCTGAAACTTTCCCAAAGTAAGCCCTGACGCTGTCCCTAAGTGAGACCTTGAGGCTGTCCCTAACAGAGGCCCTGATAATATCTTTAATGAAGACCCTAATGCTGATCCTACAGAGGCCTTTATGCTGCTCCTAAGTCATGCCCTGATACTGTCCCTTACTCTGGCCCCAAAGATAGGCCTCACTTAGGCCCTGTTGCTGTACCTTAGTTAGGCTCTGACGCTGTCCGTACATCAAGCCCTGGCACTGGTCCTGATTAAGGCCCTCACGCTGCTGCTAACTAAGGCCCTGATGCTCTCAATGACTAAGGTCTTCTCGTTATCCCTTGGTCATTTCCTTTCACTATCTCTGGCCTGGAACCTGACTCTGTCCCGAGATAATCTCCTGCATCTTATGCTGACTGAAACCCTAATGCTCTCCCTAACTAAGGCCCTGACTACTCCTAACTAAGGCCATGACACTGTCTCTAACAAAGGCCCAGAATCTGTCCCTAATATAGGCCCTGCTGCCAGCAATAACTAAAATCCTGACACTCTCCTGAGATAATATCCTGACCCATTTCTAACCAAGGTCTTGACACTCTCCCTAAGAAAGCCCTGTCGCTGTCTTTAAGTGAAGACCTGAGGCTGTCCGTAACTCAGGCCCTGAAGCTTTCCCTAACTGAGGCCTTGACGTTGTGACTAACGAGGGCTCTGGTCATCTTTAACTAAGAGCCTAAAGCTGATCCAACAAAGGCACTGATGCTGCTCCTAAGTCACTCCCTGACAGTGTCCCCAGCTGAGGGCCTGACATTAGGCCTCACTCAGACCCTGTCGCTCTCCCTAAGTCAGGCCCTGATACTGTCCCTACCTGAAGCACTAACATTGGTTCTGAATAAGGCCCTGATATTCTCAGTAACAAAGGTCTTCACACTATCCTTAGGTCATTTCCTGACACGATTCCTAGCCTTCACCCTAACCCTGTCCCGAGCTACTATCCTACGTCTTATGCTAACTAAAGACCTTATGCTGTGCCTACCTCAGGCACTGAATTTAGTCCCAAGACCGCTAGACTGTCCCTCACTAAGCTCCATGACCTTATCGTCACAATGTTCCGTGACCACTGTCATCACAATGCTCCACGCCCTTATCATCACAATGCCCCATGACCCCTGTCATCACAATGCTCCATGACCCCTTCCATCACAATGCTCCGTGACCCCTTTCATCAAAATGCACCATGACCATTGTCATCACAATGCTCCATGACCCCTGGCATCCCAAAGCTCCATGACCACTCTCATTGCAATGCTTCATGACCCTTGTCATCGCAATGCTACATACCATTGTCATCACAATGCTCCATACCCCATGTCATCACATTGGCCCATGACCCTTGTCTCACAATGTTCCATGCTCTTGTGATCACAATGCTCCACGCCCCCTGTCATCACAATGCTCCATGACCCCGGTCATCACAATGCTCCATTACCATTGTCATCACAAAGCTCCAGGTCCCCTGTCATTCACAAAGCCAAATGACCCCTGTCATCACAATGCTTCATGGCCCTTGTCCTCACAATGCCCCATGACCCCTGTCATCAAATTGCTCCATGTCCCCGTTTATCACAATGCTCTAAATTACCCCTGTAATCACGGTGCTCCATAACCCTTTTCCTTACAATGCTCAATGCCCCTTTTCATCACAATGAGCCATGAAAACTTTCATCAGAATGCTCCATTACCCCTGTCTCATGTCCCCGTTCTTCACAATGCATCACAATTACCCCTGTAATCACAGTGCTCCATAACCCCTTTCATCACAGTGCTCCATGCCCCCTGTCATCACAATGCTCCATGAACCCTTTCATCACAATGCTCCATTAATCCTTTCATCGCACTGCTCTATGACTTTTGTCATCACAATGCTCCATGCCCTTCTCATCACAATGCTCCATGGCCTTTGTCATCACAATGCTCCATGTTCAATGTAATCACAGTGCTCCACGACCCCTGTCATCACAATGTTCCATGAGACATTTCATCACAAAGCTCCATGACGCTTGTCATCACAATGCTCCATGGCGCTGTGCATCACAATGCTCCATGACCACATTCAGCACAGTGGTCCATGACCCTTTTCATCACAATATTCCATGGCTCTTGCCATCACAATGCCCCATGGCGCTTGTCATCTCAATGCCCCATGGCCCCTTTCATCACAATGCTCCATGACCACTTTCATCACAATGCTCCATGTGCCCTGTTCATCACAATGCTCCATGACCCCTTTTCATCACAATGCTCCATGACCATTTTGATCACAAGGCTTCATGCCCTTATCATCACAGTGCTCCATGAACCCTTTCATCACAATGCTCCATGGCCCTTCTCATCACAATGCCCGATGACCACTTCCATCACAATGCTCCATGACCCTTTTCATCAAAATGCACCATGAACATTGTCATAACAAAGCTCCATGACCACGTTCATCACAATGCTCCAGGACCCCTTTCCTTACAATGCTCCATGGCTCTTGTCATCACAAAGCTCCATGGCGCTTGTCATCACAAGGCTCCATGACCACTGGAATCACCATGATCCATGACCCCTTTGATAACAATTCTCCATTACCCCTTTCCTCAGAGTGATCCTTGGCACTTGTCATCAAAATGCTCCATGATCCCTGTAATCACAATGATCCTTGACCCCTTTCATCACAATGTTCCATGGCCGCTTTCATCACAATGCTCCATAACCCCTGTCATCACAATGCCCCATGACCCATTTCCCCACAATGCTCCCTGAGCCATGTCATCACAATGCTACTTGTCTTTGTCAATACAATGCTCCATGTCCCCTGTAATCAGAGTCTTCCATGACCCCTTTCATCACAGCTCTCCTTAACACTTTTCTCACAATGCTCCATGCCATTGTCATCACAAAGTTTCATGCCCCCTGTCACCACAATGCTCCAAGCCCACTCTCAACACAATGCTCCATGAGACTTGTCTCACAAGGCTCCATGCCCTTTTCATCACAATGCTCCATTCCCCCTGTCATCACAATGCTCCATGCCCCCTTTCATTACAATGTTCCATGCCCCCTGTCATCACAAGGTTCCATGCCCTTATCATCACAATGCTCCATGACACCTGTCTTCGCAATGTTCCACGCACTTATCATCACAATACTCCTTGACCCTTGTCTAAAATGCTACATGGCGGTGACATCACAATGTTCCATGCACCCTGTCATTACAAGGCTCCATGACACTTGTCATCACAATGTTCCATGGCCCCTATCATTCAAAACGCCATATGACCACTTTCATCACAATGCTCCAAGACCCTTGTCATCACAATGCCCCATGAACCCTGTCATCACAATGCTCCAGGCCCCCTGTCATCACAATGAGCCATGACACCTTTCATCACAATGCTCCATAACCACTGTCATCACAATGATCCATGGCCCTTGTCATCACAATGCTCCCTGGTGCATGTCATCACAAAGATCCATGACCACTTTCAGCACAATGCTCCATGACCCCTTTCATCAAAATTCTCCATGACCATTGTCATCACAATGCTCCATGAGCCCTGTCATTACAAAGCTCCCTGACCCCTGTCATCACCATGATCCATGGCCCTTCTCATCACAGTGCTCCTTCGCTCTTGTCATAACAATGCTCCATGATCGCTGTCATCACAATGATCCATGATTCCTTTCATCACAATTCTCCTTTTCCCCTTTCATCACGATGATCCCTGGAGCTTGTCAAAACAATGCTCCTCGATTCCCTGTAATCACAATGATCCATGACCCCTTTCATGACAATGCTCCATTACCCCACTAATCACAATGATCCATGGTGATTGTCATCACAATGCTCCATGACCCTTGTCATCACAATGCTCCAGGTCGTTGTAATCACAATGTACCATGACACCTTTCACCACAAAGCTCCAAGATCCCTGTCATCACAATGCCCCATGACGCCTATCATCACAATGCTCCATGGCACTTGTCCTCACAATGCTCCATGACCCCTGTCATCACAATCCTCCATAGCGCTTTTCATCACAATCCTCCATGACCACTTGCATCACAATGCTCCATGACCATTTTCATCACAATGCTCCATGACCACTTTCATCACAATGCCCCATGAACTCTGTCATCACAATGCTCCATGGCCCTTGTCATCACAATTCTCCATGACCCTTGTCATCACAGTGCTCCATGGCGCTTGTCATCACAATGATCCAGAGCCTTAGTTCCTGAGTTGGGAGTAGTATCATTGCCTCAATTAGGGAAAATGTCAGTGACTGAGTTGGGAGTAGTGTGAGGGCCCTTGTTAGGGACACTGTCAGTGCCTGAGTTAGGTGTAGTGTCAGGGTTTTATTACATACACTGTCAGTGCCTGAGTTGGGAATAGTGTCAGGGCCTTAGTTATGGACTGTGTCATTGCCTGAGTTAGGAGTAGTGTCAGGGCCTTAGTTAGGAGTAGCATCAGTGCCTTCGTTAGGTATTGTATCAGCGCCTCAGTTAGGAATAGATTCAGGGCCTTATTTTGGGACAGTGTCAGTGCCTGAGTTAGGAGTTTTGTCAGCCTTAGTTAGGGACCTTTTCAGAGCCTGAGTTCGGAGTAATGTCAGGGCCTTCCTTAGGTATTGTATCAGTGCCTGAGTTAGGAATAGTGTCAAGGCCTTAGTTAGGGACATTGCCAGGGCATGATTTAGGAGGAGTGTTAGGGTGTGAGTTATGAACAGTGTCAGGGCCTTAGTTAGTGACAGTGTCAGTTCCTGAGTTAGGAGTAGAGTCAGGGCCTAAGTTAGGGACAGTGCCAGTGCTGAGTTCGTAGTAGTATCAGGGCCTTAGTTAGAGACAGTGTCAGGGCCTGAGTTAGGAGTAGTGTCAGAGGCTTTGTTAGGGACAGTGTCAGTGCCTGAGTTAAGAGTAACGTCACAGCTTTAGTTAGGGCCAGTGTCAGGGCCTTAGTTAAGACCAGTGTCAGGGCCTATGATAGGAATCAGATCAGGGCCTGTGTTACGAGTAGTGTCAGGGCCTATGATAGGAATCAGATCAGGGCCTGTGTTACGAGTAGTGTCAGGGCCTTAGTTAAGGACAGTGTCAGGGCCTGAGTCCTGACATATTCCTAACTTTCCTCACTAAGGATTTTTGACACTACTGCTAATTCAGGTCCTGATAATATCCCTTACTAAGGCCCTGACCCTTTCCCTGGCTAAGGCCCTGAACTTCTCCTAAGTCAGGCCCTGATACTGTCCCTAACAATGGCCCTGACACTACACCTAACTTCGGCCCCGAAATGATACCTAACAAAGGCTCTGTTGCTAGTCCAAACTAAAGCCCTAAAATTGGTCTTAAATAAGGCCTTGACACTAATCCTAACTCAGGCCCTAACACTGTCCCTAGCTAAGGCCCTGACAGTACGCCTAACTCAGGCCCTCGTACGATTCCTAACAATGGCTCTGATGCTAGCCCAAACTAAGGCCCTGAAATTGGTCCTAAATAAGGCCTTGACACGAATTGTAACTCAGGCCCTAGCACTGTCCCTAACTAGGTCTCTGACAGTACACCTAACTCAGACCCTGACACTGTCCCTAAGCAAGGCCCTGACACTACTCCTAACTCAGTCCCTTACACTGTACCTAACAAAGTCACTGATGCTAGGCCTAACTCAGGCCCTGAAACGGTCTGTAACTAAGGCCCTGCTGCCATCAGTATGTAAAGTCCTGACATTATCCTGAGCTAATATCCTGACCTATGTCTTTCCAAGGTCCTGAAACTGTCCCAAAGTAAGCCCTGACGCTGTCCGTAAGTGAAGACCTGAGGCTGTCCCTAACTCAGGCCCTGAAGCTTTCCTTAACTGAAGCCTTGAAGCTGTGACTAACTCAGGCCCTGATCATGTATTTCACGAAGACCTTAATGCTGATCCAGCAAAGACGCTGATGCTGCTCCAAAGTCATGCCCTGACAGTGTGCCCAGCAAAGGGCCTGATGCTAGGCCTCACTCAGGCCCTGTCGCTCTCCCGAAGTCAGGCCCTGACACTGTCACTAACTAAGGCCCTGACACTACTCCTAACTCAGTCCCGTAAAGTGTACCTAACAAAGGCTCTGATGCTAGTCGTAACTCAGGGCCTGACACTGTCTCTAACTAAGGGCTGCTGCCATCAATATCTAAAGTCCTGATATTATCGGGAGCTAATATCCTGACCTATGTCTTACCAAGTTCCTGAAACTGTCCCAAAGTAAGCCCTGACGCTGTCCCTAAGTGAGGCCCTGCAGCTTTCCCTAACTAACTCAGGCCTTGATGCTGTGACTAACTCAGACACTGATCATGTCTTTAACTAAGACCCTAAGGCTGATCCAACAGAGGCCGGGATGCTGCTCCTAAGTCATGCCCTGACAGTGTCCCCAGCTAAGGGTCTGACGCTAGGCCTCACTCAGACCCTATCGCTCTCCCTAAGTCAGGCTCTGATGCTGTCCCTACCTGAAGCCCTAACACTGGTTCTGAATAAGGCCCTGAGAGTCTCAGTAACAAAGGTCTTCACACTATCCTTAGGTCATTTCCTGACACTATCCCTACATGTTAAACTGACACTGTCACTAGCTAATGTCCTGCCTCTTATGCTAACTGAAGCCCTTAGGTTGTGCCTGCCTCAGTCACTGAATTTAGTCCCAAGACTGTGAAACTGTCCCGAACTAAGGCCTAGATGCTCGTCCTACATCTGGCCCTGGCACTGTCCCTAACTAAGGCCCTAACACTATTGCTAACTGAGGACCTGACACTGGACCTATCAGGGGCCCGCTACTCCTAACTAACGCCTTGACACTGTCCCTTACTTAGGCCCTGCTACCATCAATATCTAAAGTCCTGACATTATCCTGAGCTAATATCCTAACTCATCTCTTACCAAGGTCCTGAAACTCTCCCTAAGGAAGCCCTGATGCTCTCCCTAAGTGAGGCCTTGAGGCTGTCCCTAACAGAGGCCCTGATAATATCTTTAACATAGCCCCTGAGGCTGATCCTACCGTGGCTCTTATGTTGCTCCTAAGTCATGCCCTGACACTGTCCCTAGCTAAGGCCCTGACGCTGGGCCTCACTCAGGCCCTGTCGCTCTCCCTAAGTCAGGCTCTGACGCTGTCCCTACCCGAAGCCCTGACACTCACTGGTCCTTAATTAGGCCCTGATGCTCTAAGTAACCAAGGTCTTGACACTATCCCTAGGTCATTTCCTGACACTCTCCCTAGATCTTAACCTAACCTTCTCTTTAGCTAATGTCGAGATTAGCTAAAGAGATACTTTAGAACGAGATTCCTTCATCTTCTGAATATGGTTTTCTTAAAAACATAATTTTTATAATGTTACTAACTTTAAACAAAATGTACTCAACTGCTGTGGAATAGTCCTTCATAGGAGCGTGCATGGTTCACTTCTGCATCTGCTTGTGGTGGTGTTCAAGTTGCTTTCAGCTGTAGATCCTCTTATGCTAGCTAAATCTGTGATTCTGTCCCTAAATGAGGCCCTGAATTTAGGTCCGAAGCCGTGAACCTGTCCCTAACTGAGGCCTGGAGGCGCGTCCTAACGCAAGTGCTGACACTATCTCGAACTAAGGCCCTGACACTACACCTAACTCAGTCACTGACACTGTACCTAACAAAGGCTCTGATGCTAGTCCTAACTTAGGCCTGACACTGCCTCTAACTAAGGCCCTGCTGCCGTCAATATCTGAACACCTGACATTATCCTGAGCTAATATCCTGACCCATGTCTTACCAAGGTCCTGAAACTTTCCCAAAGTAAGCCCTGACGCTGTCCCTAAGTGAGACCTTGAGGCTGTCCCTAAGAGAGGCCCTGATAATATCTTTAATGAAGACCCTAATGCTGATCCTACAGAGGCCTTTATGCTGCTCCTAAGTCATGCCCTGATACTGTCCCTTACTCAGGCCCCAAAGATAGGCCTCACTTAGGCCCTGTTGCTGTACCTTAGTTAGGCTCTGACGCTGTCCGTACATCAAGCCCTGGCACTGGTCCTGATTAAGGCCCTCACGCTGCTGCTAACTAAGGCCCTGATGCTCTCAATGACTAAGGTCTTCTCGTTATCCCTTGGTCATTTCCTTTCACCATCTCTAGCCTGGAACCTGACTCTGTCCCGAGATAATCTCCTGCATCTTATGCTGACTGAAACCCTAATGCTCTCCCTAACTAAGGCCCTGACTACTCCTAACTAAGGCCATGACACTGTCTCTAACAAAGGCCCAGAATCTGTCCCTAATATAGGCCCTGCTGCCAGCAATAACTAAAATCCTGACACTCTCCTGAGATAATATCCTGACCCATTTCTAACCAAGGTCTTGACACTCTCCCTAAGAAAGCCCTGTCGCTGTCTTTAAGTGAAGACCTGAGGCTGTCCGTAACTCAGGCCCTGAAGCTTTCCCTAACTGAGGCCTTGACGCTGTGACTAACTAGGGCTCTGGTCATCTTTAACTAAGAGCCTAAAGCTGATCCAACAAAGGCACTGATGCTGCTCCTAAGTCACTCCCTGACAGTGTCCCCAGCTGAGCGCCTGACATTAGGCCTCGCTCAGACACTGTCGCTCTCCCTAAGTCAGGCCCTGATACTGTCCCTACCTGAAGCACTAACATTGGTTCTGAATAAGGCCCTGATATTCTCAGTAACAAAGGTCTTCACACTATCCTTAGGTCATTTCCTGACACGATTCCTAGCCTTCACCCTAACCCTGTCCCGAGCTACTATCCTAGTCTTATGCTAACTAAAGACCTTATGCTGTGCCTACCTCAGGCACTGAATTTAGTCCCAAGACCGCTAGACTGTCCCTCACTAAGCTCCATGACCTTATCGTCACAATGTTCCGTGACCACTGTCATCACAATGCTCCACGCACTTATCATCACAATGCCCCATGACCCCTGTCATCACAATGCTCCATGACCCCTTCCATCACAATGCTCCGTGACCCCTTTCATCAAAATGCGCCATGACCATTGTCATCACAATGCTCCATGACCCCTGGCATCCCAAAGCTCCATGACCACTCTCATTGCAATGCTTCATGACCCTTGTCATCGCAATGCTACATACCATTGTCATCACAATGCTCCATACCCCATGTCATCACATTGGCCCATGACCCTTGTCTCACAATGTTCCATGCTCTTGTGATCACAATGCTCCATGCCCCCTGTCATCACAATGCTCCATGACCCCGGTCATCACAATGCTCCATTACCCTTGTCATCACAAAGCTCCAGGTCCCCTGTCATTCACAAAGCCAAATGACCCCTGTCATCACAATGCTTCATGGCCCTTGTCCTCACAATGCCCCATGACCCCTGTCATCAAATTGCTCCATGACCCCGTTTATCACAATGCTCTAAATTACCCCTGTAATCACAGTGCTCCATAACCCTTTTCCTTACAATGCTCAATGCCCCTTTTCATCACAATGAGCCATGAAAACTTTCATCAGAATGCTCCATTACCCCTGTCTCATGTCCCCGTTCTTCACAATGCATCACAATTACCCCTGTAATCACAGTGCTCCATAACCCCTTTCATCACAGTGCTCCATGCCCCCTGTCATCACAATGCTCCATGAACCCTTTCATCACAATGCTCCATTAATCCTTTCATCTCACTGCTCTATGACTTTTGTCATCACAGTGCTCCATGCCCTTCTCATCACAATGCTCCATGGCCTTTATCATCACAATGCTCCATGTTCAATGTAATCACAGTGCTCCACGACCCCTGTCATCACAATGTTCCATGAGACATTTCATCACAAAGCTCCATGACGCTTGTCATCACAATGCTCCATGGCGCTGTGCATCACAATGCTCCATGACCACATTCAGCACAGTGGTCCATGACCCTTTTCATCACAATATTCCATGGCTCTTGCCATCACAATGCCCCATGGCGTTTGTCATCACAATGCTCCATGACCCCTTGTCATCACAATGCCCCATAGCCCCTTTCATCACAATGCTCCATGACCACTTTCATCACAATGTTCCATGTGCCCTGTTCATCACAATGCTCCATGACCCCTTTTCATCACAATGCTCCATGACCATTTTGATCACAAGGCTTCATGCCCTTATCATCACAGTGCTCCATGAACCCTTTCATCACAATGCTCCATGGCCCTTCTCATCACAATGCCCGATGACCACTTCCATCACAATGCTCCATGACCCTTTTCATCAAAATGCACCATGAACATTGTCATAACAAAGCTCCATGACCACGTTCATCACAATGCTCCAGGACCCCTTTCCTTACAATGCTCCATGGCTCTTGTCATCACAAAGCTCCATGGCGCTTGTCATCACAAGGCTCCATGACCACTGGAATCACCATGATCCATGACCCCTTTGATAACAATTCTCCATTACCCCTTTCCTCAGAGTGATCCTTGGCACTTGTCATCAAAATGCTCCATGATCCCTGTAATCACAATGATCCTTGACCCCTTTCATCACAATGTTCCATGGCCGCTTTCATCACAATGCTCCATAACCCCTGTCATCACAATGCCCCATGACCCATTTCCCCACAATGCTCCCTGAGCCATGTCATCACAATGCTACTTGTCTTTGTCAATACAATGCTCCATGTCCCCTGTAATCAGAGTCTTCCATGACCCCTTTCATCACAGCTCTCCTTAACACTTTTCTCACAATGCTCCATGCCATTGTCATCACAAAGTTTCATGCCCCCTGTCACCACAATGCTCCAAGCCCACTCTCAACACAATGCTCCATGAGACTTGTCTCACAAGGCTCCATGCCCTTTTCATCACAATGCTCCATTCCCCCTGTCATCACAATGCTCCATGCCCCCTTTCATTACAATGTTCCATGCCCCCTGTCATCACAAGGTTCCATGCCCTTATCATCACAATGCTCCATGACACCTGTCTTCGCAATGTTCCACGCACTTATCATCACAATACTCCTTGACCCTTGTCTAAAATGCTACATGGCGGTGACATCACAATGTTCCATGCACCCTGTCATTACAAGGCTCCATGACACTTGTCATCACAATGTTCCATGGCCCCTATCATTCAAAACGCCATATGACCACTTTCATCACAATGCTCCAAGACCCTTGTCATCACAATGCCCCATGAACCCTGTCATCACAATGCTCCAGGCCCCCTGTCATCACAATGAGCCATGACACCTTTCATCACAATGCTCCATAACCACTGTCATCACAATGATCCATGGCCCTTGTCATCACAATGCTCCCTGGTGCATGTCATCACAAAGATCCATGACCACTTTCAGCACAATGCTCCATGACCCCTTTCATCAAAATTCTCCATGACCATTGTCATCACAATGCTCCATGAGCCCTGTCATTACAAAGCTCCCTGACCCCTGTCATCACCATGATCCATGGCCCTTCTCATCACAGTGCTCCTTCGCTCTTGTCATAACAATGCTCCATGATCGCTGTCATCACAATGATCCATGATTCCTTTCATCACAATTCTCCTTTTCCCCTTTCATCACGATGATCCCTGGAGCTTGTCAAAACAATGCTCCTCGATTCCCTGTAATCACAATGATCCATGACCCCTTTCATGACAATGCTCCATTACCCCACTAATCACAATGATCCATGGTGATTGTCATCACAATGCTCCATGACCCTTGTCATCACAATGCTCCAGGTCGTTGTAATCACAATGTACCATGACACCTTTCACCACAAAGCTCCAAGATCCCTGTCATCACAATGCCCCATGACGCCTATCATCACAATGCTCCATGGCACTTGTCCTCACAATGCTCCATGACCCCTGTCATCACAATCCTCCATAGCGCTTTTCATCACAATCCTCCATGACCACTTGCATCACAATGCTCCATGACCATTTTCATCACAATGCTCCATGACCACTTTCATCACAATGCCCCATGAACTCTGTCATCACAATGCTCCATGGCCCTTGTCATCACAATTCTCCATGACCCTTGTCATCACAGTGCTCCATGGCGCTTGTCATCACAATGATCCAGAGCCTTAGTTCCTGAGTTGGGAGTAGTATCATTGCCTCAATTAGGGAAAATGTCAGTGACTGAGTTGGGAGTAGTGTGAGGGCCCTTGTTAGGGACACTGTCAGTGCCTGAGTTAGGTGTAGTGTCAGGGTTTTATTACATACACTGTCAGTGCCTGAGTTGGGAATAGTGTCAGGGCCTTAGTTATGGACTGTGTCATTGCCTGAGTTAGGAGTAGTGTCAGGGCCTTAGTTAGGAGTAGCATCAGTGCCTTCGTTAGGTATTGTATCAGCGCCTCAGTTAGGAATAGATTCAGGGCCTTATTTTGGGACAGTGTCAGTGCCTGAGTTAGGAGTTTTGTCAGCCTTAGTTAGGGACCTTTTCAGGGCCTGAGTTAGGAGTAATGTCAGGGCCTTCCTTAGGTATTGTATCAGTGCCTGAGTTAGGAATAGTGTCAAGGCCTTAGTTAGGGACATTGCCAGGGCATGATTTAGGAGGAGTGTTAGGGTGTGAGTTATGAACAGTGTCAGGGCCTTAGTTAGTGACAGTGTCAGTTCCTGAGTTAGGAGTAGAGTCAGGGCCTAAGTTAGGGACAGTGCCAGTGCTGAGTTCGTAGTAGTATCAGGACCTTAGTTAGAGACAGTGTCAGGGCCTGAGTTAGGAGTAGTGTCAGAGGCTTTGTTAGGGACAGTGTCAGTGCCTGAGTTAAGAGTAACGTCACAGCTTTAGTTAGGGCCAGTGTCAGGGCCTTAGTTAAGACCAGTGTCAGGGCTTATGATAGGAATCAGATCAGGGCCTGTGTTACGAGTAGTGTCAGGGCCTATGATAGGAATCAGATCAGGGCCTGTGTTACGAGTAGTGTCAGGGCCTTAGTTAAGGACAGTGTCAGGGCCTGAGTCCTGACTTATTCCTAACTTTCCTCACTAAGGATTTTTGACACTACTGCTAATTCAGGTCCTGATAATATCCCTTACTAAGGCCCAGACCCTTTCCCTGGCTAATGCCCTGAACTTCTCCTAAGTCAGGCCCTGATACTGTCCCTAACAATGGCCCTGACACTACACCTAACTTCGGCCCCGAAATGATACCTAACAAAGGCTCTGTTGCTAGTCCAAACTAAAGCCCTAAAATTGGTCTTAAATAAGGCCTTGACACTAATCCTAACTCAGGCCCTTACACTGTCCCTAGCTAAGGCCCTGACAGTACGCCTAACTCAGGCCCTCGTACGATTCCTAACAATGGCTCTGATGCTAGCCCAAACTAAGGCCCTGAAATTGGTCCTAAATAAGGACTTGACACGAATCGTAACTCAGGCCCTAGCACTGTCCCTAACTAGGTCTCTGACAGTACACCTAACTCAGACCCTGACACTGTCCCTAAGCAAGGCCCTGACACTACTCCTAACTCAGTCCCTTACACTGTACCTAACAAAGTCACTGATGCTAGGCCTAACTCAGGCCCTGAAACGGTCTGTAACTAAGGCCCTGCTGCCATCAGTATGTAAAGTCCTGACATTATCCTGAGCTAATATCCTGACCTATGTCTTTCCAAGGTCCTGAAACTGTCCCAAAGTAAGCCCTGACGCTGTCCGTAAGTGAAGACCTGAGGCTGTCCCTAACTCAGGCCCTGAAGCTTTCCTTAACTGAAGCCTTGAAGCTGTGACTAACTCAGGCCCTGATCATGTATTTCACGAAGACCTTAATGCTGATCCAGCAAAGACGCTGATGCTGCTCCAAAGTCATGCCCTGACAGTGTGCCCAGCAAAGGGCCTGATGCTAGGCCTCACTCAGGCCCTGTCGCTCTCCCGAAGTCAGGCCCTGACACTGTCACTAACTAAGGCCCTGACACTACTCCTAACTCAGTCCCGTAAAGTGTACCTAACAAAGACTCTGATGCTAGTCGTAACTCAGGGCCTGACACTGTCTCTAACTAAGGGCTGCTGCCATCAATATCTAAAGTCCTGATATTATCGGGAGCTAATATCCTGACCTATGTCTTACCAAGGTCCTGAAACTGTCCCAAAGTAAGCCGTGACGCTGTCCCTAAGTGAGGCCCTGCAGCTTTCCCTAACTAACTCAGGCCTTGATGCTGTGACTAACTCAAACACTGATCATGTCTTTAACTAAGACCCTAAGGCTGATCCAACAGAGGCCGGGATGCTGCTCCTAAGTCATGCCCTGACAGTGTCCCCAGCTAAGGGTCTGACGCTAGGCCTCACTCAGACCCTATCGCTCTCCCTAAGTCAGGCTCTGATGCTGTCCCTACCTGAAGCCCTAACACTGGTTCTGAATAAGGCCCTGAGAGTCTCAGTAACAAAGGTCTTCACACTATCCTTAGGTCATTTCCTGACACTATCCCTACATGTTAAACTGACACTGTCACTAGCTAATGTCCTGCCTCTTATGCTAACTGAAGCCCTTAGGTTCTGCCTGCCTCAGGCACTGAATTTAGTCCCAAGACTGTGAAACTGTCCCGAACTAAGGCCTAGATGCTCGTCCTACATCTGGCCCTGACACTGTCCCTAACTAAGGCCCTAACACTATTGCTAACTGAGGACCTGACACTGGACCTATCAGGGGCCCGCTACTCCTAACTAACGCCTTGACACTGTCCCTTACTTAGGCCCTGCTACCATCAATATCTAAAGTCCTGACATTATCCTGAGCTAATATCCTAACTCATCTCTTACCAAGGTCCTGAAACTCTCCCTAAGGAAGCCCTGATGCTCTCCCTAAGTGAGGCCTTGAGGCTGTCCCTAACAGAGGCCCTGATAATATCTTTAACATAGCCCCTGAGGCTGATCCTACCGTGGCTCTTATGTTGCTCCTAAGTCATGCCCTGACACTGTCCCTAGCTAAGGCCCTGACGCTAGGCCTCACTCAGGCCCTGTCGCTCTCCCTAAGTCAGGCTCTGACGCTGTCCCTACCCGAAGCCCTGACACTCACTGGTCCTTAATTAGGCCCTGATGCTCTAAGTAACCAAGGTCTTGACACTATCCCTAGGTCATTTCCTGACACTCTCCCTAGATCTTAACCTAACCTTCTCTTTAGCTAATGTCGAGATTAGCTAAAGAGATACTTTAGAACGAGATTCTTTCATCTTCTGAATATGGTTTTCTTAAAAACATAATTTTTATAGTGTTACTAACTTTAAACAAAATGTACTCAACTGCTGTGGAATAGTCCTTCATAGGAGCGTGCATGGTTCACTTCTGCATCTGCTTGTGGTGGTGTTCAAGTTGCTTTCAGCTGTAGATCCTCTTATGCTAGCTAAATCTGTGATTCTGTCCCTAAATGAGGCCCTGAATTTAGGTCCGAAGCCGTGAACCTGTCCCTAACTGAGGCCTGGAGGCGCGTCCTAACGCAAGTGCTGACACTGTCTCGAACTAAGGCCCTGACACTACACCTAACTCAGTCACTGACACTGTACCTAACAAAGGCTCTGATGCTAGTCCTAACTTAGGCCTGACACTGCCTCTAACTAAGGCCCTGCTGCCGTCAATATCTGAACACCTGACATTATCCTGAGCTAATATCCTGACCCATATCTTACCAAGGTCCTGAAACTTTCCCAAAGTAAGCCCTGACGCTGTCCCTAAGTGAGACCTTGAGGCTGTCCCTAACAGAGGCCCTGATAATATCTTTAATGAAGACCCTAATGCTGATCCTACAGAGGCCTTTATGCTGCTCCTAAGTCATGCCCTGATACTGTCCCTTACTCAGGCCCCAAAGATAGGCCTCACTTAGGCCCTGTTGCTGTACCTTAGTTAGGCTCTGACGCTGTCCGTACATCAAGCCCTGGCACTGGTCCTGATTAAGGCCCTCACGCTGCTGCTAACTAAGGCCCTGATGCTCTCAATGACTAAGGTCTTCTCGTTATCCCTTGGTCATTTCCTTTCACCATCTCTAGCCTGGAACCTGACTCTGTCCCGAGATAATCTCCTGCATCTTATGCTGACTGAAACCCTAATGCTCTCCCTAACTAAGGCCCTGACTACTCCTAACTAAGGCCATGACACTGTCTCTAACAAAGGCCCAGAATCTGTCCCTAATATAGGCCCTGCTGCCAGCAATAACTAAAATCCTGACACTCTCCTGAGATAATATCCTGACCCATTTCTAACCAAGGTCTTGACACTCTCCCTAAGAAAGCCCTGTCGCTGTCTTTAAGTGAAGACCTGAGGCTGTCCGTAACTCAGGCCCTGAAGCTTTCCCTAACTGAGGCCTTGACGCTGTGACTAACTAGGGCTCTGGTCATCTTTAACTAAGAGCCTAAAGCTGATCCAACAAAGGCACTGATGCTGCTCCTAAGTCACTCCCTGACAGTGTCCCCAGCTGAGCGCCTGACATTAGGCCTCACTCAGACCCTGTCGCTCTCCCTAAGTCAGGCCCTGATACTGTCCCTACCTGAAGCACTAACATTGGTTCTGAATAAGGCCCTGATATTCTCAGTAACAAAGGTCTTCACACTATCCTTAGGTCATTTCCTGACACGATTCCTAGCCTTCACCCTAACCCTGTCCCGAGCTACTATCCTACGTCTTATGCTAACTAAAGACCTTATGCTGTGCCTACCTCAGGCACTGAATTTAGTCCCAAGACCGCTAGACTGTCCCTCACTAAGCTCCATGACCTTATCGTCACAATGTTCCGTGACCACTGTCATCACAATGCTCCACGCACTTATCATCACAATGCCCCATGACCCCTGTCATCACAATGCTCCATGACCCCTTCCATCACAATGCTCCGTGACCCCTTTCATCAAAATGCGCCATGACCATTGTCATCACAATGCTCCATGACCCCTGGCATCCCAAAGCTCCATGACCACTCTCATTGCAATGCTTCATGACCCTTGTCATCGCAATGCTACATACCATTGTCATCACAATGCTCCATACCCCATGTCATCACATTGGCCCATGACCCTTGTCTCACAATGTTCCATGCTCTTGTGATCACAATGCTCCATGCCCCCTGTCATCACAATGCTCCATGACCCCGGTCATCACAATGCTCCATTACCCTTGTCATCACAAAGCTCCAGGTCCCCTGTCATTCACAAAGCCAAATGACCCCTGTCATCACAATGCTTCATGGCCCTTGTCCTCACAATGCCCCATGACCCCTGTCATCAAATTGCTCCATGACCCCGTTTATCACAATGCTCTAAATTACCCCTGTAATCACAGTGCTCCATAACCCTTTTCCTTACAATGCTCAATGCCCCTTTTCATCACAATGAGCCATGAAAACTTTCATCAGAATGCTCCATTACCCCTGTCTCATGTCCCCGTTCTTCACAATGCATCACAATTACCCCTGTAATCACAGTGCTCCATAACCCCTTTCATCACAGTGCTCCATGCCCCCTGTCATCACAATGCTCCATGAACCCTTTCATCACAATGCTCCATTAATCCTTTCATCTCACTGCTCTATGACTTTTGTCATCACAGTGCTCCATGCCCTTCTCATCACAATGCTCCATGGCCTTTATCATCACAATGCTCCATGTTCAATGTAATCACAGTGCTCCACGACCCCTGTCATCACAATGTTCCATGAGACATTTCATCACAAAGCTCCATGACGCTTGTCATCACAATGCTCCATGGCGCTGTGCATCACAATGCTCCATGACCACATTCAGCACAGTGGTCCATGACCCTTTTCATCACAATATTCCATGGCTCTTGCCATCACAATGCCCCATGGCGTTTGTCATCACAATGCTCCATGACCCCTTGTCATCACAATGCCCCATAGCCCCTTTCATCACAATGCTCCATGACCACTTTCATCACAATGTTCCATGTGCCCTGTTCATCACAATGCTCCATGACCCCTTTTCATCACAATGCTCCATGACCATTTTGATCACAAGGCTTCATGCCCTTATCATCACAGTGCTCCATGAACCCTTTCATCACAATGCTCCATGGCCCTTCTCATCACAATGCCCGATGACCACTTCCATCACAATGCTCCATGACCCTTTTCATCAAAATGCACCATGAACATTGTCATAACAAAGCTCCATGACCACGTTCATCACAATGCTCCAGGACCCCTTTCCTTACAATGCTCCATGGCTCTTGTCATCACAAAGCTCCATGGCGCTTGTCATCACAAGGCTCCATGACCACTGGAATCACCATGATCCATGACCCCTTTGATAACAATTCTCCATTACCCCTTTCCTCAGAGTGATCCTTGGCACTTGTCATCAAAATGCTCCATGATCCCTGTAATCACAATGATCCTTGACCCCTTTCATCACAATGTTCCATGGCCGCTTTCATCACAATGCTCCATAACCCCTGTCATCACAATGCCCCATGACCCATTTCCCCACAATGCTCCCTGAGCCATGTCATCACAATGCTACTTGTCTTTGTCAATACAATGCTCCATGTCCCCTGTAATCAGAGTCTTCCATGACCCCTTTCATCACAGCTCTCCTTAACACTTTTCTCACAATGCTCCATGCCAATGTCATCACAAAGTTTCATGCCCCCTGTCACCACAATGCTCCAAGCCCACTCTCAACACAATGCTCCATGAGACTTGTCTCACAAGGCTCCATGCCCTTTTCATCACAATGCTCCATTCCCCCTGTCATCACAATGCTCCATGCCCCCTTTCATTACAATGTTCCATGCCCCCTGTCATCACAAGGTTCCATGCCCTTATCATCACAATGCTCCATGACACCTGTCTTCGCAATGTTCCACGCACTTATCATCACAATACTCCTTGACCCTTGTCTAAAATGCTACATGGCGGTGACATCACAATGTTCCATGCACCCTGTCATTACAAGGCTCCATGACACTTGTCATCACAATGTTCCATGGCCCCTATGATTCAAAACGCCATATGACCACTTTCATCACAATGCTCCAAGACCCTTGTCATCACAATGCCCCATGAACCCTGTCATCACAATGCTCCAGGCCCCCTGTCATCACAATGAGCCATGACACCTTTCATCACAATGCTCCATAACCACTGTCATCACAATGATCCATGGCCCTTGTCATCACAATGCTCCCTGGTGCATGTCATCACAAAGATCCATGACCACTTTCAGCACAATGCTCCATGACCCCTTTCATCAAAATTCTCCATGACCATTGTCATCACAATGCTCCATGAGCCCTGTCATTACAAAGCTCCCTGACCCCTGTCATCACCATGATCCATGGCCCTTCTCATCACAGTGCTCCTTCGCTCTTGTCATAACAATGCTCCATGATCGCTGTCATCACAATGATCCATGATTCCTTTCATCACAATTCTCCTTTTCCCCTTTCATCACGATGATCCCTGGAGCTTGTCAAAACAATGCTCCTCGATTCCCTGTAATCACAATGATCCATGACCCCTTTCATGACAATGCTCCATTACCCCACTAATCACAATGATCCATGGTGATTGTCATCACAATGCTCCATGACCCTTGTCATCACAATGCTCCAGGTCGTTGTAATCACAATGTACCATGACACCTTTCACCACAAAGCTCCAAGATCCCTGTCATCACAATGCCCCATGACGCCTATCATCACAATGCTCCATGGCACTTGTCCTCACAATGCTCCATGACCCCTGTCATCACAATCCTCCATAGCGCTTTTCATCACAATCCTCCATGACCACTTGCATCACAATGCTCCATGACCATTTTCATCACAATGCTCCATGACCACTTTCATCACAATGCCCCATAAACTCTGTCATCACAATGCTCCATGGCCCTTGTCATCACAATTCTCCATGACCCTTGTCATCACAAATCTCCATGGCGCTTGTCATCACAATGCTCCATGCACTTGTCATCACAATTCTCCATGACCCTTGTCATCACAGTGCTCCATGGCGCTTGTCATCACAATGATCCAGAGCCTTAGTTCCTGAGTTGGGAGTAGTATCATTGCCTCAATTAGGGAAAATGTCAGTGACTGAGTTGGGAGTAGTGTGAGGGCCCTTGTTAGGGACACTGTCAGTGCCTGAGTTAGGTGTAGTGTCAGGGTTTTATTACATACACTGTCAGTGCCTGAGTTGGGAATAGTGTCAGGGCCTTAGTTATGGACTGTGTCATTGCCTGAGTTAGGAGTAGTGTCAGGGCCTTAGTTAGGAGTAGCATCAGTGCCTTCGTTAGGTATTGTATCAGCGCCTCAGTTAGGAATAGATTCAGGGCCTTATTTTGGGACAGTGTCAGTGCCTGAGTTAGGAGTTTTGTCAGCCTTAGTTAGGGACCTTTTCAGGGCCTGAGTTAGGAGTAATGTCAGGGCCTTCCTTAGGTATTGTATCAGTGCCTGAGTTAGGAATAGTGTCAAGGCCTTAGTTAGGGACATTGCCAGGGCATGATTTAGGAGGAGTGTTAGGGTGTGAGTTATGAACAGTGTCAGGGCCTTAGTTAGTGACAGTGTCAGTTCCTGAGTTAGGAGTAGAGTCAGGGCCTAAGTTAGGGACAGTGCCAGTGCTGAGTTCGTAGTAGTATCAGGACCTTAGTTAGAGACAGTGTCAGGGCCTGAGTTAGGAGTAGTGTCAGAGGCTTTGTTAGGGACAGTGTCAGTGCCTGAGTTAAGAGTAACGTCACAGCTTTAGTTAGGGCCAGTGTCAGGGCTTTAGTTAAGACCAGTGTCAGGGCTTATGATAGGAATCAGATCAGGGCCTGTGTTACGAGTAGTGTCAGGGCCTATGATAGGAATCAGATCAGGGCCTGTGTTACGAGTAGTGTCAGGGCCTTAGTTAAGGACAGTGTCAGGGCCTGAGTCCTGACTTATTCCTAACTTTCCTCACTAAGGATTTTTGACACTACTGCTAATTCAGGTCCTGATAATATCCCTTACTAAGGCCCTGACCCTTTCCCTGGCTAATGCCCTGAACTTCTCCTAAGTCAGGCCCTGATACTGTCCCTAACAATGGCCCTGACACTACACCTAACTTCGGCCCCGAAATGATACCTAACAAAGGCTCTGTTGCTAGTCCAAACTAAAGCCCTAAAATTGGTCTTAAATAAGGCCTTGACACTAATCCTAACTCAGGCCCTTACAGTGTCCCTAGCTAAGGCCCTGACAGTACGCCTAACTCAGGCCCTCGTACGATTCCTAACAATGGCTCTGATGCTAGCCCAAACTAAGGCCCTGAAATTGGTCCTAAATAAGGACTTGACACGAATCGTAACTCAGGCCCTAGCACTGTCCCTAACTAGGTCTCTGACAGTACACCTAACTCAGACCCTGACACTGTCCCTAAGCAAGGCCCTGACACTACTCCTAACTCAGTCCCTTACACTGTACCTAACAAAGTCACTGATGCTAGGCCTAACTCAGGCCCTGAAACGGTCTGTAACTAAGGCCCTGCTGCCATCAGTATGTAAAGTCCTGACATTATCCTGAGCTAATATCCTGACCTATGTCTTTCCAAGGTCCTGAAACTGTCCCAAAGTAAGCCCTGACGCTGTCCGTAAGTGAAGACCTGAGGCTGTCCCTAACTCAGGCCCTGAAGCTTTCCTTAACTGAAGCCTTGAAGCTGTGACTAACTCAGGCCCTGATCATGTATTTCACGAAGACCTTAATGCTGATCCAGCAAAGACGCTGATGCTGCTCCAAAGTCATGCCCTGACAGTGTGCCCAGCAAAGGGCCTGATGCTAGGCCTCACTCAGGCCCTGTCGCTCTCCCGAAGTCAGGCCCTGACACTGTCACTAACTAAGGCCCTGACACTACTCCTAACTCAGTCCCGTAAAGTGTACCTAACAAAGACTCTGATGCTAGTCGTAACTCAGGGCCTGACACTGTCTCTAACTAAGGGCTGCTGCCATCAATATCTAAAGTCCTGATATTATCGGGAGCTAATATCCTGACCTATGTCTTACCAAGGTCCTGAAACTGTCCCAAAGTAAGCCCTGACGCTGTCCCTAAGTGAGGCCCTGCAGCTTTCCCTAACTAACTCAGGCCTTGATGCTGTGACTAACTCAAACACTGATCATGTCTTTAACTAAGACCCTAAGGCTGATCCAACAGAGGCCGGGATGCTGCTCCTAAGTCATGCCCTGACAGTGTCCCCAGCTAAGGGTCTGACGCTAGGCCTCACTCAGACCCTATCGCTCTCCCTAAGTCAGGCTCTGATGCTGTCCCTACCTGAAGCCCTAACACTGGTTCTGAATAAGGCCCTGAGAGTCTCAGTAACAAAGGTCTTCACACTATCCTTAGGTCATTTCCTGACACTATCCCTACATGTTAAACTGACACTGTCACTAGCTAATGTCCTGCCTCTTATGCTAACTGAAGCCCTTAGGTTGTGCCTGCCTCAGGCACTGAATTTAGTCCCAAGACTGTGAAACTGTCCCGAACTAAGGCCTAGATGCTCGTCCTACATCTGGCCCTGACACTGTCCCTAACTAAGGCCCTAACACTATTGCTAACTGAGGACCTGACACTGGACCTATCAGGGGCCCGCTACTCCTAACTAACGCCTTGACACTGTCCCTTACTTAGGCCCTGCTACCATCAATATCTAAAGTCCTGACATTATCCTGAGCTAATATCCTAACTCATCTCTTACCAAGGTCCTGAAACTCTCCCTAAGGAAGCCCTGATGCTCTCCCTAAGTGAGGCCTTGAGGCTGTCCCTAACAGAGGCCCTGATAATATCTTTAACATAGCCCCTGAGGCTGATCCTACCGTGGCTCTTATGTTGCTCCTAAGTCATGCCCTGACACTGTCCCTAGCTAAGGCCCTGACGCTAGGCCTCACTCAGGCCCTGTCGCTCTCCCTAAGTCAGGCTCTGACGCTGTCCCTACCCGAAGCCCTGACACTCACTGGTCCTTAATTAGGCCCTGATGCTCTAAGTAACCAAGGTCTTGACACTATCCCTAGGTCATTTTCTGACACTCTCCCTAGATCTTAACCTAACCTTCTCTTTAGCTAATGTCGAGATTAGCTAAAGAGATTCTTTAGAACGAGATTCTTTCATCTTCTGAATATGGTTTTCTTAAAAACATAATTTTTATAGTGTTACTAACTTTAAACAAAATGTACTCAACTGCTGTGGAATAGTCCTTCATAGGAGCGTGCATGGTTCACTTCTGCATCTGCTTGTGGTGGTGTTCAAGTTGCTTTCAGCTGTAGATCCTCTTATGCTAGCTAAATCTGTGATTCTGTCCCTAAATGAGGCCCTGAATTTAGGTCCGAGGCCGTGAACCTGTCCCTAACTGAGACCTGGAGGCGCGTCCTAACGCAAGTGCTGACACTGTCTCGAACTAAGGCCCTGACACTACACCTAACTCCGTCACTGACACTGTACCTAACAAAGGCTCCGTGGTTAGTCCTAACTTAGGCCTGACACTGCCTCTAACTAAGGCCCTGCTGCCGTCAATATCTGAACACCTGACATTATCCTGAGCTAATATCCTGACCCATGTCTTACCAAGGTCCTGAAACTTTCCCAAAGTAAGCCCTGACGCTGTCCCTAAGTGAGACCTTGAGGCTGTCCCTAACAGAGGCCCTGATAATATCTTTAATGAAGACCCTAATGCTGATCCTACAGAGGCCTTTATGCTGCTCCTAAGTCATGCCCTGATACTGTCCCTTACTCTGGCCCCAAAGGTAGGCCTCACTTAGGCCCTGTTGCTGTACCTTAGTTAGGCTCTCACGCTGTCCGTACATCAAGCCCTGGCACTGGTCCTGATTAAGGCCCTCACGCTGCTGCTAACTAAGGCCCTGATGCTCTCAATGACTAAGGTCTTCTCGTTATCCCTTGGTCATTTCCTTTCACTCTCTCTGGCCTGGAACCTGACTCTGTCCCGAGATAATCTCCTGCATCTTATGCTGACTGAAACCCTAATGCTCTCCCTAACTAAGGCCCTGACTACTCCTAACTAAGGCCATGACACTGTCTCTAACAAAGGCCCAGAATCTGTCCCTAATATAGGCCCTGCTGCCAGCAATAAATAAAATCCTGACACTCTCCTGAGATAATATCCTGACCCATTTCTAACCAAGGTCTTGACACTCTCCCTAAGAAAGCCCTGTCGCTGTCTTTAAGTGAAGACCTGAGGCTGTCTGTAACTCAGGCCCTGAAGCTTTCCCTAACTGAGGCCTTGACGTTGTGACTAACGAGGGCTCTGGTCATCTTTAACTAAGAGCCTAAAGCTGATCCAACAAAGGCACTGATGCTGCTCCTAAGTCACTCCCTGACAGTGTCCCCAGCTGAGGGTCTGACATTAGGCCTCACTCAGACCCTGTCGCTCTCCCTAAGTCAGGCCCTGATACTGTCCGTACCTGAAGCACTAACATTGGTTCTGAATAAGGCCCTGATATTCTCAGTAACAAAGGTCTTCACACTATCCTTAGGTCATTTCCTGACACGATTCCTAGCCTTCACCCTAACCCTGTCCCGAGCTACTATCCTACGTCTTATGCTAACTAAAGACCTTATGCTGTGTCTACCTCAGGCACTGAATTTAGTCCCAAGACCGCTAGACTGTCCCTCACTAAGCTCCATGACCTTATCGTCACAATGTCCCGTGACCACTGTCATCACAATGCTCCACGCCCTTATCATCACAATGCCCCATGACCCCTGTCATCACAATGCTCCATGACCCCGGTCATCACAATGCTCCATTACCCTTGTCATCACAAAGCTCCAGGTCCCCTGTCATTCACAAAGCCAAATGACCCCTGTCATCACAATGCTTCATGGCCCTTGTCCTCACAATGCCCCATGACCCCTGTCATCAAATTGCTCCATGTCCCCGTTTATCACAATGCTCTAAATTACCCCTGTAATCACAGTGCTCCATAACCCTTTTCCTTACAATGCTCAATGCCCCTTTTCATCACAATGAGCCATGAAAACTTTCATCAGAATGCTCCATTACCCCTGTCTCATGTCCCCGTTCTTCACAATGCATCACAATTACCCCTGTAATCACAGTGCTCCATAACCCCTTTCATCACAGTGCTCCATGCCCCCTGTCATCACAATGCTCCATGAACCCTTTCATCACAATGCTCCATTAATCCTTTCATCGCACTGCTCTATGACTTTTGTCATCACAATGCTCCATGCCCTTCTCATCACAATGCTCCATGGCCTTTGTCATCACAATGCTCCATGTTCAATGTAATCACAGTGCTCCACGACCCCTGTCATCACAATGTTCCATGAGACATTTCATCACAAAGCTCCATGACGCTTGTCATCACAATGCTCCATGGCGCTGTGCATCACAATGCTCCATGACCACATTCAGCACAGTGGTCCATGACCCTTTTCATCACAATATTCCATGGCTCTTGCCATCACAATGCCCCATGGCGCTTGTCATCACAATGCTCCATGACCCCTTGTCATCACAATGCCCCATGGCCCCTTTCATCACAATGCTCCATGACCACTTTCATCACAATGCTCCATGTGCCCTGTTCATCACAATGCTCCATGACCCCTTTTCATCACAATGCTCCATGACCATTTTGATCACAAGGCTTCATGCCCTTATCATCACAGTGCTCCATGAACCCTTTCATCACAATGCTCCATGGCCCTTCTCATCACAATGCCCGATGACCACTTCCATCACAATGCTCCATGACCCTTTTCATCAAAATGCGCCATGAACATTGTCATAACAAAGCTCCATGACCACGTTCATCACAATGCTCCAGGACCCCTTTCCTTACAATGCTCCATGGCTCTTGTCATCACAAAGCTCCATGGCGCTTGTCATCACAAGGCTCCATGACCACTGGAATCACCATGATCCATGACCCCTTTGATAACAATTCTCCATTACCCCTTTCCTCAGAGTGATCCTTGGCACTTGTCATCACAATGCTCCATGATCCCTGTAATCACAATGATCCTTGACCCCTTTCATCACAATGTTCCATGGCCGCTTTCATCACAATGCTCCATAACCCCTGTCATCACAATGCCCCATGACCCATTTCCCCACAATGCTCCCTGAGCCATGTCATCACAATGCTACTTGTCTTTGTCAATACAATGCTCCATGTCCCCTGTAATCAGAGTCTTCCATGACCCCTTTCATCACAGCTCTCCTTAACACTTTTCTCACAATGCTCCATGCCATTGTCATCACAAAGTTTCATGCCCCCTGTCACCACAATGCTCCAAGCCCACTCTCAACACAATGCTCCATGAGACTTGTCTCACAAGGCTCCATGCCCTTTTCATCACAATGCTCCATTCCCCCTGTCATCACAATGCTCCATGCCCCCTTTCATTACAATGTTCCATGCCCCCTGTCATCACAAGGTTCCATGCCCTTATCATCACAATGCTCCATGACACCTGTCTTCGCAATGTTCCACGCACTTATCATCACAATACTCCTTGACCCTTGTCTAAAATGCTACATGGCGGTGACATCACAATGTTCCATGCACCCTGTCATTACAAGGCTCCATGACACTTGTCATCACAATGTTCCATGGCCCCTATCATTCAAAATGCCATATGACCACTTTCATCACAATGCTCCAAGGCCCTTGTCATCACAATGCCCCATGAACCCTGTCATCACAATGCTCCAGGCCCCCTGTCATCACAATGAGCCATGACACCTTTCATCACAATGCTCCATAACCACTGTCATCACAATGATCCATGGCCCTTGTCATCACAATGCTCCCTGGTGCATGTCATCACAAAGATCCATGACCACTTTCAGCACAATGCTCCATGACCCCTTTCATCAAAATTCTCCATGACCATTGTCATCACAATGCTCCATGAGCCCTGTCATTACAATGCTCCCTGACCCCTGTCATCACCATGATCCATGGCCCTTCTCATCACAGTGCTCCTTCGCTCTTGTCATAACAGTGCTCCATGATCGCTGTCATCACAATGATCCATGATTCCTTTCATCACAATTCTCCTTTTCCCCTTTCATCACGATGATCCCTGGAGCTTGTCAAAACAATGCTCCTCGATTCCCTGTAATCACAATGATCCATGACCCCTTTCATGACAATGCTCCATTACCCCACTAATCACAATGATCCATGGTGATTGTCATCACAATGCTCCATGACCCTTGTCATCACAATGCTCCAGGTCGTTGTAATCACAATGTACCATGACACCTTTCACCACAAAGCTCCAAGATCCCTGTCATCACAATGCCCCATGACGCCTATCATCACAATGCTCCATGGCACTTGTCCTCACAATGCTCCATGACCCCTGTCATCACAATCCTCCATAGCGCTTTTCATCACAATCCTCCATGACCACTTGCATCACAATGCTCCATGACCATTTTCATCACAATGCTCCATGACCACTTTCATCACAATGCCCCATGAACTCTGTCATCACAATGCTCCATGGCCCTTGTCATCACAATTCTCCATGACCCCTGTCATCACAATTCTCCATGGCCCTTGTCATCACAATGCTCCATGCACTTGTCATCACAATTCTCCATGACCCTTGTCATCACAGTGCTCCATGGCGCTTGTCATCACAATGATCCAGAGCCTTAGTTCCTGAGTTGGGAGTAGTATCATTGCCTCAATTAGGGAAAATGTCAGTGACTGAGTTGGGAGTAGTGTGAGGGCCCTTGTTAGGGACACTGTCAGTGCCTGAGTTAGGTGTAGTGTCAGGGTTTTATTACATACACTGTCAGTGCCTGAGCTGGGAATAGTGTCAGGGCCTTAGTTATGGACTGTGTCATTGACTGAGTTAGGAGTAGTGTCAGGGCCTTAGTTAGGAGTAGCATCAGTGCCTTCGTTAGGTATTGTATCAGCGCCTCAGTTAGGAATAGATTCAGGGCCTTATTTTGGGACAGTGTCAGTGCCTGAGTTAGGAGTTTAGTCAGCCTTAGTTAGGGACCTTTTCAGGGCCTGAGTTCGGAGTAATGTCAGGGCTTTCCTTAGGTATTGTATCAGTGCCTCAGTTAGGAATAGTGTCAAGGCCTTAGTTAGGGACATTGCCAGGGCATGATTTAGGAGGAGTGTTAGGGTGTGAGTTATGAACAGTGTCAGGGCCTTAGTTAGTGACAGTGTCAGTTCCTGAGTTAGGAGTAGAGTCAGGGCCTAAGTTAGGGACAGTGCCAGTGCTGAGTTCGTAGTAGTATCAGGGCCTTAGTTAGAGACAGTGTCAGGGCCTGAGTTAGGAGTGGTGTCAGAGGCTTTGTTAGGGACAGTGTCAGTGCCTGAGTTAAGAGTAACGTCACAGCTTTAGTTAGGGCCAGTGTCAGGGCCTTAGTTAAGACCAGTGTCAGGGCCTATGATAGGAATCAGATCAGGGCCTGTGTTACGAGTAGTGTCAGGGCCTATGATAGGAATCAGATCAGGGCCTGTGTTACGAGTAGTGTCAGGGCCTTAGTTAAGGACAGTGTCAGGGCCTGAGTCCTGACTTATTCCTAACTTTCCTCACTAAGGATTTTTGACACTACTGCTAATTCAGGTCCTGATAATATCCCTTACTAAGGCCCTGACCCTTTCCCTGGCTAATGCCCTGAACTTCTCCTAAGTCAGGCCCTGATACTGTCCCTAACAATGGCCCTGACACTACACCTAACTTCGGCCCCGAAATGATACCTAACAAAGGCTCTGTTGCTAGTCCAAACTAAAGCCCTAAAATTGGTCTTAAATAAGGCCTTGACACTAATCCTAACTCAGGCCCTAACACTGTCCCTAGCTAAGGCCCTGACAGTACGCCTAACTCAGGCCCTCGTACGATTCCTAACAATGGCTCTGATGCTAGCCCAAACTAAGGCCCTGAAATTGGTCCTAAATAAGGCCTTGACACGAATCGTAACTCAGGCCCTAGCACTGTCCCTAACTAGGTCTCTGACAGTACACCTAACTCAGACCCTGACACTGTCCCTAAGCAAGGCCCTGACACTACTCCTAACTCAGTCCCTTACACTGTACCTAACAAAGTCACTGATGCTAGGCCTAACTCAGGCCCTGAAACGGTCTGTAACTAAGGCCCTGCTGCCATCAGTATGTAAAGTCCTGACATTATCCTGAGCTAATATCCTGACCTATGTCTTTCCAAGGTCCTGAAACTGTCCCAAAGTAAGCCCTGACGCTGTCCGTAAGTGAAGACCTGAGGCTGTCCCTAACTCAGGCCCTGAAGCTTTCCTTAACTGAAGCCTTGAAGCTGTGACTAACTCAGGCCCTGATCATGTATTTCACGAAGACCTTAATGCTGATCCAGCAAAGACGCTGATGCTGCTCCAAAGTCATGCCCTGACAGTGTGCCCAGCAAAGGGCCTGATGCTAGGCCTCACTCAGGCCCTGTCGCTCTCCCGAAGTCAGGCCCTGACACTGTCACTAAGTAAGGCCCTGACTCTACTCCTAACTCAGTCCCGTAAAGTGTGCCTAACAAAGGCTCTGATGCTAGTCGTAACTCAGGGCCTGACACTGTCTCTAACTAAGGGCTGCTGCCATCAATATCTAAAGTCCTGACATTATCCGGAGCTAATATCCTGACCCATGTCTTACCAAGGTCCTGAAACTGTCCCAAAGTAAGCCCTGACGCTGTCCCTAAGTGAGGCCCTGCAGCTTTCCCTAACTAACTCAGGCCTTGATGCTGTGACTAACTCAAACACTGATCATGTCTTTAACTAAGACCCTAAGGCTGATCCAACAGAGGCCGGGATGCTGCTCCTAAGTCATGCCCTGACAGTGTCCCCAGCTAAGGGTCTGACGCTAGGCCTCACTCAGACCCTATCGCTCTCCCTAAGTCAGGCTCTGATGCTGTCCCTACCTGAAGCCCTAACACTGGTTCTGAATAAGGCCCTGAGAGTCTCAGTAACAAAGGTCTTCACACTATCCTTAGGTCATTTCCTGACACTATCCCTACATGTTAAACTGACACTGTCACTAGCTAATGTCCTGCCTCTTATGCTAACTGAAGCCCTTAGGTTGTGCCTGCCTCAGGCACTGAATTTAGTCCCAAGACTGTGAAACTGTCCCGAACTAAGGCCTAGATGTTCGTCCTACATCTGGCCCTGACACTGTCCCTAACTAAGGCCCTAACACTATTGCTAACTGAGGACCTGACACTGGACCTATCAGGGGCCCGCTACTCCTAACTAACGCCTTGACACTGTCCCTTACTTAGGCCCTGCTACCATCAATATCTAAAGTCCTGACATTATCCTGAGCTAATATCCTAACTCATCTCTTACCAAGGTCCTGAAACTCTCCCTAAGGAAGCCCTGATGCTCTCCCTAAGTGAGGCCTTGAGGCTGTCCCTAACAGAGGCCCTGATAATATCTTTAACATAGCCCCTGAGGCTGATCCTACCGTGGCTCTTATGTTGCTCCTAAGTCATGCCCTGACACTGTCCCTAGCTAAGGCCCTGACGCTAGGCCTCACTCATGCCCTGTCGCTCTCCCTAAGTCAGGCTCTGACGCTGTCCCTACCCGAAGCCCTGACACTCACTGGTCCTTAATTAGGCCCTGATGCTCTAAGTAACCAAGGTCTTGACACTATCCCTAGGTCATTTTCTGACACTCTCCCTAGATTTTAACCTAACCTTCTCTTTAGCTAATGTCGAGATTAGCTAAAGAGATTCTTTAGAACGAGATTCTTTCATCTTCTGAATATGGTTTTCTTAAAAACATAATTTTTATAGTGTTACTAACTTTAAACAAAATGTACTCAACTGCTGTGGAATAGTCCTTCATAGGAGCGTGCATGGTTCACTTCTGCATCTGCTTGTGGTGGTGTTCAAGTTGCTTTCAGCTGTAGATCCTCTTATGCTAGCTAAATCTGTGATTCTGTCCCTAAATGAGGCCCTGAATTTAGGTCCGAGGCCGTGAACCTGTCCCTAACTGAGACCTGGAGGCGCGTCCTAACGCAAGTGCTGACACTGTCTCGAACTAAGGCCCTGACACTACACCTAACTCCGTCACTGACACTGTACCTAACAAAGGCTCCGTGGTTAGTCCTAACTTAGGCCTGACACTGCCTCTAACTAAGGCCCTGCTGCCGTCAATATCTGAACACCTGACATTATCCTGAGCTAATATCCTGACCCATGTCTTACCAAGGTCCTGAAACTTTCCCAAAGTAAGCCCTGACGCTGTCCCTAAGTGAGACCTTGAGGCTGTCCCTAACAGAGGCCCTGATAATATCTTTAATGAAGACCCTAATGCTGATCCTACAGAGGCCTTTATGCTGCTCCTAAGTCATGCCCTGATACTGTCCCTTACTCTGGCCCCAAAGGTAGGCCTCACTTAGGCCCTGTTGCTGTACCTTAGTTAGGCTCTCACGCTGTCCGTACATCAAGCCCTGGCACTGGTCCTGATTAAGGCCCTCACGCTGCTGCTAACTAAGGCCCTGATGCTCTCAATGACTAAGGTCTTCTCGTTATCCCTTGGTCATTTCCTTTCACTCTCTCTGGCCTGGAACCTGACTCTGTCCCGAGATAATCTCCTGCATCTTATGCTGACTGAAACCCTAATGCTCTCCCTAACTAAGGCCCTGACTACTCCTAACTAAGGCCATGACACTGTCTCTAACAAAGGCCCAGAATCTGTCCCTAATATAGGCCCTGCTGCCAGCAATAACTAAAATCCTGACACTCTCCTGAGATAATATCCTGACCCATTTCTAACCAAGGTCTTGACACTCTCCCTAAGAAAGCCCTGTCGCTGTCTTTAAGTGAAGACCTGAGGCTGTCCGTAACTCAGGCCCTGAAGCTTTCCCTAACTGAGGCCTTGACGTTGTGACTAACGAGGGCTCTGGTGATCTTTAACTAAGAGCCTAAAGCTGATCCAACAAAGGCACTGATGCTGCTCCTAAGTCACTCCCTGACAGTGTCCCCAGCTGAGGGCCTGACATTAGGCCTCACTCAGACCCTGTCGCTCTCCCTAAGTCAGGCCCTGATACTGTCCGTACCTGAAGCACTAACATTGGTTCTGAATAAGGCCCTGATATTCTCAGTAACAAAGGTCTTCACACTATCCTTAGGTCATTTCCTGACACGATTCCTAGCCTTCACCCTAACCCTGTCCCGAGCTACTATCCTACGTCTTATGCTAACTAAAGACCTTATGCTGTGTCTACCTCAGGCACTGAATTTAGTCCCAAGACCGCTAGACTGTCCCTCACTAAGCTCCATGACCTTATCGTCACAATGTCCCGTGACCACTGTCATCACAATGCTCCACGCCCTTATCATCACAATGCCCCATGACCCCTGTCATCACAATGCTCCATGACCCCTTCCATCACAATGCTCCGTGACCCCTTTCATCAAAATGCGCCATGACCATTGTCATCACAATGCTCCATGACCCCTGGCATCCCAAAGCTCCATGACCACTCTCATTGCAATGCTTCATGACCCTTGTCATCGCAATGCTACATACCATTGTCATCACAATGCTCCATACCCCATGTCATCACATTGGCCCATGACCCTTGTCTCACAATGTTCCATGCTCTTGTGATCACAATGCTCCATGCCCCCTGTCATCACAATGCTCCATGACCCCGGTCATCACAATGCTCCATTACCCTTGTCATCACAAAGCTCCAGGTCCCCTGTCATTCACAAAGCCAAATGACCCCTGTCATCACAATGCTTCATGGCCCTTGTCCTCACAATGCCCCATGACCCCTGTCATCAAATTGCTCCATGTCCCCGTTTATCACAATGCTCTAAATTACCCCTGTAATCACAGTGCTCCATAACCCTTTTCCTTACAATGCTCAATGCCCCTTTTCATCACAATGAGCCATGAAAACTTTCATCAGAATGCTCCATTACCCCTGTCTCATGTCCCCGTTCTTCACAATGCATCACAATTACCCCTGTAATCACAGTGCTCCATAACCCCTTTCATCACAGTGCTCCATGCCCCCTGTCATCACAATGCTCCATGAACCCTTTCATCACAATGCTCCATTAATCCTTTCATCGCACTGCTCTATGACTTTTGTCATCACAATGCTCCATGCCCTTCTCATCACAATGCTCCATAGCCTTTGTCATCACAATGCTCCATGTTCAATGTAATCACAGTGCTCCACGACCCCTGTCATCACAATGTTCCATGAGACATTTCATCACAAAGCTCCATGACTCTTGTCATCACAATGCTCCATGGCGCTGAGCATCACAATGCTCCATGACCACATTCAGCACAGTGGTCCATGACCCTTTTCATCACAATATTCCATGGCTCTTGCCATCACAATGCCCCATGGCGCTTGTCATCACAATGCTCCATGACCCCTTGTCATCACAATGCCCCATGGCCCCTTTCATCACAATGCTCCATGACCACTTTCATCACAATGCTCCATGTGCCCTGTTCATCACAATGCTCCATGACCCCTTTTCATCACAATGCTCCATGACCATTTTGATCACAAGGCTTCATGCCCTTATCATCACAGTGCTCCATGAACCCTTTCATCACAATGCTCCATTGCCCTTCTCATCACAATGCCCGATGACCACTTCCATCACAATGCTCCATGACCCTTTTCATCAAAATGCGCCATGAACATTGTCATAACAAAGATCCATGACCACGTTCATCACAATGCTCCAGGACCCCTTTCCTTACAATGCTCCATGGCTCTTGTCATCACAAAGCTCCATGGCGCTTGTCATCACAAGGCTCCATGACCACTGGAATCACCATGATCCATGACCCCTTTGATAACAATTCTCCATTACCCCTTTCCTCAGAGTGATCCTTGGCACTTGTCATCACAATGCTCCATGATCCCTGTAATCACAATGATCCTTGACCCCTTTCATCACAATGTTCCATGGCCGCTTTCATCACAATGCTCCATAACCCCTGTCATCACAATGCCCCATGACCCATTTCCCCACAATGCTCCCTGAGCCATGTCATCACAATGCTACTTGTCTTTGTCAATACAATGCTCCATGTCCCCTGTAATCAGAGTCTTCCATGACCCCTTTCATCACAGCTCTCCTTAACACTTTTCTCACAATGCTCCATGCCATTGTCATCACAAAGTTTCATGCCCCCTGTCACCACAATGCTCCAAGCCCACTCTCAACACAATGCTCCATGAGACTTGTCTCACAAGGCTCCATGCCCTTTTCATCACAATGCTCCATTCCCCCTGTCATCACAATGCTCCATGCCCCCTTTCATTACAATGTTCCATGCCCCCTGTCATCACAAGGTTCCATGCCCTTATCATCACAATGCTCCATGACACCTGTCTTCGCAATGTTCCACGCACTTATCATCACAATACTCCTTGACCCTTGTCTAAAATGCTACATGGCGGTGACATCACAATGTTCCATGCACCCTGCCATTACAAGGCTCCATGACACTTGTCATCACAATGTTCCATGGCCCCTATCATTCAAAATGCCATATGACCACTTTCATCACAATGCTCCAAGGCCCTTGTCATCACAATGCCCCATGAACCCTGTCATCACAATGCTCCAGGCCCCCTGTCATCACAATGAGCCATGACACCTTTCATCACAATGCTCCATAACCACTGTCATCACAATGATCCATGGCCCTTGTCATCACAATGCTCCCTGGTGCATGTCATCACAAAGATCCATGACCACTTTCAGCACAATGCTCCATGACCCCTTTCATCAAAATTCTCCATGACCATTGTCATCACAATGCTCCATGAGCCCTGTCATTACAATGCTCCCTGACCCCTGTCATCACCATGATCCATGGCCCTTCTCATCACAGTGCTCCTTCGCTCTTGTCATAACAATGCTCCATGATCGCTGTCATCACAATGATCCATGATTCCTTTCATCACAATTCTCCTTTTCCCCTTTCATCACGATGATCCCTGGAGCTTGTCAAAACAATGCTCCTCGATTCCCTGTAATCACAATGATCCATGACCCCTTTCATGACAATGCTCCATTACCCCACTAATCACAATGATCCATGGTGATTGTCATCACAATGCTCCATGACCCTTGTCATCACAATGCTCCAGGTCGTTGTAATCACAATGTACCATGACACCTTTCACCACAAAGCTCCAAGATCCCTGTCATCACAATGCCCCATGACGCCTATCATCACACTGCTCCATGGCACTTGTCCTCACAATGCTCCATGACCCCTGTCATCACAATCCTCCATAGCGCTTTTCATCACAATCCTCCATGACCACTTTCATCACAATGCTCCATGACCATTTTCATCACAATGCTCCATGACCACTTTCATCACAATGCCCCATGAACTCTGTCATCACAATGCTCCATGGCCCTTGTCATCACAATTCTCCATGACCCCTGTCATCACAATTCTCCATGGCCCTTGTCATCACAATGCTCCATGCACTTGTCATCACAATTCTCCATGACCCTTGTCATCACAGTGCTCCATGGCGCTTGTCATCACAATGATCCAGAGCCTTAGTTCCTGAGTTGGGAGTAGTATCATTGCCTCAATTAGGGAAAATGTCAGTGACTGAGTTGGGAGTAGTGTGAGGGCCCTTGTTAGGGACACTGTCAGTGCCTGAGTTAGGTGTAGTGTCAGGGTTTTATTACATACACTGTCAGTGCCTGAGCTGGGAATAGTGTCAGGGCCTTAGTTATGGACTGTGTCATTGACTGAGTTAGGAGTAGTGTCAGGGCCTTAGTTAGGAGTAGCATCAGTGCCTTCGTTAGGTATTGTATCAGCGCCTCAGTTAGGAATAGATTCAGGGCCTTATTTTGGGACAGTGTCAGTGCCTGAGTTAGGAGTTTAGTCAGCCTTAGTTAGGGACCTTTTCAGGGCCTGAGTTCGGAGTAATGTCAGGGCTTTCCTTAGGTATTGTATCAGTGCCTCAGTTAGGAATAGTGTCAAGGCCTTAGTTAGGGACATTGCCAGGGCATGATTTAGGAGGAGTGTTAGGGTGTGAGTTATGAACAGTGTCAGGGCCTTAGTTAGTGACAGTGTCAGTTCCTGAGTTAGGAGTAGAGTCAGGGCCTAAGTTAGGGACAGTGCCAGTGCTGAGTTCGTAGTAGTATCAGGGCCTTAGTTAGAGACAGTGTCAGGGCCTGAGTTAGGAGTAGTGTCAGAGGCTTTGTTAGGGACAGTGTCAGTGCCTGAGTTAAGAGTAACGTCACAGCTTTAGTTAGGGCCAGTGTCAGGGCCTTAGTTAAGACCAGTGTCAGGGCCTATGATAGGAATCAGATCAGGGCCTGTGTTACGAGTAGTGTCAGGGCCTATGATAGGAATCAGATCAGGGCCTGTGTTACGAGTAGTGTCAGGGCCTTAGTTAAGGACAGTGTCAGGGCCTGAGTCCTGACTTATTCCTAACTTTCCTCACTAAGGATTTTTGACACTACTGCTAATTCAGGTCCTGATAATATCCCTTACTAAGGCCCTGACCCTTTCCCTGGCTAATGCCCTGAACTTCTCCTAAGTCAGGCCCTGATACTGTCCCTAACAATGGCCCTGACACTACACCTAACTTCGGCCCCGAAATGATACCTAACAAAGGCTCTCTTGCTAGTCCAAACTAAAGCCCTAAAATTGGTCTTAAATAAGGCCTTGACACTAATCCTAACTCAGGCCCTAACACTGTCCCTAGCTAAGGCCCTGACAGTACGCCTAACTCAGGCCCTCGTATGATTCCTAACAATGGCTCTGATGCTAGCCCAAACTAAGGCCCTGAAATTGGTCCTAAATAAGGCCTTGACACGAATCGTAACTCAGGCCCTAGCACTGTCCCAAACTAGGTCTCTGACAGTACACCTAACTCAGACCCTGACACTGTCCCTAAGCAAGGCCCTGACACTACTCCTAACTCAGTCCCTTACACTGTACCTAACAAAGTCACTGATGCTAGGCCTAACTCAGGCCCTGAAACGGTCTGTAACTAAGGCCCTGCTGCCATCAGTATGTAAAGTCCTGACATTATCCTGAGTTAATATCCTGACCTATGTCTTTCCAAGGTCCTGAAACTGTCCCAAAGTAAGCCCTGACGCTGTCCGTAAGTGAAGACCTGAGGCTGTCCCTAACTCAGGCCCTGAAGCTTTCCTTAACTGAAGCCTTGAAGCTGTGACTAACTCAGGCCCTGATCATGTATTTCACGAAGACCTTAATGCTGATCCAGCAAAGACGCTGATGCTGCTCCAAAGTCATGCCCTGACAGTGTGCCCAGCAAAGGGCCTGATGCTAGGCCTCACTCAGGCCCTGTCGCTCTCCCGAAGTCAGGCCCTGACACTGTCACTAAGTAAGGCCCTGACTCTACTCCTAACTCAGTCCCGTAAAGTGTGCCTAACAAAGGCTCTGATGCTAGTCGTAACTCAGGGCCTGACACTGTCTCTAACTAAGGGCTGCTGCCATCAATATCTAAAGTCCTGACATTATCCGGAGCTAATATCCTGACCCATGTCTTACCAAGGTCCTGAAACTGTCCCAAAGTAAGCCCTGACGCTGTCCCTAAGTGAGGCCCTGCAGCTTTCCCTAACTAACTCAGGCCTTGATGCTGTGACTAACTCAAACACTGATCATGTCTTTAACTAAGACCCTAAGGCTGATCCAACAGAGGCCGGGATGCTGCTCCTAAGTCATGCCCTGACAGTGTCCCCAGCTAAGGGTCTGACGCTAGGCCTCACTCAGACCCTATCGCTCTCCCTAAGTCAGGCTCTGATGCTGTCCCTACCTGAAGCCCTAACACTGGTTCTGAATAAGGCCCTGAGAGTCTCAGTAACAAAGGTCTTCACACTATCCTTAGGTCATTTCCTGACACTATCCCTACATGTTAAACTGACACTGTCACTAGCTAATGTCCTGCCTCTTATGCTAACTGAAGCCCTTAGGTTGTGCCTGCCTCAGGCACTGAATTTAGTCCCAAGACTGTGAAACTGTCCCGAACTAAGGCCTAGATGCTCGTCCTACATCTGGCCCTGACACTGTCCCTAACTAAGGCCCTAACACTATTGCTAACTGAGGACCTGACACTGGACCTATCAGGGGCCCGCTACTCCTAACTAACGCCTTGACACTGTCCCTTACTTAGGCCCTGCTACCATCAATATCTAAAGTCCTGACATTATCCTGAGCTAATATCCTAACTCATCTCTTACCAAGGTCCTGAAACTCTCCCTAAGGAAGCCCTGATGCTCTCCCTAAGTGAGGCCTTGAGGCTGTCCCTAACAGAGGCCCTGATAATATCTTTAACATAGCCCCTGAGGCTGATCCTACCGTGGCTCTTATGTTGCTCCTAAGTCATGCCCTGACACTGTCCCTAGCTAAGGCCCTGACGCTAGGCCTCACTCAGGCCCTGTCGCTCTCCCTAAGTCAGGCTCTGACGCTGTCCCTACCCGAAGCCCTGACACTCACTGGTCCTTAATTAGGCCCTGATGCTCTAAGTAACCAAGGTCTTGACACTATCCCTAGGTCATTTTCTGACACTCTCCCTAGATTTTAACCTAACCTTCTCTTTAGCTAATGTCGAGATTAGCTAAAGAGATTCTTTAGAACGAGATTCTTTCATCTTCTGAATATGGTTTTCTTAAAAACATAATTTTTATAGTGTTACTAACTTTAAACAAAATGTACTCAACTGCTGTGGAATAGTCCTTCATAGGAGCGTGCATGGTTCACTTCTGCATCTGCTTGTGGTGGTGTTCAAGTTGCTTTCAGCTGTAGATCCTCTTATGCTAGCTAAATCTGTGATTCTGTCCCTAAATGAGGCCCTGAATTTAGGTCCGAGGCCGTGAACCTGTCCCTAACTGAGACCTGGAGGCGCGTCCTAACGCAAGTGCTGACACTGTCTCGAACTAAGGCCCTGACACTACACCTAACTCAGTCACTGACACTGTACCTAACAAAGGCTCCGTGGTTAGTCCTAACTTAGGCCTGACACTGCCTCTAACTAAGGCCCTGCTGCCGTCAATATCTGAACACCTGACATTATCCTGAGCTAATATCCTGACCCATGTCTTACCAAGGTCCTGAAACTTTCCCAAAGTAAGCCCTGACGCTGTCCCTAAGTGAGACCTTGAGGCTGTCCCTAACAGAGGCCCTGATAATATCTTTAATGAAGACCCTAATGCTGATCCTACAGAGGCCTTTATGCTGCTCCTAAGTCATGCCCTGATACTGTCCCTTACTCTGGCCCCAAAGGTAGGCCTCACTTAGGCCCTGTTGCTGTACCTTAGTTAGGCTCTGACGCTGTCCGTACATCAAGCCCTGGCACTGGTCCTGATTAAGGCCCTCACGCTGCTGCTAACTAAGGCCCTGATGCTCTCAATGACTAAGGTCTTCTCGTTATCCCTTGGTCATTTCCTTTCACTATCTCTGGCCTGGAACCTGACTCTGTCCCGAGATAATCTCCTGCATCTTATGCTGACTGAAACCCTAATGCTCTCCCTAACTAAGGCCCTGACTACTCCTAACTAAGGCCATGACACTGTCTCTAACAAAGGCCCAGAATCTGTCCCTAATATAGGCCCTGCTGCCAGCAATAACTAAAATCCTGACACTCTCCTGAGATAATATCCTGACCCATTTCTAACCAAGGTCTTGACACTCTCCCTAAGAAAGCCCTGTCGCTGTCTTTAAGTGAAGACCTGAGGCTGTCTGTAACTCAGGCCCTGAAGCTTTCCCTAACTGAGGCCTTGACGTTGTGACTAACGAGGGCTCTGGTCATCTTTAACTAAGAGCCTAAAGCTGATCCAACAAAGGCACTGATGCTGCTCCTAAGTCACTCCCTGACAGTGTCCCCAGCTGAGGGCCTGACATTAGGCCTCACTCAGACCCTGTCGCTCTCCCTAAGTCAGGCCCTGATACTGTCCGTACCTGAAGCACTAACATTGGTTCTGAATAAGGCCCTGATATTCTCAGTAACAAAGGTCTTCACACTATCCTTAGGTCATTTCCTGACACGATTCCTAGCCTTCACCCTAACCCTGTCCCGAGCTACTATCCTACGTCTTATGCTAACTAAAGACCTTATGCTGTGCCTACCTCAGGCACTGAATTTAGTCCCAAGACCGCTAGACTGTCCCTCACTAAGCTCCATGACCTTATCGTCACAATGTCCCGTGACCACTGTCATCACAATGCTCCACGCCCTTATCATCACAATGCCCCATGACCCCTGTCATCACAATGCTCCATGACCCCTTCCATCACAATGCTCCGTGACCCCTTTCATCAAAATGCGCCATGACCATTGTCATCACAATGCTCCATGACCCCTGGCATCCCAAAGCTCCATGACCACTCTCATTGCAATGCTTCATGACCCTTGTCATCGCAATGCTACATACCATTGTCATCACAATGCTCCATACCCCATGTCATCACATTGGCCCATGACCCTTGTCTCACAATGTTCCATGCTCTTGTGATCACAATGCTCCATGCCCCCTGTCATCACAATGCTCCATGACCCCGGTCATCACAATGCTCCATTACCCTTGTCATCACAAAGCTCCAGGTCCCCTGTCATTCACAAAGCCAAATGACCCCTGTCATCACAATGCTTCATGGCCCTTGTCCTCACAATGCCCCATGACCCCTGTCATCAAATTGCTCCATGTCCCCGTTTATCACAATGCTCTAAATTACCCCTGTAATCACAGTGCTCCATAACCCTTTTCCTTACAATGCTCAATGCCCCTTTTCATCACAATGAGCCATGAAAACTTTCATCAGAATGCTCCATTACCCCTGTCTCATGTCCCCGTTCTTCACAATGCATCACAATTACCCCTGTAATCACAGTGCTCCATAACCCCTTTCATCACAGTGCTCCATGCCCCCTGTCATCACAATGCTCCATGAACCCTTTCATCACAATGCTCCATTAATCCTTTCATCGCACTGCTCTATGACTTTTGTCATCACAATGCTCCATGCCCTTCTCATCACAATGCTCCATAGCCTTTGTCATCACAATGCTCCATGTTCAATGTAATCACAGTGCTCCACGACCCCTGTCATCACAATGTTCCATGAGACATTTCATCACAAAGCTCCATGACGCTTGTCATCACAATGCTCCATGGCGCTATGCATCACAATGCTCCATGACCACATTCAGCACAGTGGTCCATGACCCTTTTCATCACAATATTCCATGGCTCTTGCCATCACAATGCCCCATGGCGCTTGTCATCACAATGCTCCATGACCCCTTGTCATCACAATGCCCCATGGCCCCTTTCATCACAATGCTCCATGACCACTTTCATCACAATGCTCCATGTGCCCTGTTCATCACAATGCTCCATGACCCCTTTTCATCACAATGCTCCATGACCATTTTGATCACAAGGCTTCATGCCCTTATCATCACAGTGCTCCATGAACCCTTTCATCACAATGCTCCATGGCCCTTCTCATCACAATGCCCGATGACCACTTCCATCACAATGCTCCATGACCCTTTTCATCAAAATGCGCCATGAACATTGTCATAACAAAGCTCCATGACCACGTTCATCACAATGCTCCAGGACCCCTTTCCTTACAATGCTCCATGGCTCTTGTCATCACAAAGCTCCATGGCGCTTGTCATCACAAGGCTCCATGACCACTGGAATCACCATGATCCATGACCCCTTTGATAACAATTCTCCATTACCCCTTTCCTCAGAGTGATCCTTGGCACTTGTCATCACAATGCTCCATGATCCCTGTAATCACAATGATCCTTGACCCCTTTCATCACAATGTTCCATGGCCGCTTTCATCACAATGCTCCATAACCCCTGTCATCACAATGCCCCATGACCCATTTCCCCACAATGCTCCCTGAGCCATGTCATCACAATGCTACTTGTCTTTGTCAATACAATGCTCCATGTCCCCTGTAATCAGAGTCTTCCATGACCCCTTTCATCACAGCTCTCCTTAACACTTTTCTCACAATGCTCCATGCCATTGTCATCACAAAGTTTCATGCCCCCTGTCACCACAATGCTCCAAGCCCACTCTCAACACAATGCTCCATGAGACTTGTCTCACAAGGCTCCATGCCCTTTTCATCACAATGCTCCATTCCCCCTGTCATCACAATGCTCCATGCCCCCTTTCATTACAATGTTCCATGCCCCCTGTCATCACAAGGTTCCATGCCCTTATCATCACAATGCTCCATGACACCTGTCTTCGCAATGTTCCACGCACTTATCATCACAATACTCCTTGACCCTTGTCTAAAATGCTACATGGTGGTGACATCACAATGTTCCATGCACCCTGTCATTACAAGGCTCCATGACACTTGTCATCACAATGTTCCATGGCCCCTATCATTCAAAATGCCATATGACCACTTTCATCACAATGCTCCAAGGCCCTTGTCATCACAATGCCCCATGAACCCTGTCATCACAATGCTCCAGGCCCCCTGTCATCACAATGAGCCATGACACCTTTCATCACAATGCTCCATAACCACTGTCATCACAATGATCCATGGCCCTTGTCATCACAATGCTCCCTGGTGCATGTCATCACAAAGATCCATGACCACTTTCAGCACAATGCTCCATGACCCCTTTCATCAAAATTCTCCATGACCATTGTCATCACAATGCTCCATGAGCCCTGTCATTACAAAGCTCCCTGACCCCTGTCATCACCATGATCCATGGCCCTTCTCATCACAGTGCTCCTTCGCTCTTGTCATAACAATGCTCCATGATCGCTGTCATCACAATGATCCATGATTCCTTTCATCACAATTCTCCTTTTCCCCTTTCATCACGATGATCCCTGGAGCTTGTCAAAACAATGCTCCTCGATTCCCTGTAATCACAATGATCCATGACCCCTTTCATGACAATGCTCCATTACCCCACTAATCACAATGATCCATGGTGATTATCATCACAATGCTCCATGACCCTTGTCATCACAATGCTCCAGGTCGTTGTAATCACAATGTACCATGACACCTTTCACCACAAAGCTCCAAGATCCCTGTCATCACAATGCCCCATGACGCCTATCATCACAATGCTCCATGGCACTTGTCCTCACAATGCTCCATGACCCCTGTCATCACAATCCTCCATAGCGCTTTTCATCACAATCCTCCATGACCACTTTCATCACAATGCTCCATGACCATTTTCATCACAATGCTCCATGACCACTTTCATCACAATGCCCCATGAACTCTGTCATCACAATGCTCCATGGCCCTTGTCATCACAATTCTCCATGACCCCTGTCATCACAATTCTCCATGGCCCTTGTCATCACAATGCTCCATGCACTTGTCATCACAATTCTCCATGACCCTTGTCATCACAGTGCTCCATGGCGCTTGTCATCACAATGATCCAGAGCCTTAGTTCCTGAGTTGGGAGTAGTATCATTGCCTCAATTAGGGAAAATGTCAGTGACTGAGTTGGGAGTAGTGTGAGGGCCCTTGTTAGGGACACTGTCAGTGCCTGAGTTAGGTGTAGTGTCAGGGTTTTATTACATACACTGTCAGTGCCTGAGCTGGGAATAGTGTCAGGGCCTTAGTTATGGACTGTGTCATTGACTGAGTTAGGAGTAGTGTCAGGGCCTTAGTTAGGAGTAGCATCAGTGCCTTCGTTAGGTATTGTATCAGCGCCTCAGTTAGGAATAGATTCAGGGCCTTATTTTGGGACAGTGTCAGTGCCTGAGTTAGGAGTTTAGTCAGCCTTAGTTAGGGACCTTTTCAGGGCCTGAGTTCGGAGTAATGTCAGGGCTTTCCTTAGGTATTGTATCAGTGCCTCAGTTAGGAATAGTGTCAAGGCCTTAGTTAGGGACATTGCCAGGGCATGATTTAGGAGGAGTGTTAGGGTGTGAGTTATGAACAGTGTCAGGGCCTTAGTTAGTGACAGTGTCAGTTCCTGAGTTAGGAGTAGAGTCAGGGCCTAAGTTAGGGACAGTGCCAGTGCTGAGTTCGTAGTAGTATCAGGGCCTTAGTTAGAGACAGTGTCAGGGCCTGAGTTAGGAGTAGTGTCAGAGGCTTTGTTAGGGACAGTGTCAGTGCCTGAGTTAAGAGTAACGTCACAGCTTTAGTTAGGGCCAGTGTCAGGGCCTTAGTTAAGACCAGTGTCAGGGCCTATGATAGGAATCAGATCAGGGCCTGTGTTACGAGTAGTGTCAGGGCCTATGATAGGAATCAGATCAGGGCCTGTGTTACGAGTAGTGTCAGGGCCTTAGTTAAGGACAGTGTCAGGGCCTGAGTCCTGACTTATTCCTAACTTTCCTCACTAAGGATTTTTGACACTACTGCTAATTCAGGTCCTGATAATATCCCTTACTAAGGCCCTGACCCTTTCCCTGGCTAATGCCCTGAACTTCTCCTAAGTCAGGCCCTGATACTGTCCCTAACAATGGCCCTGACACTACACCTAACTTCGGCCCCGAAATGATACCTAACAAAGGCTCTCTTGCTAGTCCAAACTAAAGCCCTAAAATTGGTCTTAAATAAGGCCTTGACACTAATCCTAACTCAGGCCCTAACACTGTCCCTAGCTAAGGCCCTGACAGTACGCCTAACTCAGGCCCTCGTACGATTCCTAACAATGGCTCTGATGCTAGCCCAAACTAAGGCCCTGAAATTGGTCCTAAATAAGGCCTTGACACGAATCGTAACTCAGGCCCTAGCACTGTCCCTAACTAGGTCTCTGACAGTACACCTAACTCAGACCCTGACACTGTCCCTAAGCAAGGCCCTGACACTACTCCTAACTCAGTCCCTTACACTGTACCTAACAAAGTCACTGATGCTAGGCCTAACTCAGGCCCTGAAACGGTCTGTAACTAAGGCCCTGCTGCCATCAGTATGTAAAGTCCTGACATTATCCTGAGCTAATATCCTGACCTATGTCTTTCCAAGGTCCTGAAACTGTCCCAAAGTAAGCCCTGACGCTGTCCGTAAGTGAAGACCTGAGGCTGTCCCTAACTCAGGCCCTGAAGCTTTCCTTAACTGAAGCCTTGAAGCTGTGACTAACTCAGGCCCTGATCATGTATTTCACGAAGACCTTAATGCTGATCCAGCAAAGACGCTGATGCTGCTCCAAAGTCATGCCCTGACAGTGTGCCCAGCAAAGGGCCTGATGCTAGGCCTCACTCAGGCCCTGTCGCTCTCCCGAAGTCAGGCCCTGACACTGTCACTAACTAAGGCCCTGACACTACTCCTAACTCAGTCCCGTAAAGTGTACCTAACAAAGGCTCTGATGCTAGTCGTAACTCAGGGCCTGACACTGTCTCTAACTAAGGGCTGCTGCCATCAATATCTAAAGTCCTGATATTATCGGGAGCTAATATCCTGACATATGTCTTACCAAGGTCCTGAAAGTGTCCCAAAGTAAGCCCTGACGCTGTCCCTAAGTGAGGCCCTGCAGCTTTCCCTAACTAACTCAGGCCTTGATGCTGTGACTAACTCAAACACTGATCATGTCTTTAACTAAGACCCTAAGGCTGATACAACAGAGGCCGGGATGCTGCTCCTAAGTCATGCCCTGACAGTGTCCCCAGCTAAGGGTCTGATGCTAGGCCTCACTCAGACCCTATCGCTCTCCCTAAGTCAGGCTCTGATGCTGTCCCTACCTGAAGCCCTAACACTGGTTCTGAATAAGGCCCTGAGAGTCTCAGTAACAAAGGTCTTCACACTATCCTTAGGTCATTTCCTGACACTATCCCTACATGTTAAACTGACACTGTCACTAGCTAATGTCCTGCCTCTTATGCTAACTGAAGCCCTTAGGTTGTGCCTGCCTCAGGCACTGAATTTAGTCCCAAGACTGTGAAACTGTCCCGAACTAAGGCCTAGATGCTCGTCCTACATCTGGCCCTGACACTGTCCCTAACTAAGGCCCTAACACTATTGCTAACTGAGGACCTGACACTGGACCTATCAGGGGCCCGCTACTCCTAACTAACGCCTTGACACTGTCCCTTACTTAGGCCCTGCTACCATCAATATCTAAAGTCCTGACATTATCCTGAGCTAATATCCTAACTCATCTCTTACCAAGGTCCTGAAACTCTCCCTAAGGAAGCCCTGATGCTCTCCCTAAGTGAGGCCTTGAGGCTGTCCCTAACAGAGGCCCTGATAATATCTTTAACATAGCCCCTGAGGCTGATCCTACCGTGGCTCTTATGTTGCTCCTAAGTCATGCCCTGACACTGTCCCTAGCTAAGGCCCTGACGCTAGGCCTCACTCAGGCCCTGTCGCTCTCCCTAAGTCAGGCTCTGACGCTGTCCCTACCCGAAGCCCTGACACTCACTGGTCCTTAATTAGGCCCTGATGCTCTAAGTAACCAAGGTCTTGACACTATCCCTAGGTCATTTCCTGACACTCTCCCTAGATCTTAACCTAACCTTCTCTTTAGCTAATGTCGAGATTAGCTAAAGAGATTCTTTAGAACGAGATTCTTTCATCTTCTGAATATGGTTTTCTTAAAAACATAATTTTTATAGGGTTACTAACTTTAAACAAAATGTACTCAACTGCTGTGGAATAGTCCTTCATAGGAGCGTGCATGGTTCACTTCTGCATCTGCTTGTGGTGGTGTTCAAGTTGCTTTCAGCTGTAGATCCTCTTATGCTAGCTAAATCTGTGATTCTGTCCCTAAATGAGGCCCTGAATTTAGGTCCAAAGCCTTGAACCTGTCCCTAACTGAGGCCTGGAGGCGCGTCCTAACGCAAGTGCTGACACTGTCTCGAACTAAGGCCCTGACACTACACCTAACTCAGTCACTGACACTGTACCTAACAAAGGCTCTGATGCTAGTCCTAACTTAGGCCTGACACTGCCTCTAACTAAGGCCCTGCTGCCGTCAATATCTGAACACCTGACATTATCCTGAGCTAATATCCTGACCCATGTCTTACCAAGGTCCTGAAACTTTCCCAAAGTAAGCCCTGACGCTGTCCCTAAGTGAGACCTTGAGGCTGTCCCTAACAGAGGCCCTGATAATATCTTTAATGAAGACCCTAATGCTGATCCTACAGAGGCCTTTATGCTGCTCCTAAGTCATGCCCTGATACTGTCCCTTACTCAGGCCCCAAAGATAGGCCTCACTTAGGCCCTGTTGCTGTACCTTAGTGAGGCTCTGACGCTGTCCATACATCAAGCCCTGGCACTGGTCCTGATTAAGGCCCTCACGCTGCTGCTAACTAAGGCCCTGATGCTCTCAATGACTAAGGTCTTCTCGTTATCCCTTGGTCATTTCCTTTCACTATCTCTAGCCTGGAACCTGACTCTGTCCCGAGATAATCTCCTGCATCTTATGCTGACTGAAACCCTAATGCTCTCCCTAACTAAGGCCCTGACTACTCCTAACTAAGGCCATGACACTGTCTCTAACAAAGGCCCAGAATCTGTCCCTAATATAGGCCCTGCTGCCAGCAATAACTAAAATCCTGACACTCTCCTGAGATAATATCCTGACCCATTTCTAACCAAGGTCTTGACACTCTCCCTAAGAAAGCCCTATCGCTGTCTTTAAGTGAAGACCTGAGGCTGTCCGTAACTCAGGCCCTGAAGCTTTCCCTAGCTGAGGCCTTGACGTTGTGACTAACGAGGGCTCTGGTCATCTTTAACTAAGAGCCTCAAGCTGATCCAACAAAGGCACTGATGCTGCTCCTAAGTCACTCCCTGACAGTGTCCCCAGCTGAGGGCCTGACATTAGGCCTCACTCAGACCCTGTCGCTCTCCCTAAGTCAGGCCCTGATACTGTCCCTACCTGAAGCACTAACATTGGTTCTGAATAAGGCCCTGATATTCTCAGTAACAAAGGTCTTCACACTATCCTTAGGTCATTTCCTGACACGATTCCTAGCCTTCACCCTAACCCTGTCCCGAGCTACTATCCTACGTCTTATGCTAACTAAAGACCTTATGCTGTGCCTACCTCAGGCACTGTATTTAGTCCCAAGACCGCTAGACTGTCCCTCACTAAGCTCCATGACCTTATCGTCACAATGTTCCGTGACCACTGTCATCACAATGCTCCACGCCCTTATCATCACAATGCTCCATGACCCCTTCCATCACAATGCTCCGTGACCCCTTTCATCAAAATGCGCCATGACCATTGTCATCACAATGCTCCATGACCCCTGGCATCCCAAAGCTCCTTGACCACTCTCATTGCAATACTTCATGACCCTTGTCATCGCAATGCTACATACCATTGTCATCACAATGCTCCATACCCCATGTCATCACATTGGCCCATGACCCTTGTCTCACAATGTTCCATGCTCTTGTGATCACAATGCTCCATGCCCCCTGTCATCACAATGCTCCATGACCCCGGTCATCAAAATGCTCGATTACCCTTGTCATCACAAAGCTCCAGGTCCCCTGTCATTCACAAAGCCAAATGACCCCTGTCATCACAGTGCTTCATGGCCCTTGTCCTCACAATGCCCCATGACCCCTGTCATCAAATTGCTCCATGTCCCCGTTTATCACAATGCTCTAAATTACCCCTGTAATCACAGTGCTCCATAACCCTTTTCCTTACAATGCTCAATGCCCCTTTTCATCACAATGAGCCATGAAAACTTTCATCAGAATGCTCCATTACCCTGTCTCATGTCCCCGTTCTTCACAATGCATCACAATTACCCCTGTAATCACAGTGCTCCATAACCCCTTTCATCACAGTGCTCCATGCCCCCTGTCATCACAATGCTCCATGAACCCTTTCATCACAATGCTCCATTAATCCTTTCATCGCACTGCTCTATGACTTTTGTCATCACAATGCTCCATGCCCTTCTCATCACATTGCTCCATGGCCTTTGTCATCACAATGCTCCATGTTCAATGTAATCACAGTGCTCCACGACCCCTGTCATCACAATGTTCCATGAGACATTTCATCACAAAGCTCCATGACGCTTGTCATCACAATGCTCCATGGCGCTGTGCATCACAATGCTCCATGACCACATTCAGCACAGTGGTCCATGACCCTTTTCATCACAATATTCCATGGCTCTTGCCATCACAATGCCCCATGGCGCTTGTCATCACAATGCTCCATGACCCCTTGTCATCACAATGCCCCATGGCCCCTTTCATCACAATGCTCCATGACCACTTTCATCACAATGCTCCATGTGCCCTGTTCATCACAATGCTCCATGACCACTTTTCATCACAATGCTCCATGACCATTTTGATCACAAGGCTTCATGCCCTTATCATCACAGTGCTCCATGAACCCTTTCATCACAATGCTCCATGGCCCTACTCATCACAATGCCCGATGACCACTTCCATCACAATGCTCCATGACCCTTTTCATCAAAATGCGCCATGAACATTGTCATAACAAAGATCCATGACCACGTTCATCACAATGCTCCAGGACCCCTTTCCTTACAATGCTCCATGGCTCTTGTCATCACAAAGCTCCATGGCGCTTGTCATCACAAGGCTCCATGACCACTGTAATCACCATGATCCATGACCCCTTTGATAACAATTCTCCATTACCCCTTTCCTCAGAGTGATCCTTGGCACTTGTCATCACAATGCTCCATGATCCCTGTAATCACAATGATCCTTGACCCCTTTCATCACAATGTTCCATGGCCGCTTTCATCACAATGCTCCATAACCCCTGTCATCACAATGCCCCATGACCCATTTCCCCACAATGCTCCCTGAGCCATGTCATCACAATGCTACTTGTCTTTGTCAATACAATGCTCCATGTCCCAAGTAATCAGAGTCTTCCATGACCCCTTTCATCACAGCTCTCCTTAACACTTTTCTCACAATGCTCCATGCCATTGTCATCACAAAGTTTCATGCCCCCTGTCACCACCATGCTCCAAGCCCACTCTCAACACAATGCTCCATGAGACTTGTCTCACAAGGCTCCATGCCCTTTTCATCACAATGCTCCATTCCCCCTGTCATCACAATGCTCCATGCCCCCTTTCATTACAATGTTCCATGCACCCTGTCATCACAAGGTTCCATGCCCTTATCATCACAATGCTCCATGACACCTGTCTTCGCAATGTTCCACGCACTTATCATCACAATACTCCTTGACCCTTGTCTAAAATGCTACATGGCGGTGACATCACAATGTTCCATGCACCCTGTCATTACAAGGCTCCATGACACTTGTCATCACAATGTTCCATGGCCCCTATCATTCAAAATGCCATATGACCACTTTCATCACAATGCTCCAAGGCCCTTGTCATCACAATGCCCCATGAACCCTGTCATCACAATGCTCCAGGCCCCCTGTCATCACAATGAGCCATGACACCTTTCATCACAATGCTCCATAACCACTGTCATCACAATGATCCATGGCCCTTGTCATCACAATGCTCCCTGGTGCATGTCATCACAAAGATCCATGACCACTTTCAGCACAATGCTCCATGACCCCTTTCATCAAAATTCTCCATGACCATTGTCATCACAATGCTCCATGAGCCCTGTCATTACAATGCTCCCTGACCCCTGTCATCACCATGATCCATGGCCCTTCTCATCACAGTGCTCCTTCGCTCTTGTCATAACAATGCTCCATGATCGCTGTCATCACAATGATCCATGATTCCTTTCATCACAATTCTCCTTTTCCCCTTTCATCACGATGATCCCTGGAGCTTGTCAAAACAATGCTCCTCGATTCCCTGTAATCACAATGATCCATGACCCCTTTCATGACAATGCTCCAGTACCCCACTAATCACAATGATCCATGGTGATTGTCATCACAATGCTCCATGACCCTTGTCATCACAATGCTCCAGGTCGTTGTAATCACAATGTACCATGACACCTTTCACCACAAAGCTCCAAGATCCCTGTCATCACAATGCCCCATGAGGCCTATCATCACAATGCTCCATGGCACTTGTCCTCACAATGCTCCATGACCCCTGTCATCACAATCCTCCATAGCGCTTTTCATCACAATCCTCCATGACCACTTTCATCACAATGCTCCATGACCATTTTCATCACAATGCTCCATGACCACTTTCATCACAATGCCCCATGAACTCTGTCATCACAATGCTCCATGGCCCTTGTCATCACAATTCTCCATGACCCCTGTCATCACAATTCTCCATGGCCCTTGTCATCACAATGCTCCATGCACTTGTCATCACAATTCTCCATGACCCTTGTCATCACAGTGCTCCATGGCGCTTGTCATCACAATGATCCAGAGCCTTAGTTCCTGAGTTGGGAGTAGTATCATTGCCTCAATTAGGGAAAATGTCAGTGACTGAGTTGGGAGTAGTGTGAGGGCCCTTGTTAGGGACACTGTCAGTGCCTGAGTTAGGTGTAGTGTCAGGGTTTTATTACATACACTGTCAGTGCCTGAGTTGGGAATAGTGTCAGGGCCTTAGTTATGGACTGTGTCATTGCCTGAGTTAGGAGTAGTGTCAGGGCCTTAGTTAGGAGTAGCATCAGTGCCTTCGTTAGGTATTGTATCAGCGCCTCAGTTAGGAATAGATTCAGGGCCTTATTTTGGGACAGTGTCAGTGCCTGAGTTAGGAGTTTTGTCAGCCTTAGTTAGGGACCTTTTCAGGGCCTGAGTTCGGAGTAATGTCAGGGCCTTCCTTAGGTATTGTATCAGTGCCTGAGTTAGGAATAGTGTCAAGGCCTTAGTTAGGGACATTGCCAGGGCATGATTTAGGACGAGTGTTAGGGTGTGAGTTATGAACAGTGTCAGGGCCTTAGTTAGTGACAGTGTCAGTTCCTGAGTTAGGAGTAGAGTCAGGGCCTAAGTTAGGGACAGTGCCAGTGCTGAGTTCGTAGTAGTATCAGGGCCTTAGTTAGAGACAGTGTCAGGGCCTGAGTTAGGAGTAGTGTCAGAGGCTTTGTTAGGGACAGTGTCAGTGCCTGAGTTAAGAGTAACGTCACAGCTTTAGTTAGGGCCAGTGTCAGGGCCTTAGGTAAGACCAGTGTCAGGGCCGATGATAGGAATCAGATCAGGGCCTGTGTTACGAGTAGTGTCAGGGCCTATGATAGGAATCAGATCAGGGCCTGTGTTACGAGTAGTGTCAGGGCCTTAGTTAAGGACAGTGTCAGGGCCTGAGTCCTGACTTATTCCTAACTTTCCTCACTAACGATTTTTGACACTACTGCTAATTCATGTCCTGATAATATCCCTTACTAAGGCCCTGACCCTTTCCCTGGCTAAGGCCCTGAACTTCTCCTAAGTCAGGCCCTGATACTGTCCCTAACAATGGCCCTGACACTACACCTAACTTCGGCCCCGAAATGATACCTAACAAAGGCTCTCTTGCTAGTCCAAACTAAAGCCCTAAAATTGGTCTTAAATAAGGCCTTGACACTAATCCTAACTCAGGCCCTAACACTGTCCCTAGCTAAGGCCCTGACAGTACGCCTAACTCAGGCCCTCGTACGATTCCTAACAATGGCTCTGATGCTAGCCCAAACTAAGGCCCTGAAATTGGTCCTAAATAAGGCCTTGACACGAATCGTAACTCAGGCCCTAGCACTGTCCCTAACTAGGTCTCTGACAGTACACCTAACTCAGACCCTGACACTGTCCCTAAGCAAGGCCCTGACACTACTCCTAACTCAGTCCCTTACACTGTACCTAACAAAGTCACTGATGCTAGGCCTAACTCAGGCCCTGAAACGGTCTGTAACTAAGGCCCTGCTGCCATCAGTATGTAAAGTCCTGACATTATCCTGAGCTAATATCCTGACCTATGTCTTTCCAAGGTCCTGAAACTGTCCCAAAGTAAGCCCTGACGCTGTCCGTAAGTGAAGACCTGAGGCTGTCCCTAACTCAGGCCCTGAAGCTTTCCTTAACTGAAGCCTTGAAGCTGTGACTAACTCAGGCCCTGATCATGTATTTCACGAAGACCTTAATGCTGATCCAGCAAAGACGCTGATGCTGCTCCAAAGTCATGCCCTGACAGTGTGCCCAGCAAAGGGCCTGATGCTAGGCCTCACTCAGGCCCTGTCGCTCTCCCGAAGTCAGGCCCTGACACTGTCACTAACTAAGGCCCTGACACTACTCCTAACTCAGTCCCGTAAAGTGTACCTAACAAAGGCTCTGATGCTAGTCGTAACTCAGGGCCTGACACTGTCTCTAACTAAGGGCTGCTGCCATCAATATCTAAAGTCCTGATATTATCGGGAGCTAATATCCTGACCTATGTCTTACCAAGGTCCTGAAACTGTCCCAAAGTAAGCCCTGACGCTGTCCCTAAGTGAGGCCCTGCAGCTTTCCCTAACTAACTCAGGCCTTGATGCTGTGACTAACTCAAACACTGATCATGTCTTTAACTAAGACCCTAAGGCTGATCCAACAGAGGCCGGGATGCTGCTCCTAAGTCATGCCCTGACAGTGTCCCCAGCTAAGGGTCTGACGCTAGGCCTCACTCAGACCCTATCGCTCTCCCTAAGTCAGGCTCTGATGCTGTCCCTACCTGAAGCCCTAACACTGGTTCTGAATAAGGCCCTGAGAGTCTCAGTAACAAAGGTCTTCACACTATCCTTAGGTCATTTCCTGACACTATCCCTACATGTTAAACTGACACTGTCACTAGCTAATGTCCTGCCTCTTATGCTAACTGAAGCCCTTAGGTTGTGCCTGCCTCAGGCACTGAATTTAGTCCCAAGACTGTGAAACTGTCCCGAACTAAGGCCTAGATGCTCGTCCTACATCTGGCCCTGACACTGTCCCTAACTAAGGCCCTAACACTATTGCTAACTGAGGACCTGACACTGGACCTATCAGGGGCCCGCTACTCCTAACTAACGCCTTGACACTGTCCCTTACTTAGGCCCTGCTACCATCAATATCTAAAGTCCTGACATTATCCTGAGCTAATATCCTAACTCATCTCTTACCAAGGTCCTGAAACTCTCCCTAAGGAAGCCCTGATGCTCTCCCTAAGTGAGGCCTTGAGGCTGTCCCTAACAGAGGCCCTGATAATATCTTTAACATAGCCCCTGAGGCTGATCCTACCGTGGCTCTTATGTTGCTCCTAAGTCATGCCCTGACACTGTCCCTAGCTAAGGCCCTGACGCTAGGCCTCACTCAGGCCCTGTCACTCTCCCTAAGTCAGGCTCTGACGCTGTCCCTACCCGAAGCCCTGTCACTCACTGGTCCTTAATTAGGCCCTGATGCTCTAAGTAACCAAGGTCTTGACACTATCCCTAGGTCATTTCCTGACAATCTCCCTAGATCTTAACCTAACCTTCTCTTTAGCTAATGTCGAGATTAGCTAAATAGATTCTTTAGAACGAGATTCTTTCATCTTCTGAATATGGTTTTCTTAAAAACATAATTTTTATAGTGTTACTAACTTTAAACAAAATGTACTCAACTGCTGTGGAATAGTCCTTCATAGGAGCGTGCATGGTTCACTTCTGCATCTGCTTGTGGTGGTGTTCAAGTTGCTTTCAGCTGTAGATCCTCTTATGCTAGCTAAATCTGTGATTCTGTCCCTAAATGAGGCCCTGAATTTAGGTCCGACGCCGTGAACCTGTCCCTAACTGAGACCTGGAGGCGCGTCCTAACGCAAGTGCTGACACTGTCTCGAACTAAGGCCCTGACACTACACCTAACTCAGTCACTGACACTGTACCTAACAAAGGCTCTGTGGTTAGTCCTAACTTAGGCCTGACACTGCCTCTAACTAAGGCCCTGCTGCCGTCAATATCTGAACACCTGACATTATCCTGAGCTAATATCCTGACCCATGTCTTACCAAGGTCCTGAAACTTTCCCAAAGTAAGCCCTGACGCTGTCCCTAAGTGAGACCTTGAGGCTGTCCCTAACAGAGGCCCTGATAATATCTTTAATGAAGACCCTAATGCTGATCCTACAGAGGCCTTTATGCTGCTCCTAAGTCATGCCCTGATACTGTCCCTTACTCTGGCCCCAAAGGTAGGCCTCACTTAGGCCCTGTTGCTGTACCTTAGTTAGGCTCTGACGCTGTCCGTACATCAAGCCCTGGCACTGGTCCTGATTAAGGCCCTCACGCTGCTGCTAACTAAGGCCCTGATGCTCTCAATGACTAAGGTCTTCTCGTTATCCCTTGGTCATTTCCTTTCACTATCTCTGGCCTGGAACCTGACTCTGTCCCGAGATAATCTCCTGCATCTTATGCTGACTGAAACCCTAATGCTCTCCCTAACTAAGGCCCTGACTACTCCTAACTAAGGCCATGACACTGTCTCTAACAAAGGCCCAGAATCTGTCCCTAATATAGGCCCTGCTGCCAGCAATAACTAAAATCCTGACACTCTCCTGAGATAATATCCTGACCCATTTCTAACCAAGGTCTTGACACTCTCCCTAAGAAAGCCCTGTCGCTGTCTTTAAGTGAAGACCTGAGGCTGTCCGTAACTCAGGCCCTGAAGCTTTCCCTAGCTGAGGCCTTGACGTTGTGACTAACGAGGGCTCTGGTCATCTTTAACTAAGAGCCTAAAGCTGATCCAACAAAGGCACTGATGCTGCTCCTAAGTCACTCCCTGACAGTGTCCCCAGCTGAGGGCCTGACATTAGGCCTCACTCAGACCCTGTCGCTCTCCCTAAGTCAGGCCCTGATACTGTCCCTACCTGAAGCACTAACATTGGTTCTGAATAAGGCCCTGATATTCTCAGTAACAAAGGTCTTCACACTATCCTTAGGTCATTTCCTGACACGATTCCTAGCCTTCACCCTAACCCTGTCCCGAGCTACTATCCTACGTCTTATGCTAACTAAAGACCTTATGCTGTGCCTACCTCAGGCACTGAATTTAGTCCCAAGACCGCTAGACTGTCCCTCACTAAGCTCCATGACCTTATCGTCACAATGTTCCGTGACCACTGTCATCACAATGCTCCACGCCCTTATCATCACAATGCCCCATGACCCCTGTCATCACAATGCTCCATGACCCCTTCCATCACAATGCTCCGTGACCCCTTTCATCAAAATGCGCCATGACCATTGTCATCACAATGCTCCATGACCCCTGGCATCCCAAAGCTCCATGACCACTCTCATTGCAATGCTTCATGACCCTTGTCATCGCAATGCTACATACCATTGTCATCACAATGCTCCATACCCCATTTCATCACATTGGCCCATGACCCTTGTCTCACAATGTTCCATGCTCTTGTGATCACAATGCTCCATGCCCCCTGTCATCACAATGCTCCATGACCCCGGTCATCACAATGCTCCATTACCCTTGTCATCACAAAGCTCCAGGTCCCCTGTCATTCACAAAGCCAAATGACCCCTGTCATCACAATGCTTCATGGCCCTTGTCCTCACAATGCCCCATGACCCCTGTCATCAAATTGCTCCATGTCCCCGTTTATCACAATGCTCTAAATTACCCCTGTAATCACAGTGCTCCATAACCCTTTTCCTTACAATGCTCAATGCCCCTTTTCATCACAATGAGCCATGAAAACTTTCATCAGAATGCTCCATTACCCCTGTCTCATGTCCCCGTTCTTGACAATGCATCACAATTACCCCTGTAATCACAGTGCTCCATAACCCCTTTCATCACAGTGCTCCATGCCCCCTGTCATCACAATGCTCCATGAACCCTTTCATCACAATGCTCCATTAATCCTTTCATCGCACTGCTCTATGACTTTTGTCATCACAATGCTCCATGCCCTTCTCATCACAATGCTCCATGGCCTTTGTCATCACAATGCTCCATGTTCAATGTAATCACAGTGCTCCACGACCCCTGTCATCACAATGTTCCATGAGACATTTCATCACAAAGCTCCATGACGCTTGTCATCACAATGCTCCATGGCGCTGTGCATCACAATGCTCCATGACCACATTCAGCACAGTGGTCCATGACCCTTTTCATCACAATATTCCATGGCTCTTGCCATCACAATGCCCCATGGCGCTTGTCATCACAATGCTCCATGACCCCTTGTCATCACAATGCCCCATGGCCCCTTTCATCACAATGCTCCATGACCACTTTCATCACAATGCTCCATGTGCCCTGTTCATCACAATGCTCCATGACCCCTTTTCATCACAATGCTCCATGACCATTTTGATCACAAGGCTTCATGCCCTTATCATCACAGTGCTCCATGAACCCTTTCATCACAATGCTCCATTGCCCTTCTCATCACAATGCCCGATGACCACTTCCATCACAATGCTCCATGACCCTTTTCATCAAAATGCGCCATGAACATTGTCATAACAAAGATCCATGACCACGTTCATCACAATGCTCCAGGACCCCTTTCCTTACAATGCTCCATGGCTCTTGTCATCACAAAGCTCCATGGCGCTTGTCATCACAAGGCTCCATGACCACTGGAATCACCATGATCCATGACCCCTTTGATAACAATTCTCCATTACCCCTTTCCTCAGAGTGATCCTTGGCACTTGTCATCACAATGCTCCATGATCCCTGTAATCACAATGATCCTTGACCCCTTTCATCACAATGTTCCATGGCCGCTTTCATCACAATGCTCCATAACCCCTGTCATCACAATGCCCCATGACCCATTTCCCCACAATGCTCCCTGAGCCATGTCATCACAATGCTATTTGTCTTTGTCATTACAATGCTCCATGTCCCCTGTAATCAGAGTCTTCCATGACCCCTTTCATCACAGCTCTCCTTAACACTTTTCTCACAATGCTCCATGCCATTGTCATCACAAAGTTTCATGCCCCCTGTCACCACAATGCTCCAAGCCCACTCTCAACACAATGCTCCATGAGACTTGTCTCACAAGGCTCCATGCCCTTTTCATCACAATGCTCCATTCCCCCTGTCATCACAATGCTCCATGCCCCCTTTCATTACAATGTTCCATGCCCCCTGTCATCACAAGGTTCCATGCCCTTATCATCACAATGCTCCATGACACCTGTCTTCGCAATGTTCCACGCACTTATCATCACAATACTCCTTGTCCCTTGTCTAAAATGCTACATGGCGGTGACATCACAATGTTCCATGCACCCTGTCATTACAAGGCTCCATGACACTTGTCATCACAATGTTCCATGGCCCCTATCATTCAAAATGCCATATGACCACTTTCATCACAATGCTCCAGGCCCCCTGTCATCACAATGAGCCATGACACCTTTCATCACAATGCTCCATAACCACTGTCATCACAATGATCCATGGCCCTTGTCATCACAATGCTCCCTGGTGCATGTCATCACAAAGATCCATGACCACTTTCAGCACAATGCTCCATGACCCCTTTCATCAAAATTCTCCATGACCATTGTCATCACAATGCTCCATGAGCCCTGTCATTACAATGCTCCCTGACCCCTGTCATCACCATGATCCATGGCCCTTGTCATCACAGTGCTCCTTCGCTCTTGTCATAACAATGCTCCATGATCGCTGTCATCACAATGATCCATGATTCCTTTCATCACAATTCTCCTTTTCCCCTTTCATCACGATGATCCCTGGAGCTTGTCAAAACAATGCTCCTCGATTCCCTGTAATCACAATGATCCATGACCCCTTTCATGACAATGCTCCATTACCCCACTAATCACAATGATCCATGGTGATTGTCATCACAATGCTCCATGACCTTTGTCATCACTATGCTCCAGGTCGTTGTAATCACAATGTACCATGACACCTTTCACCACAAAGCTCCAAGATCCCTGTCATCACAATGCCCCATGAGGCCTATCATCACAATGCTCCATGGCACTTGTCCTCACAATGCTCCATGACCCCTGTCATCACAATCCTCCATAGCGCTTTTCATCACAATCCTCCATGACCACTTTCATCACAATGCTCCATGACCATTTTCATCACAATGCTCCATGACCACTTTCATCACAATGCCCCATGAACTCTGTCATCACAATGCTCCATGGCCCTTGTCATCACAATTCTCCATGACCCCTGTCATCACAATTCTCCATGGCCCTTGTCATCACAATGCTCCATGCACTTGTCATCACAATTCTCCATGACCCTTGTCATCACAGTGCTCCATGGCGCTTGTCATCACAATGATCCAGAGCCTTAGTTCCTGAGTTGGGAGTAGTATCATTGCCTCAATTAGGGAAAATGTCAGTGACTGAGTTGGGAGTAGTGTGAGGGCCCTTGTTAGGGACACTGTCAGTGCCTGAGTTAGGTGTAGTGTCAGGGTTTTATTACATACACTGTCAGTGCCTGAGCTGGGAATAGTGTCAGGGCCTTAGTAATGGACTGTGTCATTGCCTGAGTTAGGAGTAGTGTCAGGGCCTTAGTTAGGAGTAGCATCAGTGCCTTCGTTAGGTATTGTATCAGCGCCTCAGTTAGGAATAGATTCAGGGCCTTATTTTGGGACAGTGTCAGTGCCTGAGTTAGGAGTTTTGTCAGCCTTAGTTAGGGACCTTTTCAGAGCCTGAGTTCGGAGTAATGTCAGGGCCTTCCTTAGGTATTGTATCAGTGCCTGAGTTAGGAATAGTGTCAAGGCCTTAGTTAGGGACATTGCCAGGGCATGATTTAGGAGGAGTGTTAGGGTGTGAGTTATGAACAGTGTCAGGGCCTTAGTTAGTGACAGTGTCAGTTCCTGAGTTAGGAGTAGAGTCAGGGCCTAAGTTAGGGACAGTGCCAGTGCTGAGTTCGTAGTAGTATCAGGGCCTTAGTTAGAGACAGTGTCAGGGCCTGAGTTAGGAGTGGTGTCAGAGGCTTTGTTAGGGACAGTGTCAGTGCCTGAGTTAAGAGTAACGTCACAGCTTTAGTTAGGGCCAGTGTCAGGGCCTTAGTTAAGACCAGTGTCAGGGCCTATGATAGGAATCAGATCAGGGTCTGTGTTACGAGTAGTGTCAGGGCCTATGATAGGAATCAGATCAGGGCCTGTGTTACGAGTAGTGTCAGGGCCTTAGTTAAGGACAGTGTCAGGGCCTGAGTCCTGACTTATTCCTAACTTTCCTCACTAAGGATTTTTGACACTACTGCTAATTCAGGTCCTGATAATATCCCTTACTAAGGCCCTGACCCTTTCCCTGGCTAAGGCCCTGAACTTCTCCTAAGTCAGGCCCTGATACTGTCCCTAACAATGGCCCTGACACTACACCTAACTTCGGCCCCGAAATGATACCTAACAAAGGCTCTGTTGCTAGTCCAAACTAAAGCCCTAAAATTGGTCTTAAATAAGGCCTTGACACTAATCCTAACTCAGGCCCTAACACTGTCCCTAGCTAAGGCCCTGACAGTACGCCTAACTCAGGCCCTCGTACGATTCCTAACAATGGCTCTGATGCTAGCCCAAACTAAGGCCCTGAAATTGGTCCTAAATAAGGCCTTGACACGAATCGTAACTCAGGCCCTAGCACTGTCCCTAACTAGGTCTCTGACAGTACACCTAACTCAGACCCTGACACTGTCCCTAAGCAAGGCCCTGACACTACTCCTAACTCAGTCCCTTACACTGTACCTAACAAAGTCACTGATGCCAGGCCTAACTCAGGCCCTGAAACGGTCTGTAACTAAGGCCCTGCTGCCATCAGTATGTAAAGTCCTGACATTATCCTGAGCTAATATCCTGACCTATGTCTTTCCAAGGTCCTGAAACTGTCCCAAAGTAAGCCCTGACGCTGTCCGTAAGTGAAGACCTGAGGCTGTCCCTAACTCAGGCCCTGAAGCTTTCCTTAACTGAAGCCTTGAAGCTGTGACTAACTCAGGCCCTGATCATGTATTTCACGAAGACCTTAATGCTGATCCAGCAAAGACGCTGATGCTGCTCCAAAGTCATGCCCTGACAGTGTGCCCAGCAAAGGGCCTGATGCTAGGCCTCACTCAGGCCCTGTCGCTCTCCCGAAGTCAGGCCCTGACAATGTAACTAACTAAGGCCCTGACTCTACTCCTAACTCAGTCCCGTAAAGTGTACCTAACAAAGGCTCTGATGCTAGTCGTAACTCAGGGCCTGACACTGTCTCTAACTAAGGGCTGCTGCCATCAATATCTAAAGTCCTGACATTATCCGGAGCTAATATCCTGACCCATGTCTTACCAAGGTCCTGAAACTGTCCCAAAGTAAGCCCTGACGCTGTCCATAAGTGAGGCCCTGCAGCTTTCCCTAACTAACTCAGGCCTTGATGCTGTGACTAACTCAGACACTGATCATGTCTTTAACTAAGACCCTAAGGCTGATCCAACAGAGGCCGGGATGCTGCTCCTAAGTCATGCCCTGACAGTGTCCCCAGCTAAGGGTCTGACGCTAGGCCTCACTCAGACCCTATCGCTCTCCCTAAGTCAGGCTCTGATGCTGTCCCTACCTGAAGCCCTAACACTGGTTCTGAATAAGGCCCTGAGAGTCTCAGTAACAAAGGTCTTCACACTATCCTTAGGTCATTTCCTGACACTATCCCTACATGCTAAACTGACACTGTCACTAGCTAATGTCCTGCCTCTTATGCTGACTGAAGCCCTTAGGTTGTGCCTGCCTCAGGCACTGAATTTAGTCCCAAGACCGTGAAATTGTCCCGAACTAAGGCCTAGATGCTCGTCCTACATCTGGCCCTGACACTGTCCCTAACTAAGGCCCTAACACTATTGCTAACTGAGGACCTGACACTGGACCTATCAGGGGCCCGCTACTCCTAACTAACGCCTTGACACTGTCCCTTACTTAGGCCCTGCTACCATCAATATCTAAAGTCCTGACATTATCCTGAGCTAATATCCTAACTCATCTCTTACCAAGGTCCTGAAACTCTCCCTAAGGAAGCCCTGATGCTCTCCCTAAGTGAGGCCTTGAGGCTGTCCCTAACAGAGGCCCTGATAATATCTTTAACATAGCCCCTGAGGCTGATCCTACCGTGGCTCTTATGTTGCTCCTAAGTCATGCCCTGACACTGTCCCTAGCTAAGGCCCTGACGCTAGGCCTCACTCAGGCCCTGTCGCTCTCCCTAAGTCAGGCTCTGACGCTGTCCCTACCCGAAGCCCTGACACTCACTGGTCCTTAATTAGGCCCTGATGCTCTAAGTAACCAAGGTCTTGACACTATCCCTAGGTCATTTCCTGACACTCTCCCTAGATCTTAACCTAACCTTCTCTTTAGCTAATGTCGAGATTAGCTAAAGAGATTCTTTAGAACGAGATTCTTTCATCTTCTGAATATGGTTTTCTTAAAAACATAATTTTTATAGTGTTACTAACTTTCAACAAAATGTACTCAACTGCTGTGGAATAGTCCTTCATAGGAGCGTGCATGGTTCACTTCTGCATCTGCTTGTGGTGGTGTTCAAGTTGCTTTCAGCTGTAGATCCTCTTATGCTAGCTAAATCTGTGATTCTGTCCCTAAATGAGGCCCTGAATTTAGGTCCGAAGCCGTGAACCTGTCCCTAACTGAGGCCTGGAGGCGCGTCCTAACGCAAGTGCTGACACTGTCTCGAACTAAGGCCCTGACACTACACCTAACTCAGTCACTGACACTGTACCTAACAAAGGCTCTGATGCTAGTCCTAACTTAGGCCTGACACTGCCTCTAACTAAGGCCCTGCTGCCGTCAATATCTGAACACCTGACATTATCCTGAGCTAATATCCTGACCCATGTCTTACCAAGGTCCTGAAACTTTCCCAAAGTAAGCCCTGACGCTGTCCCTAAGTGAGACCTTGAGGCTGTCCCTAACAGAGGCCCTGATAATATCTTTAATGAAGACCCTAATGCTGATCCTACAGAGGCCTTTATGCTGCTCCTAAGTCATGCCCTGATACTGTCCCTTACTCTGGCCCCAAAGATAGGCCTCACTTAGGCCCTGTTGCTGTACCTTAGTTAGGCTCTGACGCTGTCCGTACATCAAGCCCTGGCACTGGTCCTGATTAAGGCCCTCACGCTGCTGCTAACTAAGGCCCTGATGCTCTCAATGACTAAGGTCTTCTCGTTATCCCTTGGTCATTTCCTTTCACTATCTCTAGCCTGGAACCTGACTCTGTCCCGAGATAATCTCCTGCATCTTATGCTGACTGAAACCCTAATGCTCTCCCTAACTAAGGCCCTGACTACTCCTAACTAAGGCCATGACACTGTCTCTAACAAAGGCCCAGAATCTGTCCCTAATATAGGCCCTGCTGCCAGCAATAACTAAAATCCTGACACTCTCCTGAGATAATATCCTGACCCATTTCTAACCAAGGTCTTGACACTCTCCCTAAGAAAGCCCTATCGCTGTCTTTAAGTGAAGACCTGAGGCTGTCCGTAACTCAGGCCCTGAAGCTTTCCCTAGCTGAGGCCTTGACGTTGTGACTAACGAGGGCTCTGGTCATCTTTAACTAAGAGCCTCAAGCTGATCCAACAAAGGCACTGATGCTGCTCCTAAGTCACTCCCTGACAGTGTCCCCAGCTGAGGGCCTGACATTAGGCCTCACTCAGACCCTGTCGCTCTCCCTAAGTCAGGCCCTGATACTGTCCCTACCTGAAGCACTAACATTGGTTCTGAATAAGGCCCTGATATTCTCAGTAACAAAGGTCTTCACACTATCCTTAGGTCATTTCCTGACACGATTCCTAGCCTTCACCCTAACCCTGTCCCGAGCTACTATCCTACGTCTTATGCTAACTAAAGACCTTATGCTGTGCCTACCTCAGGCACTGTATTTAGTCCCAAGACCGCTAGACTGTCCCTCACTAAGCTCCATGACCTTATCGTCACAATGTTCCGTGACCACTGTCATCACAATGCTCCACGCCCTTATCATCACAATGCTCCATGACCCCTTCCATCACAATGCTCCGTGACCCCTTTCATCAAAATGCGCCATGACCATTGTCATCACAATGCTCCATGACCCCTGGCATCCCAAAGCTCCTTGACCACTCTCATTGCAATACTTCATGACCCTTGTCATCGCAATGCTACATACCATTGTCATCACAATGCTCCATACCCCATGTCATCACATTGGCCCATGACCCTTGTCTCACAATGTTCCATGCTCTTGTGATCACAATGCTCCATGCCCCCTGTCATCACAATGCTCCATGACCCCGGTCATCAAAATGCTCGATTACCCTTGTCATCACAAAGCTCCAGGTCCCCTGTCATTCACAAAGCCAAATGACCCCTGTCATCACAGTGCTTCATGGCCCTTGTCCTCACAATGCCCCATGACCCCTGTCATCAAATTGCTCCATGTCCCCGTTTATCACAATGCTCTAAATTACCCCTGTAATCACAGTGCTCCATAACCCTTTTCCTTACAATGCTCAATGCCCCTTTTCATCACAATGAGCCATGAAAACTTTCATCAGAATGCTCCATTACCCTGTCTCATGTCCCCGTTCTTCACAATGCATCACAATTACCCCTGTAATCACAGTGCTCCATAACCCCTTTCATCACAGTGCTCCATGCCCCCTGTCATCACAATGCTCCATGAACCCTTTCATCACAATGCTCCATTAATCCTTTCATCGCACTGCTCTATGACTTTTGTCATCACAATGCTCCATGCCCTTCTCATCACATTGCTCCATGGCCTTTGTCATCACAATGCTCCATGTTCAATGTAATCACAGTGCTCCACGACCCCTGTCATCACAATGTTCCATGAGACATTTCATCACAAAGCTCCATGACGCTTGTCATCACAATGCTCCATGGCGCTGTGCATCACAATGCTCCATGACCACATTCAGCACAGTGGTCCATGACCCTTTTCATCACAATATTCCATGGCTCTTGCCATCACAATGCCCCATGGCGCTTGTCATCACAATGCTCCATGACCCCTTGTCATCACAATGCCCCATGGCCCCTTTCATCACAATGCTCCATGACCACTTTCATCACAATGCTCCATGTGCCCTGTTCATCACAATGCTCCATGACCACTTTTCATCACAATGCTCCATGACCATTTTGATCACAAGGCTTCATGCCCTTATCATCACAGTGCTCCATGAACCCTTTCATCACAATGCTCCATGGCCCTACTCATCACAATGCCCGATGACCACTTCCATCACAATGCTCCATGACCCTTTTCATCAAAATGCGCCATGAACATTGTCATAACAAAGATCCATGACCACGTTCATCACAATGCTCCAGGACCCCTTTCCTTACAATGCTCCATGGCTCTTGTCATCACAAAGCTCCATGGCGCTTGTCATCACAAGGCTCCATGACCACTGTAATCACCATGATCCATGACCCCTTTGATAACAATTCTCCATTACCCCTTTCCTCAGAGTGATCCTTGGCACTTGTCATCACAATGCTCCATGATCCCTGTAATCACAATGATCCTTGACCCCTTTCATCACAATGTTCCATGGCCGCTTTCATCACAATGCTCCATAACCCCTGTCATCACAATGCCCCATGACCCATTTCCCCACAATGCTCCCTGAGCCATGTCATCACAATGCTACTTGTCTTTGTCAATACAATGCTCCATGTCCCAAGTAATCAGAGTCTTCCATGACCCCTTTCATCACAGCTCTCCTTAACACTTTTCTCACAATGCTCCATGCCATTGTCATCACAAAGTTTCATGCCCCCTGTCACCACCATGCTCCAAGCCCACTCTCAACACAATGCTCCATGAGACTTGTCTCACAAGGCTCCATGCCCTTTTCATCACAATGCTCCATTCCCCCTGTCATCACAATGCTCCATGCCCCCTTTCATTACAATGTTCCATGCACCCTGTCATCACAAGGTTCCATGCCCTTATCATCACAATGCTCCATGACACCTGTCTTCGCAATGTTCCACGCACTTATCATCACAATACTCCTTGACCCTTGTCTAAAATGCTACATGGCGGTGACATCACAATGTTCCATGCACCCTGTCATTACAAGGCTCCATGACACTTGTCATCACAATGTTCCATGGCCCCTATCATTCAAAATGCCATATGACCACTTTCATCACAATGCTCCAAGGCCCTTGTCATCACAATGCCCCATGAACCCTGTCATCACAATGCTCCAGGCCCCCTGTCATCACAATGAGCCATGACACCTTTCATCACAATGCTCCATAACCACTGTCATCACAATGATCCATGGCCCTTGTCATCACAATGCTCCCTGGTGCATGTCATCACAAAGATCCATGACCACTTTCAGCACAATGCTCCATGACCCCTTTCATCAAAATTCTCCATGACCATTGTCATCACAATGCTCCATGAGCCCTGTCATTACAATGCTCCCTGACCCCTGTCATCACCATGATCCATGGCCCTTCTCATCACAGTGCTCCTTCGCTCTTGTCATAACAATGCTCCATGATCGCTGTCATCACAATGATCCATGATTCCTTTCATCACAATTCTCCTTTTCCCCTTTCATCACGATGATCCCTGGAGCTTGTCAAAACAATGCTCCTCGATTCCCTGTAATCACAATGATCCATGACCCCTTTCATGACAATGCTCCAGTACCCCACTAATCACAATGATCCATGGTGATTGTCATCACAATGCTCCATGACCCTTGTCATCACAATGCTCCAGGTCGTTGTAATCACAATGTACCATGACACCTTTCACCACAAAGCTCCAAGATCCCTGTCATCACAATGCCCCATGAGGCCTATCATCACAATGCTCCATGGCACTTGTCCTCACAATGCTCCATGACCCCTGTCATCACAATCCTCCATAGCGCTTTTCATCACAATCCTCCATGACCACTTTCATCACAATGCTCCATGACCATTTTCATCACAATGCTCCATGACCACTTTCATCACAATGCCCCATGAACTCTGTCATCACAATGCTCCATGGCCCTTGTCATCACAATTCTCCATGACCCCTGTCATCACAATTCTCCATGGCCCTTGTCATCACAATGCTCCATGCACTTGTCATCACAATTCTCCATGACCCTTGTCATCACAGTGCTCCATGGCGCTTGTCATCACAATGATCCAGAGCCTTAGTTCCTGAGTTGGGAGTAGTATCATTGCCTCAATTAGGGAAAATGTCAGTGACTGAGTTGGGAGTAGTGTGAGGGCCCTTGTTAGGGACACTGTCAGTGCCTGAGTTAGGTGTAGTGTCAGGGTTTTATTACATACACTGTCAGTGCCTGAGTTGGGAATAGTGTCAGGGCCTTAGTTATGGACTGTGTCATTGCCTGAGTTAGGAGTAGTGTCAGGGCCTTAGTTAGGAGTAGCATCAGTGCCTTCGTTAGGTATTGTATCAGCGCCTCAGTTAGGAATAGATTCAGGGCCTTATTTTGGGACAGTGTCAGTGCCTGAGTTAGGAGTTTTGTCAGCCTTAGTTAGGGACCTTTTCAGGGCCTGAGTTCGGAGTAATGTCAGGGCCTTCCTTAGGTATTGTATCAGTGCCTGAGTTAGGAATAGTGTCAAGGCCTTAGTTAGGGACATTGCCAGGGCATGATTTAGGACGAGTGTTAGGGTGTGAGTTATGAACAGTGTCAGGGCCTTAGTTAGTGACAGTGTCAGTTCCTGAGTTAGGAGTAGAGTCAGGGCCTAAGTTAGGGACAGTGCCAGTGCTGAGTTCGTAGTAGTATCAGGGCCTTAGTTAGAGACAGTGTCAGGGCCTGAGTTAGGAGTAGTGTCAGAGGCTTTGTTAGGGACAGTGTCAGTGCCTGAGTTAAGAGTAACGTCACAGCTTTAGTTAGGGCCAGTGTCAGGGCCTTAGGTAAGACCAGTGTCAGGGCCGATGATAGGAATCAGATCAGGGCCTGTGTTACGAGTAGTGTCAGGGCCTATGATAGGAATCAGATCAGGGCCTGTGTTACGAGTAGTGTCAGGGCCTTAGTTAAGGACAGTGTCAGGGCCTGAGTCCTGACTTATTCCTAACTTTCCTCACTAACGATTTTTGACACTACTGCTAATTCATGTCCTGATAATATCCCTTACTAAGGCCCTGACCCTTTCCCTGGCTAAGGCCCTGAACTTCTCCTAAGTCAGGCCCTGATACTGTCCCTAACAATGGCCCTGACACTACACCTAACTTCGGCCCCGAAATGATACCTAACAAAGGCTCTCTTGCTAGTCCAAACTAAAGCCCTAAAATTGGTCTTAAATAAGGCCTTGACACTAATCCTAACTCAGGCCCTAACACTGTCCCTAGCTAAGGCCCTGACAGTACGCCTAACTCAGGCCCTCGTACGATTCCTAACAATGGCTCTGATGCTAGCCCAAACTAAGGCCCTGAAATTGGTCCTAAATAAGGCCTTGACACGAATCGTAACTCAGGCCCTAGCACTGTCCCTAACTAGGTCTCTGACAGTACACCTAACTCAGACCCTGACACTGTCCCTAAGCAAGGCCCTGACACTACTCCTAACTCAGTCCCTTACACTGTACCTAACAAAGTCACTGATGCTAGGCCTAACTCAGGCCCTGAAACGGTCTGTAACTAAGGCCCTGCTGCCATCAGTATGTAAAGTCCTGACATTATCCTGAGCTAATATCCTGACCTATGTCTTTCCAAGGTCCTGAAACTGTCCCAAAGTAAGCCCTGACGCTGTCCGTAAGTGAAGACCTGAGGCTGTCCCTAACTCAGGCCCTGAAGCTTTCCTTAACTGAAGCCTTGAAGCTGTGACTAACTCAGGCCCTGATCATGTATTTCACGAAGACCTTAATGCTGATCCAGCAAAGACGCTGATGCTGCTCCAAAGTCATGCCCTGACAGTGTGCCCAGCAAAGGGCCTGATGCTAGGCCTCACTCAGGCCCTGTCGCTCTCCCGAAGTCAGGCCCTGACACTGTCACTAACTAAGGCCCTGACACTACTCCTAACTCAGTCCCGTAAAGTGTACCTAACAAAGGCTCTGATGCTAGTCGTAACTCAGGGCCTGACACTGTCTCTAACTAAGGGCTGCTGCCATCAATATCTAAAGTCCTGATATTATCGGGAGCTAATATCCTGACCTATGTCTTACCAAGGTCCTGAAACTGTCCCAAAGTAAGCCCTGACGCTGTCCCTAAGTGAGGCCCTGCAGCTTTCCCTAACTAACTCAGGCCTTGATGCTGTGACTAACTCAAACACTGATCATGTCTTTAACTAAGACCCTAAGGCTGATCCAACAGAGGCCGGGATGCTGCTCCTAAGTCATGCCCTGACAGTGTCCCCAGCTAAGGGTCTGACGCTAGGCCTCACTCAGACCCTATCGCTCTCCCTAAGTCAGGCTCTGATGCTGTCCCTACCTGAAGCCCTAACACTGGTTCTGAATAAGGCCCTGAGAGTCTCAGTAACAAAGGTCTTCACACTATCCTTAGGTCATTTCCTGACACTATCCCTACATGTTAAACTGACACTGTCACTAGCTAATGTCCTGCCTCTTATGCTAACTGAAGCCCTTAGGTTGTGCCTGCCTCAGGCACTGAATTTAGTCCCAAGACTGTGAAACTGTCCCGAACTAAGGCCTAGATGCTCGTCCTACATCTGGCCCTGACACTGTCCCTAACTAAGGCCCTAACACTATTGCTAACTGAGGACCTGACACTGGACCTATCAGGGGCCCGCTACTCCTAACTAACGCCTTGACACTGTCCCTTACTTAGGCCCTGCTACCATCAATATCTAAAGTCCTGACATTATCCTGAGCTAATATCCTAACTCATCTCTTACCAAGGTCCTGAAACTCTCCCTAAGGAAGCCCTGATGCTCTCCCTAAGTGAGGCCTTGAGGCTGTCCCTAACAGAGGCCCTGATAATATCTTTAACATAGCCCCTGAGGCTGATCCTACCGTGGCTCTTATGTTGCTCCTAAGTCATGCCCTGACACTGTCCCTAGCTAAGGCCCTGACGCTAGGCCTCACTCAGGCCCTGTCACTCTCCCTAAGTCAGGCTCTGACGCTGTCCCTACCCGAAGCCCTGTCACTCACTGGTCCTTAATTAGGCCCTGATGCTCTAAGTAACCAAGGTCTTGACACTATCCCTAGGTCATTTCCTGACAATCTCCCTAGATCTTAACCTAACCTTCTCTTTAGCTAATGTCGAGATTAGCTAAATAGATTCTTTAGAACGAGATTCTTTCATCTTCTGAATATGGTTTTCTTAAAAACATAATTTTTATAGTGTTACTAACTTTAAACAAAATGTACTCAACTGCTGTGGAATAGTCCTTCATAGGAGCGTGCATGGTTCACTTCTGCATCTGCTTGTGGTGGTGTTCAAGTTGCTTTCAGCTGTAGATCCTCTTATGCTAGCTAAATCTGTGATTCTGTCCCTAAATGAGGCCCTGAATTTAGGTCCGACGCCGTGAACCTGTCCCTAACTGAGACCTGGAGGCGCGTCCTAACGCAAGTGCTGACACTGTCTCGAACTAAGGCCCTGACACTACACCTAACTCAGTCACTGACACTGTACCTAACAAAGGCTCTGTGGTTAGTCCTAACTTAGGCCTGACACTGCCTCTAACTAAGGCCCTGCTGCCGTCAATATCTGAACACCTGACATTATCCTGAGCTAATATCCTGACCCATGTCTTACCAAGGTCCTGAAACTTTCCCAAAGTAAGCCCTGACGCTGTCCCTAAGTGAGACCTTGAGGCTGTCCCTAACAGAGGCCCTGATAATATCTTTAATGAAGACCCTAATGCTGATCCTACAGAGGCCTTTATGCTGCTCCTAAGTCATGCCCTGATACTGTCCCTTACTCTGGCCCCAAAGGTAGGCCTCACTTAGGCCCTGTTGCTGTACCTTAGTTAGGCTCTGACGCTGTCCGTACATCAAGCCCTGGCACTGGTCCTGATTAAGGCCCTCACGCTGCTGCTAACTAAGGCCCTGATGCTCTCAATGACTAAGGTCTTCTCGTTATCCCTTGGTCATTTCCTTTCACTATCTCTGGCCTGGAACCTGACTCTGTCCCGAGATAATCTCCTGCATCTTATGCTGACTGAAACCCTAATGCTCTCCCTAACTAAGGCCCTGACTACTCCTAACTAAGGCCATGACACTGTCTCTAACAAAGGCCCAGAATCTGTCCCTAATATAGGCCCTGCTGCCAGCAATAACTAAAATCCTGACACTCTCCTGAGATAATATCCTGACCCATTTCTAACCAAGGTCTTGACACTCTCCCTAAGAAAGCCCTGTCGCTGTCTTTAAGTGAAGACCTGAGGCTGTCCGTAACTCAGGCCCTGAAGCTTTCCCTAGCTGAGGCCTTGACGTTGTGACTAACGAGGGCTCTGGTCATCTTTAACTAAGAGCCTAAAGCTGATCCAACAAAGGCACTGATGCTGCTCCTAAGTCACTCCCTGACAGTGTCCCCAGCTGAGGGCCTGACATTAGGCCTCACTCAGACCCTGTCGCTCTCCCTAAGTCAGGCCCTGATACTGTCCCTACCTGAAGCACTAACATTGGTTCTGAATAAGGCCCTGATATTCTCAGTAACAAAGGTCTTCACACTATCCTTAGGTCATTTCCTGACACGATTCCTAGCCTTCACCCTAACCCTGTCCCGAGCTACTATCCTACGTCTTATGCTAACTAAAGACCTTATGCTGTGCCTACCTCAGGCACTGAATTTAGTCCCAAGACCGCTAGACTGTCCCTCACTAAGCTCCATGACCTTATCGTCACAATGTTCCGTGACCACTGTCATCACAATGCTCCACGCCCTTATCATCACAATGCCCCATGACCCCTGTCATCACAATGCTCCATGACCCCTTCCATCACAATGCTCCGTGACCCCTTTCATCAAAATGCGCCATGACCATTGTCATCACAATGCTCCATGACCCCTGGCATCCCAAAGCTCCATGACCACTCTCATTGCAATGCTTCATGACCCTTGTCATCGCAATGCTACATACCATTGTCATCACAATGCTCCATACCCCATTTCATCACATTGGCCCATGACCCTTGTCTCACAATGTTCCATGCTCTTGTGATCACAATGCTCCATGCCCCCTGTCATCACAATGCTCCATGACCCCGGTCATCACAATGCTCCATTACCCTTGTCATCACAAAGCTCCAGGTCCCCTGTCATTCACAAAGCCAAATGACCCCTGTCATCACAATGCTTCATGGCCCTTGTCCTCACAATGCCCCATGACCCCTGTCATCAAATTGCTCCATGTCCCCGTTTATCACAATGCTCTAAATTACCCCTGTAATCACAGTGCTCCATAACCCTTTTCCTTACAATGCTCAATGCCCCTTTTCATCACAATGAGCCATGAAAACTTTCATCAGAATGCTCCATTACCCCTGTCTCATGTCCCCGTTCTTCACAATGCATCACAATTACCCCTGTAATCACAGTGCTCCATAACCCCTTTCATCACAGTGCTCCATGCCCCCTGTCATCACAATGCTCCATGAACCCTTTCATCACAATGCTCCATTAATCCTTTCATCGCACTGCTCTATGACTTTTGTCATCACAATGCTCCATGCCCTTCTCATCACAATGCTCCATGGCCTTTGTCATCACAATGCTCCATGTTCAATGTAATCACAGTGCTCCACGACCCCTGTCATCACAATGTTCCATGAGACATTTCATCACAAAGCTCCATGACGCTTGTCATCACAATGCTCCATGGCGCTGTGCATCACAATGCTCCATGACCACATTCAGCACAGTGGTCCATGACCCTTTTCATCACAATATTCCATGGCTCTTGCCATCACAATGCCCCATGGCGCTTGTCATCACAATGCTCCATGACCCCTTGTCATCACAATGCCCCATGGCCCCTTTCATCACAATGCTCCATGACCACTTTCATCACAATGCTCCATGTGCCCTGTTCATCACAATGCTCCATGACCCCTTTTCATCACAATGCTCCATGACCATTTTGATCACAAGGCTTCATGCCCTTATCATCACAGTGCTCCATGAACCCTTTCATCACAATGCTCCATGGCCCTTCTCATCACAATGCCCGATGACCACTTCCATCACAATGCTCCATGACCCTTTTCATCAAAATGCGCCATGAACATTGTCATAACAAAGATCCATGACCACGTTCATCACAATGCTCCAGGACCCCTTTCCTTACAATGCTCCATGGCTCTTGTCATCACAAAGCTCCATGGCGCTTGTCATCACAAGGCTCCATGACCACTGGAATCACCATGATCCATGACCCCTTTGATAACAATTCTCCATTACCCCTTTCCTCAGAGTGATCCTTGGCACTTGTCATCACAATGCTCCATGATCCCTGTAATCACAATGATCCTTGACCCCTTTCATCACAATGTTCCATGGCCGCTTTCATCACAATGCTCCATAACCCCTGTCATCACAATGCCCCATGACCCATTTCCCCACAATGCTCCCTGAGCCATGTCATCACAATGCTATTTGTCTTTGTCATTACAATGCTCCATGTCCCCTGTAATCAGAGTCTTCCATGACCCCTTTCATCACAGCTCTCCTTAACACTTTTCTCACAATGCTCCATGCCATTGTCATCACAAAGTTTCATGCCCCCTGTCACCACAATGCTCCAAGCCCACTCTCAACACAATGCTCCATGAGACTTGTCTCACAAGGCTCCATGCCCTTTTCATCACAATGCTCCATTCCCCCTGTCATCACAATGCTCCATGCCCCCTTTCATTACAATGTTCCATGCCCCCTGTCATCACAAGGTTCCATGCCCTTATCATCACAATGCTCCATGACACCTGTCTTCGCAATGTTCCACGCACTTATCATCACAATACTCCTTGTCCCTTGTCTAAAATGCTACATGGCGGTGACATCACAATGTTCCATGCACCCTGTCATTACAAGGCTCCATGACACTTGTCATCACAATGTTCCATGGCCCCTATCATTCAAAATGCCATATGACCACTTTCATCACAATGCTCCAGGCCCCCTGTCATCACAATGAGCCATGACACCTTTCATCACAATGCTCCATAACCACTGTCATCACAATGATCCATGGCCCTTGTCATCACAATGCTCCCTGGTGCATGTCATCACAAAGATCCATGACCACTTTCAGCACAATGCTCCATGACCCCTTTCATCAAAATTCTCCATGACCATTGTCATCACAATGCTCCATGAGCCCTGTCATTACAATGCTCCCTGACCCCTGTCATCACCATGATCCATGGCCCTTGTCATCACAGTGCTCCTTCGCTCTTGTCATAACAATGCTCCATGATCGCTGTCATCACAATGATCCATGATTCCTTTCATCACAATTCTCCTTTTCCCCTTTCATCACGATGATCCCTGGAGCTTGTCAAAACAATGCTCCTCGATTCCCTGTAATCACAATGATCCATGACCCCTTTCATGACAATGCTCCATTACCCCACTAATCACAATGATCCATGGTGATTGTCATCACAATGCTCCATGACCTTTGTCATCACTATGCTCCAGGTCGTTGTAATCACAATGTACCATGACACCTTTCACCACAAAGCTCCAAGATCCCTGTCATCACAATGCCCCATGAGGCCTATCATCACAATGCTCCATGGCACTTGTCCTCACAATGCTCCATGACCCCTGTCATCACAATCCTCCATAGCGCTTTTCATCACAATCCTCCATGACCACTTTCATCACAATGCTCCATGACCATTTTCATCACAATGCTCCATGACCACTTTCATCACAATGCCCCATGAACTCTGTCATCACAATGCTCCATGGCCCTTGTCATCACAATTCTCCATGACCCCTGTCATCACAATTCTCCATGGCCCTTGTCATCACAATGCTCCATGCACTTGTCATCACAATTCTCCATGACCCTTGTCATCACAGTGCTCCATGGCGCTTGTCATCACAATGATCCAGAGCCTTAGTTCCTGAGTTGGGAGTAGTATCATTGCCTCAATTAGGGAAAATGTCAGTGACTGAGTTGGGAGTAGTGTGAGGGCCCTTGTTAGGGACACTGTCAGTGCCTGAGTTAGGTGTAGTGTCAGGGTTTTATTACATACACTGTCAGTGCCTGAGCTGGGAATAGTGTCAGGGCCTTAGTAATGGACTGTGTCATTGCCTGAGTTAGGAGTAGTGTCAGGGCCTTAGTTAGGAGTAGCATCAGTGCCTTCGTTAGGTATTGTATCAGCGCCTCAGTTAGGAATAGATTCAGGGCCTTATTTTGGGACAGTGTCAGTGCCTGAGTTAGGAGTTTTGTCAGCCTTAGTTAGGGACCTTTTCAGAGCCTGAGTTCGGAGTAATGTCAGGGCCTTCCTTAGGTATTGTATCAGTGCCTGAGTTAGGAATAGTGTCAAGGCCTTAGTTAGGGACATTGCCAGGGCATGATTTAGGAGGAGTGTTAGGGTGTGAGTTATGAACAGTGTCAGGGCCTTAGTTAGTGACAGTGTCAGTTCCTGAGTTAGGAGTAGAGTCAGGGCCTAAGTTAGGGACAGTGCCAGTGCTGAGTTCGTAGTAGTATCAGGGCCTTAGTTAGAGACAGTGTCAGGGCCTGAGTTAGGAGTGGTGTCAGAGGCTTTGTTAGGGACAGTGTCAGTGCCTGAGTTAAGAGTAACGTCACAGCTTTAGTTAGGGCCAGTGTCAGGGCCTTAGTTAAGACCAGTGTCAGGGCCTATGATAGGAATCAGATCAGGGTCTGTGTTACGAGTAGTGTCAGGGCCTATGATAGGAATCAGATCAGGGCCTGTGTTACGAGTAGTGTCAGGGCCTTAGTTAAGGACAGTGTCAGGGCCTGAGTCCTGACTTATTCCTAACTTTCCTCACTAAGGATTTTTGACACTACTGCTAATTCAGGTCCTGATAATATCCCTTACTAAGGCCCTGACCCTTTCCCTGGCTAAGGCCCTGAACTTCTCCTAAGTCAGGCCCTGATACTGTCCCTAACAATGGCCCTGACACTACACCTAACTTCGGCCCCGAAATGATACCTAACAAAGGCTCTGTTGCTAGTCCAAACTAAAGCCCTAAAATTGGTCTTAAATAAGGCCTTGACACTAATCCTAACTCAGGCCCTAACACTGTCCCTAGCTAAGGCCCTGACAGTACGCCTAACTCAGGCCCTCGTACGATTCCTAACAATGGCTCTGATGCTAGCCCAAACTAAGGCCCTGAAATTGGTCCTAAATAAGGCCTTGACACGAATCGTAACTCAGGCCCTAGCACTGTCCCTAACTAGGTCTCTGACAGTACACCTAACTCAGACCCTGACACTGTCCCTAAGCAAGGCCCTGACACTACTCCTAACTCAGTCCCTTACACTGTACCTAACAAAGTCACTGATGCCAGGCCTAACTCAGGCCCTGAAACGGTCTGTAACTAAGGCCCTGCTGCCATCAGTATGTAAAGTCCTGACATTATCCTGAGCTAATATCCTGACCTATGTCTTTCCAAGGTCCTGAAACTGTCCCAAAGTAAGCCCTGACGCTGTCCGTAAGTGAAGACCTGAGGCTGTCCCTAACTCAGGCCCTGAAGCTTTCCTTAACTGAAGCCTTGAAGCTGTGACTAACTCAGGCCCTGATCATGTATTTCACGAAGACCTTAATGCTGATCCAGCAAAGACGCTGATGCTGCTCCAAAGTCATGCCCTGACAGTGTGCCCAGCAAAGGGCCTGATGCTAGGCCTCACTCAGGCCCTGTCGCTCTCCCGAAGTCAGGCCCTGACAATGTAACTAACTAAGGCCCTGACTCTACTCCTAACTCAGTCCCGTAAAGTGTACCTAACAAAGGCTCTGATGCTAGTCGTAACTCAGGGCCTGACACTGTCTCTAACTAAGGGCTGCTGCCATCAATATCTAAAGTCCTGACATTATCCGGAGCTAATATCCTGACCCATGTCTTACCAAGGTCCTGAAACTGTCCCAAAGTAAGCCCTGACGCTGTCCATAAGTGAGGCCCTGCAGCTTTCCCTAACTAACTCAGGCCTTGATGCTGTGACTAACTCAGACACTGATCATGTCTTTAACTAAGACCCTAAGGCTGATCCAACAGAGGCCGGGATGCTGCTCCTAAGTCATGCCCTGACAGTGTCCCCAGCTAAGGGTCTGACGCTAGGCCTCACTCAGACCCTATCGCTCTCCCTAAGTCAGGCTCTGATGCTGTCCCTACCTGAAGCCCTAACACTGGTTCTGAATAAGGCCCTGAGAGTCTCAGTAACAAAGGTCTTCACACTATCCTTAGGTCATTTCCTGACACTATCCCTACATGCTAAACTGACACTGTCACTAGCTAATGTCCTGCCTCTTATGCTGACTGAAGCCCTTAGGTTGTGCCTGCCTCAGGCACTGAATTTAGTCCCAAGACCGTGAAATTGTCCCGAACTAAGGCCTAGATGCTCGTCCTACATCTGGCCCTGACACTGTCCCTAACTAAGGCCCTAACACTATTGCTAACTGAGGACCTGACACTGGACCTATCAGGGGCCCGCTACTCCTAACTAACGCCTTGACACTGTCCCTTACTTAGGCCCTGCTACCATCAATATCTAAAGTCCTGACATTATCCTGAGCTAATATCCTAACTCATCTCTTACCAAGGTCCTGAAACTCTCCCTAAGGAAGCCCTGATGCTCTCCCTAAGTGAGGCCTTGAGGCTGTCCCTAACAGAGGCCCTGATAATATCTTTAACATAGCCCCTGAGGCTGATCCTACCGTGGCTCTTATGTTGCTCCTAAGTCATGCCCTGACACTGTCCCTAGCTAAGGCCCTGACGCTAGGCCTCACTCAGGCCCTGTCGCTCTCCCTAAGTCAGGCTCTGACGCTGTCCCTACCCGAAGCCCTGACACTCACTGGTCCTTAATTAGGCCCTGATGCTCTAAGTAACCAAGGTCTTGACACTATCCCTAGGTCATTTCCTGACACTCTCCCTAGATCTTAACCTAACCTTCTCTTTAGCTAATGTCGAGATTAGCTAAAGAGATTCTTTAGAACGAGATTCTTTCATCTTCTGAATATGGTTTTCTTAAAAACATAATTTTTATAGTGTTACTAACTTTAAACAAAATGTACTCAACTGCTGTGGAATAGTCCTTCATAGGAGCGTGCATGGTTCACTTCTGCATCTGCTTGTGGTGGTGTTCAAGTTGCTTTCAGCTGTAGATCCTCTTATGCTAGCTAAATCTGTGATTCTGTCCCTAAATGAGGCCCTGAATTTAGGTCCGAAGCCGTGAACCTGTCCCTAACTGAGGCCTGGAGGCGCGTCCTAACGCAAGTGCTGACACTGTCTCGAACTAAGGCCCTGACACTACACCTAACTCAGTCACTGACACTGTACCTAACAAAGGCTCTGATGCTAGTCCTAACTTAGGCCTGACACTGCCTCTAACTAAGGCCCTGCTGCCGTCAATATCTGAACACCTGACATTATCCTGAGCTAATATCCTGACCCATGTCTTACCAAGGTCCTGAAACTTTCCCAAAGTAAGCCCTGACGCTGTCCCTAAGTGAGACCTTGAGGCTGTCCCTAAGAGAGGCCCTGATAATATCTTTAATGAAGACCCTAATGCTGATCCTACAGAGGCCTTTATGCTGCTCCTAAGTCATGCCCTGATACTGTCCCTTACTCTGGCCCCAAAGATAGGCCTCACTTAGGCCCTGTTGCTGTACCTTAGTTAGGCTCTGACGCTGTCCGTACATCAAGCCCTGGCACTGGTCCTGATTAAGGCCCTCACGCTGCTGCTAACTAAGGCCCTGATGCTCTCAATGACTAAGGTCTTCTCGTTATCCCTTGGTCATTTCCTTTCACTATCTCTGGCCTGGAACCTGACTCTGTCCCGAGATAATCTCCTGCATCTTATGCTGACTGAAACCCTAATGCTCTCCCTAACTAAGGCCCTGACTACTCCTAACTAAGGCCATGACACTGTCTCTAACAAAGGCCCAGAATCTGTCCCTAATATAGGCCCTGCTGCCAGCAATAACTAAAATCCTGACACTCTCCTGAGATAATATCCTGACCCATTTCTAACCAAGGTCTTGACACTCTCCCTAAGAAAGCCCTGTCGCTGTCTTTAAGTGAAGACCTGAGGCTGTCCGTAACTCAGGCCCTGAAGCTTTCCCTAGCTGAGGCCTTGACGCTGTGACTAACTAGGGCTCTGGTCATCTTTAACTAAGAGCCTAAAGCTGATCCAACAAAGGCACTGATGCTGCTCCTAAGTCACTCCCTGACAGTGTCCCCAGCTGAGCGCCTGACATTAGGCCTCACTCAGACCCTGTCGCTCTCCCTAAGTCAGGCCCTGATACTGTCCCTACCTGAAGCACTAACATTGGTTCTGAATAAGGCCCTGATATTCTCAGTAACAAAGGTCTTCACACTATCCTTAGGTCATTTCCTGACACGATTCCTAGCCTTCACCCTAACCCTGTCCCGAGCTACTATCCTACGTCTTATGCTAACTAAAGACCTTATGCTGTGCCTACCTCAGGCACTGAATTTAGTCCCAAGACCGCTAGACTGTCCCTCACTAAGCTCCATGACCTTATCGTCACAATCTTCCGTGACCACTGTCATCACAATGCTCCACGCCCTTATCATCACAATGCCCCATGACCCCTGTCATCACAATGCTCCATGACCCCTTCCATCACAATGCTCCGTGACCCCTTTCATCAAAATGCGCCATGACCATTGTCATCACAATGCTCCATGACCCCTGGCATCCCAAAGCTCCATGACCACTCTCATTGCAATGCTTCATGACCCTTGTCATCGCAATGCTACATACCATTGTCATCACAATGCTCCATACCCCATGTCATCACATTGGCCCATGACCCTTGTCTCACAATGTTCCATGCTCTTGTGATCACAATGCTCCATGCCCCCTGTCATCACAATGCTCCATGACCCCGGTCATCACAATGCTCCATTACCATTGTCATCACAAAGCTCCAGGTCCCCTGTCATTCACAAAGCCAAATGACCCCTGTCATCACAATGCTTCATGGCCCTTGTCCTCACAATGCCCCATGACCCCTGTCATCAAATTGCTCCATGTCCCCGTTTATCACAATGCTCTAAATTACCCCTGTAATCACAGTGCTCCATAACCCTTTTCCTTACAATGCTCCATGCCCCTTTTCATCACAATGAGCCATGAAAACTTTCATCAGAATGCTCCATTACCCCTGTCTCATGTCCCCGTTCTTCACAATGCATCACAATTACCCCTGTAATCACAGTGCTCCATAACCCCTTTCATCACAGTGCTCCATGCCCCCTGTCATCACAATGCTCCATGAACCCTTTCATCACAATGCTCCATTAATCCTTTCATCGCACTGCTCTATGACTTTTGTCATCACAATGCTCCATGCCCTTCTCATCACAATGCTCCATGGCCTTTGTCATCACAATGCTCCATGTTCAATGTAATCACAGTGCTCCACGACCCCTGTCATCACAATGTTCCATGAGACATTTCATCACAAAGCTCCATGACGCTTGTCATCACAATGCTCCATGGCGCTGTGCATCACAATGCTCCATGACCACATTCAGCACAGTGGTCCATGACCCTTTTCATCACAATATTCCATGGCTCTTGCCATCACAATGCCCCATGGCGCTTGTCATCACAATGCTCCATGACCCCTTGTCATCACAATGCCCCATGGACCCTTTCATCACAATGCTCCATGACCACTTTCATCACAATGCTCCATGTGCCCTGTTCATCACAATGCTCCATGACCCCTTTTCATCACAATGCTCCATGACCATTTTGATCACAAGGCTTCATGCCCTTATCATCACAGTGCTCCATGAACCCTTTCATCACAATGCTCCATGGCCCTTCTCATCACAATGCCCGATGACCACTTCCATCACAATGCTCCATGACCCTTTTCATCAAAATGCGCCATGAACATTGTCATAACAAAGCTCCATGACCACGTTCATCACAATGCTCCAGGACCCCTTTCCTTACAATGCTCCATGGCTCTTGTCATCACAAAGCTCCATGGCGCTTGTCATCACAAGGCTCCATGACCACTGGAATCACCATGATCCATGACCCCTTTGATAACAATTCTCCATTACCCCTTTCCTCAGAGTGATCCTTGGCACTTGTCATCACAATGCTCCATGATCCCTGTAATCACAATGATCCTTGACCCCTTTCATCACAATGTTCCATGGCCGCTTTCATCACAATGCTCCATAACCCCTGTCATCACAATGCCCCATGACCCATTTCCCCACAATGCTCCCTGAGCCATGTCATCACAATGCTACTTGTCTTTGTCAATACAATGCTCCATGTCCCCTGTAATCAGAGTCTTCCATGACCCCTTTCATCACAGCTCTCCTTAACACTTTTCTCACAATGCTCCATGCCATTGTCATCACAAAGTTTCATGCCCCCTGTCACCACAATGCTCCAAGCCCACTCTCAACACAATGCTCCATGAGACTTGTCTCACAAGGCTCCATGCCCTTTTCATCACAATGCTCCATTCCCCCTGTCATCACAATGCTCCATGCCCCCTTTCATTACAATGTTCCATGCCCCCTGTCATCACAAGGTTCCATGCCCTTATCATCACAATGCTCCATGACACCTGTCTTCGCAATGTTCCACGCACTTATCATCACAATACTCCTTGACCCTTGTCTAAAATGCTACATGGCGGTGACATCACAATGTTCCATGCACCCTGTCATTACAAGGCTCCATGACACTTGTCATCACAATGTTCCATGGCAGCTATCATTCAAAATGCCATATGACCACTTTCATCACAATGCTCTAAGGCCCTTGTCATCACAATTCCCCATGAACCCTGTCATCATAATGCTCCAGGCCCCCTGTCATCACAATGAGCCATGACACCTTTCATCACAATGCTCCATAACCACTGTCATCACAATGATCCATGGCCCTTGTCATCACAATGCTCCCTGGTGCATGTCATCACAAAGATCCATGACCACTTTCAGCACAATGCTCCATGACCCCTTTCATCAAAATTCTCCATGACCATTGTCATCACAATGCTCCATGAGCCCTGTCATTACAATGCTCCCTGACCCCTGTCATCACCATGATCCATGGCCCTTCTCATCACAGTGCTCCTTCGCTCTTGTCATAACAATGCTCCATGATCGCTGTCATCACAATGATCCATGATTCCTTTCATCACAATTCTCCTTTTCCCCTTTCATCACGATGATCCCTGGAGCTTGTCAAAACAATGCTCCTCGATTCCCTGTAATCACAATGATCCATGACCCCTTTCATGACAATGCTCCATTACCCCACTAATCACAATGATCCATGGTGATTGTCATCACAATGCTCCATGACCCTTGTCATCACTATGCTCCAGGTCGTTGTAATCACAATGTACCATGACACCTTTCACCACAAAGCTCCAAGATCCCTGTCATCACAATGCCCCATGACACCTATCATCACAATGCTCCATGGCACTTGTCCTCACAATGCTCCATGACCCCTGTCATCACAATCCTCCATAGCGCTTTTCATCACAATCCTCCATGACCACTTGCATCACAATGCTCCATGACCATTTTCATCACAATGCTCAATGACCACTTTCATCACAATGCCCCATGAACTCTGTCATCACAATGCTCCATGGCCCTTGTCATCACAATTCTCCATGACCCTTGTCATCACAGTGCTCCATGGCGCTTGTCATCACAATGATCCAGAGCCTTAGTTCCTGAGTTGGGAGTAGTATCATTGCCTCAATTAGGGAAAATGTCAGTGACTGAGTTGGGAGTAGTGTGAGGGCCCTTGTTAGGGACACTGTCAGTGCCTGAGTTAGGTGTAGTGTCAGGGTTTTATTACATACACTGTCAGTGCCTGAGTTGGGAATAGTGTCAGGGCCTTAGTTATGGACTGTGTCATTGCCTGAGTTAGGAGTAGTGTCAGGGCCTTAGTTAGGAGTAGCATCAGTGCCTTCGTTAGGTATTGTATCAGCGCCTCAGTTAGGAATAGATTCAGGGCCTTATTTTGGGACAGTGTCAGTGCCTGAGTTAGGAGTTTTGTCAGCCTTAGTTAGGGACCTTTTCAGAGCCTGAGTTCGGAGTAATGTCAGGGCCTTCCTTAGGTATTGTATCAGTGCCTGAGTTAGGAATAGTGTCAAGGCCTTAGTTAGGGACATTGCCAGGGCATGATTTAGGAGGAGTGTTAGGGTGTGAGTTATGAACAGTGTCAGGGCCTTAGTTAGTGACAGTGTCAGTTCCTGAGTTAGGAGTAGAGTCAGGGCCTAAGTTAGGGACAGTGCCAGTGCTGAGTTCGTAGTAGTATCAGGGCCTTAGTTAGAGACAGTGTCAGGGCCTGAGTTAGGAGTAATGTCAGAGGCTTTGTTAGGGACAGTGTCAGTGCCTGAGTTAAGAGTAACGTCACAGCTTTAGTTAGGGCCAGTGTCAGGGCCTTAGTTAAGACCAGTGTCAGGGCCTATGATAGGAATCAGATCAGGGCCTGTGTTACGAGTAGTGTCAGGGCCTATGATAGGAATCAGATCAGGGCCTGTGTTACGAGTAGTGTCAGGGCCTTAGTTAAGGACAGTGTCAGGGCCTGAGTCCTGACTTATTCCTAACTTTCCTCACTAAGGATTTTTGACACTACTGCTAATTCAGGTCCTGATAATATCCCTTACTAAGGCCCTGACCCTTTCCCTGGCTAAGGCCCTGAACTTCTCGTAAGTCAGGCCCTGATACTGTCCCTAACAATGGCCCTGACACTACACCTAACTTCGGCCCCGAAATGATACCTAACAAAGGCTCTCTTGCTAGTCCAAACTAAAGCCCTAAAATTGGTCTTAAATAAGGCCTTGACACTAATCCTAACTCAGGCCCTAACACTGTCCCTAGCTAAGGCCCTGACAGTACGCCTAACTCAGGCCCTCGTACGATTCCTAACAATGGCTCTGATGCTAGCCCAAACTAAGGCCCTGAAATTGGTCCTAAATAAGGCCTTGACACGAATCGTAACTCAGGCCCTAGCACTGTCCCTAACTAGGTCTCTGACAGTACACCTAACTCAGACCCTGACACTGTCCCTAAGCAAGGCCCTGATACTACTCCTAACTCAGTCCCTTACACTGTACCTAACAAAGTCACTGTTGCTAGGCCTAACTCAGGCCCTGAAAGTGTCTGTAACTAAGGCCCTGCTGCCATCAGTATGTAAAGTCCTGACATTATCCTGAGAAAATATCCTGTCCTATGTCTTTCCAAGGTCCTGAAACTGTCCCAAAGTAAGCCCTGACGCTGTCCGTAAGTGAAGACCTGAGGCTGTCCCTAACTCAGGCCCTGAAGCTTTCCTTAACTGAAGCCTTGAAGCTGTGACTAACTCAGGCCCTGATCATGTATTTCACGAAGACCTTAATGCTGATCCAGCAAAGACGCTGATGCTGCTCCAAAGTCATGCCCTGACAGTGTGCCCAGCAAAGGGCCTGATGCTAGGCCTCACTCAGGCCCTGTCGCTCTCCCGAAGTCAGGCCCTGACACTGTCACTAAGTAAGTCCCTGACTCTACTCCTAACTCAGTCCCGTAAAGTGTGCCTAACAAAGGCTCTGATGCTAGTCGTAACTCAGGGCCTGACACTGTCTCTAACTAAGGGCTGCTGCCATCAATATCTAAAGTCCTGACATTATCCGGAGCTAATATCCTGACCCATGTCTTACCAAGGTCCTGAAACTCTCCCAAAGTAAGCCCTGACGCTGTCCCTAAGTGAGGCCCTGCAGCTTTCCCTAACTAACTCAGGCCTTGATGCTGTGACTAACTCAGACACTGATCATGTCTTTAACTAAGACCCTAAGGCTGATCCAACAGAGGCCGGGATGCTGCTCCTAAGTCATGCCCTGACAGTGTCCCCAGCTAAGGGTCTGACGCTAGGCCTCACTCAGACCCTATCGCTCTCCCTAAGTCAGGCTCTGATGCTGTCCCTACCTGAAGCCCTAACACTGGTTCTGAATAAGGCCCTGAGAGTCTCAGTAACAAAGGTCTTCACACTATCCTTAGGTCATTTCCTGACACTATCCCTACATGTTAAACTGACACTGTCACTAGCTAATGTCCTGCCTCTTATGCTAACTGAAGCCCTTAGGTTGTGCCTGCCTCAGGCACTGAATTTAGTCCCAAGACTGTGAAACTGTCCCGAACTAAGGCCTAGATGCTCGTCCTACATCTGGCCCTGACACTGTCCCTAACTAAGGCCCTAACACTATTGCTAACTGAGGACCTGACACTGGACCTATCAGGGGCCCGCTACTCCTAACTAACGCCTTGACACTGTCCCTTACTTAGGCCCTGCTACCATCAATATCTAAAGTCCTGACATTATCCTGAGCTAATATCCTAACTCATCTCTTACCAAGGTCCTGAAACTCTCCCTAAGGAAGCCCTGATGCTCTCCCTAAGTGAGGCCTTGAGGCTGTCCCTAACAGAGGCCCTGATAATATCTTTAACATAGCCCCTGAGGCTGATCCTACCGTGGCTCTTATGTTGCTCCTAAGTCATGCCCTGACACTGTCCCTAGCTAAGGCCCTGACGCTGGGCCTCACTCAGGCCCTGTCGCTCTCCCTAAGTCAGGCTCTGACGCTGTCCCTACCCGAAGCCCTGACACTCACTGGTCCTTAATTAGGCCCTGATGCTCTAAGTAACCAAGGTCTTGACACTATCCCTAGGTCATTTCCTGACACTCTCCCTAGATCTTAACCTAACCTTCTCTTTAGCTAATGTCGAGATTAGCTAAAGAGATACTTTAGAACGAGATTCTTTCATCTTCTGAATATGGTTTTCTTAAAAACATAATTTTTATAGTGTTACTAACTTTAAACAAAATGTACTCAACTGCTGTGGAATAGTCCTTCATAGGAGCGTGCATGGTTCACTTCTGCATCTGCTTGTGGTGGTGTTCAAGTTGCTTTCAGCTGTAGATCCTCTTATGCTAGCTAAATCTGTGATTCTGTCCCTAAATGAGGCCCTGAATTTAGGTCCGAAGCCGTGAACCTGTCCCTAACTGAGGCCTGGAGGCGCGTCCTAACGCAAGTGCTGACACTGTCTCGAACTAAGGCCCTGACACTACACCTAACTCAGTCACTGACACTGTACCTAACAAAGGCTCTGATGCTAGTCCTAACTTAGGCCTGACACTGCCTCTAACTAAGGCCCTGCTGCCGTCAATATCTGAACACCTGACATTATCCTGAGCTAATATCCTGACCCATGTCTTACCAACGTCCTGAAACTTTCCCAAAGTAAGCCCTGACGCTGTCCCTAAGTGAGACCTTGAGGCTGTCCCTAACAGAGGCCCTGATAATATCTTTAATGAAGACCCTAATGCTGATCCTACAGAGGCCTTTATGCTGCTCCTAAGTCATGCCCTGATACTGTCCCTTACTCAGGCCCCAAAGATAGGCCTCACTTAGGCCCTGTTGCTGTACCTTAGTTAGGCTCTGACGCTGTCCGTACATCAAGCCCTGGCACTGGTCCTGATTAAGGCCCTCACGCTGCTGCTAACTAAGGCCCTGATGCTCTCAATGACTAAGGTCTTCTCGTTATCCCTTGGTCATTTCCTTTCACTATCTCTAGCCTGGAACCTGACTCTGTCCCGAGATAATCTCCTGCATCTTATGCTGACTGAAACCCTAATGCTCTCCCTAACTAAGGCCCTGACTACTCCTAACTAAGGCCATGACACTGTCTCTAACAAAGGCCCAGAATCTGTCCCTAATATAGGCCCTGCTGCCAGCAATAACTAAAATCCTGACACTCTCCTGAGATAATATCCTGACCCATTTCTAACCAAGGTCTTGACACTCTCCCTAAGAAAGCCCTGTCGCTGTCTTTAAGTGAAGACCTGAGGCTGTCCGTAACTCAGGCCCTGAAGCTTTCCCTAACTGACGCCTTGACGCTGTGACTAACTAGGGCTCTGGTCATCTTTAACTAAGAGCCTAAAGCTGATCCAACAAAGGCACTGATGCTGCTCCTAAGTCACTCCCTGACAGTGTCCCCAGCTGAGCGCCTGACATTAGGCCTCACTCAGACCCTGTCGCTCTCCCTAAGTCAGGCCCTGATACTGTCCCTACCTGAAGCACTAACATTGGTTCTGAATAAGGCCCTGATATTCTCAGTAACAAAGGTCTTCACACTATCCTTAGGTCATTTCCTGACACGATTCCTAGCCTTCACCCTAACCCTGTCCCGAGCTACTATCCTACGTCTTATGCTAACTAAAGACCTTATGCTGTGCCTACCTCAGGCACTGAATTTAGTCCCAAGACCGCTAGACTGTCCCTCACTAAGCTCCATGACCTTATCGTCACAATGTTCCGTGACCACTGTCATCACAATGCTCCACGCCCTTATCATCACAATGCCCCATGACCCCTGTCATCACAATGCTCCATGACCCCTTCCATCACAATGCTCCGTGACCCCTTTCATCAAAATGCGCCATGACCATTGTCATCACAATGCTCCATGACCCCTGGCATCCCAAAGCTCCATGACCACTCTCATTGCAATGCTTCATGACCCTTGTCATCGCAATGCTACATACCATTGTCATCACAATGCTCCATACCCCATGTCATCACATTGGCCCATGACCCTTGTCTCACAATGTTCCATGCTCTTGTGATCACAATGCTCCATGCCCCCTGTCATCACAATGCTCCATGACCCCGGTCATCACAATGCTCCATTACCCTTGTCATCACAAAGCTCCAGGTCCCCTGTCATTCACAAAGCCAAATGACCCCTGTCATCACAATGCTTCATGGCCCTTGTCCTCACAATGCCCCATGACCCCTGTCATCAAATTGCTCCATGTCCCCGTTTATCACAATGCTCTAAATTACCCCTGTAATCACAGTGCTCCATAACCCTTTTCCTTACAATGCTCAATGCCCCTTTTCATCACAGTGAGCCATGAAAACTTTCATCAGAATGCTCCATTACCCCTGTCTCATGTCCCCGTTCTTCACAATGCATCACAATTACCCCTGTAATCACAGTGCTCCATAACCCCTTTCATCACAGTGCTCCATGCCCCCTGTCATCACAATGCTCCATGAACCCTTTCATCACAATGCTCCATTAATCCTTTCATCGCACTGCTCTATGACTTTTGTCATCACAATGCTCCATGCCCTTCTCATCACAATGCTCCATGGCCTTTGTCATCACAATGCTCCATGTTCAATGTAATCACAGTGCTCCACGACCCCTGTCATCACAATGTTCCATGAGACATTTCATCACAAAGCTCCATGACGCTTGTCATCACAATGCTCCATGGCGCTGTGCATCACAATGCTCCATGACCACATTCAGCACAGTGGTCCATGACCCTTTTCATCACAATATTCCATGGCTCTTGCCATCACAATGCCCCATGGCGCTTGTCATCACAATGCTCCATGACCCCTTGTCATCACAATGCCCCATGGCCCCTTTCATCACAATGCTCCATGACCACTTTCATCACAATGCTCCATGTGCCCTGTTCATCACAATGCTCCATGACCCCTTTTCATCACAATGCTCCATGACCATTTTGATCACAAGGCTTCATGCCCTTATCATCACAGTGCTCCATGAACCCTTTCATCACAATGCTCCATGGCCCTTCTCATCACAATGCCCGATGACCACTTCCATCACAATGCTCCATGACCCTTTTCATCAAAATGCGCCATGAACATTGTCATAACAAAGATCCATGACCACGTTCATCACAATGCTCCAGGACCCCTTTCCTTACAATGCTCCATGGCTCTTGTCATCACAAAGCTCCATGGCGCTTGTCATCACAAGGCTCCATGACCCCTGTCATCACAATGCTCCATAGCGCTTTTCATCACAATCCTCCATGACCACTTTCATCACAATGCTCCATGACCATTTTCATCACAATGCTCCATGACCACTTTCATCACAATGCCCCATGAACTCTGTCATCACAATGCTCCATGGCCCTTGTCATCACAATTCTCCATGACCCCTGTCATCACAATTCTCCATGGCCCTTGTCATCACAATGCTCCATGCACTTGTCATCACAATTCTCCATGACCCTTGTCATCACAGTGCTCCATGGCGCTTGTCATCACAATGATCCAGAGCCTTAGTTCCTGAGTTGGGAGTAGTATCATTGCCTCAATTAGGGAAAATGTCAGTGACTGAATTGGGAGTAGTGTGAGGGCCCTTGTTAGGGACACTGTCAGTGCCTGAGTTAGGTGTAGTGTCAGGGTTTTATTACATACACTGTCAGTGCCTGAGTTGGGAATAGTGTCAGGGCCTTAGTTATGGACTGTGTCATTGCCTGAGTTAGGAGTAGTGTCAGGGCCTTAGTTAGGAGTAGCATCAGTGCCTTTGTTAGGTATTGTATCAGCGCCTCAGTTAGGAATAGATTCAGGGCCTTATTTTGGGACAGTGTCAGTGCCTGAGTTAGGAGTTTAGTCAGCCTTAGTTAGGGACCTTTTCAGGGCCTGAGTTCGGAGTAATGTCAGGGCCTTCCTTAGGTATTGTATCAGTGCCTGAGTTAGGAATAGTGTCAAGGCCTTAGTTAGGGACATTGCCAGGGCATGATTTAGGAGGAGTGTTAGGGTGTGAGTTATGAACAGTGTCAGGGCCTTAGTTAGTGACAGTGTCAGTTCCTGAGTTAGGAGTAGAGTCAGTGCCTAAGTTAGGGACAGTGCCAGTGCTGAGTTCGTAGTAGTATCAGGGCCTTAGTTAGACACAGTGTCAGGGCCTGAGTTAGGAGTAGTGTCAGAGGCTTTGTTAGGGACAGTGTCAGTGCCTGAGTTAAGAGTAACGTCACAGCTTTAGTTAGGGCCAGTGTCAGGGCCTTAGTTAAGACCAGTGTCAGGGCCTATGATAGGAATCAGATCAGGGCCTGTGTTACGAGTAGTGTCAGGGCCTATGATAGGAATCAGATCAGGGCCTGTGTTACGAGTAGTGTCAGGGCCTTAGTTAAGGACAGTGTCAGGGCCTGAGTCCTGACTTATTCCTAACTTTCCTCACTAAGGATTTTTGACACTACTGCTAATTCAGGTCCTGATAATATCCCTTACTAAGGCCCTGACCCTTTCCCTGGCTAATGCCCTGAACTTCTCCTAAGTCAGGCCCTGATACTGTCCCTAACAATGGCCCTGACACTACACCTAACTTCGGCCCCGAAATGATACCTAACAAAGGCTCTCTTGGTAGTCCAAACTAAAGCCCTAAAATTGGTCTTAAATAAGGCCTTGACACTAATCCTAACTCAGGCCCTAACACTGTCCCTAGCTAAGGCCCTGACAGTACGCCTAACTCAGGCCCTCGTACGATTCCTAACAATGGCTCTGATGCTAGCCCAAACTAAGGCCCTGAAACTGGTCCTAAATAAGGCCTTGACACGAATCGTAACTCAGGCCCTAGCACTGTCCCTAACTAGGTCTCTGACAGTACACCTAACTCAGACCCTGACACTGTCCCTAAGCAAGGCCCTGACACTACTCCTAACTCAGTCCCTTACACTGTACCTAACAAAGTCACTGATGCTAGGCCTAACTCAGGCCCTGAAACGGTCTGTAACTAAGGCCCTGCTGCCATCAGTATGTAAAGTCCTGACATTATCCTGAGCTAATATCCTGACCTATGTCTTTCCAAGGTCCTGAAACTGTCCCAAAGTAAGCCCTGACGCTGTCCGTAAGTGAAGACCTGAGGCTGTCCCTAACTCAGGCCCTGAAGCTTTCCTTAACTGAAGCCTTGAAGCTGTGACTAACTCAGGCCCTGATCATGTATTTCACGAAGACCTTAATGCTGATCCAGCAAAGACGCTGATGCTGCTCCAAAGTCATGCCCTGACAGTGTGCCCAGCAAAGGGCCTGATGCTAGGCCTCACTCAGGCCCTGTCGCTCTCCCGAAGTCAGGCCCTGACACTGTCACTAACTAAGGCCCTGACACTACTCCTAACTCAGTCCCGTAAAGTGTACCTAACAAAGGCTCTGATGCTAGTCGTAACTCAGGGCCTGACACTGTCTCTAACTAAGGGCTGCTGCCATCAATATCTAAAGTCCTGATATTATCGGGAGCTAATATCCTGACCTATGTCTTACCAAGGTCCTGAAAGTGTCCCAAAGTAAGCCCTGACGCTGTCCATAAGTGAGGCCCTGCAGCTTTCCCTAACTAACTCAGGCCTTGATGCTGTGACTAACTCAAACACTGATCATGTCTTTAACTAAGACCCTAAGGCTGATCCAACAGAGGCCGGGATGCTGCTCCTAAGTCATGCCCTGACAGTGTCCCCAGCTAAGGGTCTGACGCTAGGCCTCACTCAGACCCTATCGCTCTCCCTAAGTCAGGCTCTGATGCTGTCCCTACCTGAAGCCCTAACACTGGTTCTGAATAAGGCCCTGAGAGTCTCAGTAACAAAGGTCTTCACACTATCCTTAGGTCATTTCCTGACACTATCCCTACATGTTAAACTGACACTGTCACTAGCTAATGTCCTGCCTCTTATGCTAACTGAAGCCCTTAGGTTGTGCCTGCCTCAGGCACTGAATTTAGTCCCAAGACTGTGAAACTGTCCCGAACTAAGGCCTAGATGCTCGTCCTACATCTGGCCCTGACACTGTCCCTAACTAAGGCCCTAACACTATTGCTAACTGAGGACCTGACACTGGACCTATCAGGGGCCCGCTACTCCTAACTAACGCCTTGACACTGTCCCTTACTTAGGCCCTGCTACCATCAATATCTAAAGTCCTGACATTATCCTGAGCTAATATCCTAACTCATCTCTTACCAAGGTCCTGAAACTCTCCCTAAGGAAGCCCTGATGCTCTCCCTAAGTGAGGCCTTGAGGCTGTCCCTAACAGAGGCCCTGATAATATCTTTAACATAGCCCCTGAGGCTGATCCTACCGTGGCTCTTATGTTGCTCCTAAGTCATGCCCTGACACTGTCCCTAGCTAAGGCCCTGACGCTAGGCCTCACTCAGGCCCTGTCGCTCTCCCTAAGTCAGTCTCTGACGCTGTCCCTACCCGAAGCCCTGACACTCACTGGTCCTTAATTAGGCCCTGATGCTCTAAGTAACCAAGGTCTTGACACTATCCCTAGGTCATTTCCTGACACTCTCCCTAGATCTTAACCTAACCTTCTCTTTAGCTAATGTCGAGATTAGCTAAAGAGATTCTTTAGAACGAGATTCTTTCATCTTCTGAATATGGTTTTCTTAAAAACATAATTTTTATAGTGTTACTAACTTTAAACAAAATGTACTCAACTGCTGTGGAATAGTCCTTCATAGGAGCGTGCATGGTTCACTTCTGCATCTGCTTGTGGTGGTGTTCAAGTTGCTTTCAGCTGTAGATCCTCTTATGCTAGCTAAATCTGTGATTCTGTCCCTAAATGAGGCCCTGAATTTAGGTCTGAAGCCGTGAACCTGTCCCTAACTGAGGCCTGGAGGCGCGTCCTAACGCAAGTGCTGACACTGTCTCGAACTAAGGACCTGACACTACACCTAACTCAGTCACTGACACTGTACCTAACAAAGGCTCTGATGCTAGTCCTAACTTAGGCCTGACACTGCCTCTAACTAAGGCCCTGCTGCCGTCAATATCTGAACACCTGACATTATCCTGAGCTAATATCCTGACCCATGTCTTACCAAGGTCCTGAAACTTTCCCAAAGTAAGCCCTGACGCTGTCCCTAAGTGAGACCTTGAGGCTGTCCCTAAGAGAGGCCCTGATAATATCTTTAATGAAGACCCTAATGCTGATCCTACAGAGGCCTTTATGCTGCTCCTAAGTCATGCCCTGATACTGTCCCTTACTCAGGCCCCAAAGATAGGCCTCACTTAGGCCCTGTTGCTGTACCTTAGTTAGGCTCTGACGCTGTCCATACATCAAGCCATGGCACTGGTCCTGATTAAGGCCCTCACGCTGCTGCTAACTAAGGCCCTGATGCTCTCAATGACTAAGGTCTTCTCGTTATCCCTTGGTCATTTCCTTTCACTATCTCTAGCCTGGAACCTGACTCTGTCCCGAGATAATCTCCTGCATCTTATGCTGACTGAAACCCTAATGCTCTCCCTAACTAAGGCCCTGACTACTCCTAACTAAGGCCATGACACTGTCTCTAACAAAGGCCCAGAATCTGTCCCTAATATAGGCCCTGCTGCCAGCAATAACTAAAATCCTGACACTCTCCTGAGATAATATCCTGACCCATTTCTAACCAAGGTCTTGACACTCTCCCTAAGAAAGCCCTGTCGCTGTCTTTAAGTGAAGACCTGAGGCTGTCCGTAACTCAGGCCCTGAAGCTTTCCCTAACTGAGGCCTTGACGTTGTGACTAACGAGGGCTCTGGTCATCTTTAACTAAGAGCCTAAAGCTGATCCAACAAAGGCACTGATGCTGCTCCTAAGTCACTCCCTGACAGTGTCCCCAGCTGAGGGCCTGACATTAGGCCTCACTCAGACCCTGTCGCTCTCCCTAAGTCAGGCCCTGATACTGTCCCTACCTGAAGCACTAACATTGGTTCTGAATAAGGCCCTGATATTCTCAGTAACAAAGGTCTTCACACTATCCTTAGGTCATTTCCTGACACGATTCCTAGCCTTCACCCTAACCCTGTCCCGAGCTACTATCCTACGTCTTATGCTAACTAAAGACCTTATGCTGTGCCTACCTCAGGCACTGAATTTAGTCCCAAGACCGCTAGACTGTCCCTCACTAAGCTCCATGACCTTATCGTCACAATGTTCCGTGACCACTGTCATCACAATGCTCCACGCCCTTATCATCACAATGCCCCATGACCCCTGTCATCACAATGCTCCATGACCCCTTCCATCACAATGCTCCGTGACCCCTTTCATCAAAATGCACCATGACCATTGTCATCACAATGCTCCATGACCCCTGGCATCCCAAAGCTCCATGACCACTCTCATTGCAATGCTTCATGACCCTTGTCATCGCAATGCTACATACCATTGTCATCACAATGCTCCATACCCCATGTCATCACATTGGCCCATGACCCTTTTCTCACAATGTTCCATGCTCTTGTGATCACAATGCTCCATGCCCCCTGTCATCACAATGCTCCATGACCCCGGTCATCACAATGCTCCATTACCATTGTCATCACAAAGCTCCAGGTCCCCTGTCATTCACAAAGCCAAATGACCCCTGTCATCACAATGCTTCATGGCCCTTGTCCTCACAATGCCCCATGAACCCTGTCATCAAATTGCTCCATGTCCCCGTTTATCACAATGCTCTAAATTACCGCTGTAATCACAGTGCTCCATAACCCTTTTCCTTACAATGCTCAATGCCCCTTTTCATCACAATGAGCCATGAAAACTTTCATCAGAATGCTCCATTACCCCTGTCTCATGTCCCCGTTCTTCACAATGCATCACAATTACCCCTGTAATCACAGTGCTCCATAACCCCTTTCATCACAGTGCTCCATGCCCCCTGTCATCACAATGCTCCATGAACCCTTTCATCACAATGCTCCATTAATCCTTTCATCGCACTGCTCTATGACTTTTGTCATCACAATGCTCCATGCCCTTCTCATCACAATGCTCCATGTTCAATGTAATCACAGTGCTCCACGACCCCTGTCATCACAATGTTCCATGAGACATTTCATCACAAAGCTCCATGACGCTTGTCATCACAATGCTCCATGGCGCTGTGCATCACAATGCTCCATGACCACATTCAGCACAGTGGTCCATGACCCTTTTCATCACAATATTCCATGGCTCTTGCCATCACAATGCCCTATGGCGCTTGTCATCACAATGCTCCATGACCCCTTGTCATCACAATGCCCCATGGCCCCTTTCATCACAATGCTCCATGACCACTTTCATCACAATGCTCCATGTGCCCTGTTCATCACAATGCTCCATGACCCCTTTTCATCACAATGCTCCATGACCATTTTGATCACAAGGCTTCATGCCCTTATCATCACAGTGCTCCATGAACCCTTTCATCACAATGCTCCATGGCCCTACTCATCACAATGCCCGATGACCACTTCCATCACAATGCTCCATGACCCTTTTCATCAAAATGCGCCATGAACATTGTCATAACAAAGATCCATGACCACGTTCATCACAATGCTCCAGGACCCCTTTCCTTACAATGCTCCATGGCTCTTGTCATCACAAAGCTCCATGGCGCTTGTCATCACAAGGCTCCATGACCACTGGAATCACCATGATCCATGACCCCTTTGATAACAATTCTCCATTACCCCTTTCCTCAGAGTGATCCTTGGCACTTGTCATCACAATGCTCCATGATCCCTGTAATCACAATGATCCTTGACCCCTTTCATCACAATGTTCCATGGCCGCTTTCATCACAATGCTCCATAACCCCTGTCATCACAATGCCCCATGACCCATTTCCCCACAATGCTCCCTGAGCCATGTCATCACAATGCTACTTGTCTTTGTCAATACAATGCTCCATGTCCCAAGTAATCAGAGTCTTCCATGACCCCTTTCATCACAGCTCTCCTTAACACTTTTCTCACAATGCTCCATGCCATTGTCATCACAAAGTTTCATGCCCCCTGTCACCACCATGCTCCAAGCCCACTCTCAACACAATGCTCCATGAGACTTGTCTCACAAGGCTCCATGCCCTTTTCATCACAATGCTCCATTCCCCCTGTCATCACAATGCTCCATGCCCCCTTTCATTACAATGTTCCATGCCCCCTGTCATCACAAGGTTCCATGCCCTTATCATCACAATGCTCCATGACACCTGTCTTCGCAATGTTCCACGCACTTATCATCACAATACTCCTTGACCCTTGTCTAAAATGCTACATGGCGGTGACATCACAATGTTCCATGCACCCTGTCATTACAAGGCTCCATGACACTTGTCATCACAATGTTCCATGGCCCCTATCATTCAAAATGCCATATGACCACTTTCATCACAATGCTCCAAGGCCCTTGTCATCACAATGCCCCATGAACCCTGTCATCACAATGCTCCAGGCCCCCTGTCATCACAATGAGCCATGACACCTTTCATCACAATGCTCCATAACCACTGTCATCACAATGATCCATGGCCCTTGTCATCACAATGCTCCCTGGTGCATGTCATCACAAAGACCCATGACCACTTTCAGCACAATGCTCCATGACCCCTTTCATCAAAATTCTCCATGACCATTGTCATCACAATGCTCCATGAGCCCTGTCATTACAATGCTCCCTGACCCCTGTCATCACCATGATCCATGGCCCTTCTCATCACAGTGCTCCTTCGCTCTTGTCATAACAATGCTCCATGATCGCTGTCATCACAATGATCCATGATTCCTTTCATCACAATTCTCCTTTTCCCCTTTCATCACGATGATCCCTGGAGCTTGTCAAAACAATGCTCCTCGATTCCCTGTAATCACAATGATCCATGACCCCTTTCATGACAATGCTCCAGTACCCCACTAATCACAATGATCCATGGTGATTGTCATCACAATGCTCCATGACCCTTGTCATCACAATGCTCCAGGTCGTTGTAATCACAATGTACCATGACACCTTTCACCACAAAGCTCCAAGATCCCTGTCATCACAATGCCCCATGAGGCCTATCATCACAATGCTCCATGGCACTTGTCCTCACAATGCTCCATGACCCCTGTCATCACAATCCTCCATAGCGCTTTTCATCACAATCCTCCATGACCACTTTCATCACAATGCTCCATGACCATTTTCATCACAATGCTCCATGACCACTTTCATCACAATGCCCCATGAACTCTGTCATCACAATGCTCCATGGCCCTTGTCATCACAATTCTCCATGACCCCTGTCATCACAATTCTCCATGGCCCTTGTCATCACAATGCTCCATGCACTTGTCATCACAATTCTCCATGACCCTTGTCATCACAGTGCTCCATGGCGCTTGTCATCACAATGATCCAGAGCCTTAGTTCCTGAGTTGGGAGTAGTATCATTGCCTCAATTAGGGAAAATGTCAGTGACTGAGTTGGGAGTAGTGTGAGGGCCCTTGTTAGGGACACTGTCAGTGCCTGAGTTAGGTGTAGTGTCAGGGTTTTATTACATACACTGTCAGTGCCTGAGTTGGGAATAGTGTCAGGGCCTTAGTTATGGACTGTGTCATTGCCTGAGTTAGGAGTAGTGTCAGGGCCTTAGTTAGGAGTAGCATCAGTGCCTTCGTTAGGTATTGTATCAGCGCCTCAGTTAGGAATAGATTCAGGGCCTTATTTTGGGACAGTGTCAGTGCCTGAGTTAGGAGTTTTGTCAGCCTTAGTTAGGGACCTTTTCAGGGCCTGAGTTCGGAGTAATGTCAGGGCCTTCCTTAGGTATTGTATCAGTGCCTGAGTTAGGAATAGTGTCAAGGCCTTAGTTAGGGACATTGCCAGGGCATGATTTAGGACGAGTGTTAGGGTGTGAGTTATGAACAGTGTCAGGGCCTTAGTTAGTGACAGTGTCAGTTCCTGAGTTAGGAGTAGAGTCAGGGCCTAAGTTAGGGACAGTGCCAGTGCTGAGTTCGTAGTAGTATCAGGGCCTTAGTTAGAGACAGTGTCAGGGCCTGAGTTAGGAGTAGTGTCAGAGGCTTTGTTAGGGACAGTGTCAGTGCCTGAGTTAAGAGTAACGTCACAGCTTTAGTTAGGGCCAGTGTCAGGGCCTTAGGTAAGACCAGTGTCAGGGCCGATGATAGGAATCAGATCAGGGCCTGTGTTACGAGTAGTGTCAGGGCCTATGATAGGAATCAGATCAGGGCCTGTGTTACGAGTAGTGTCAGGGCCTTAGTTAAGGACAGTGTCAGGGCCTGAGTCCTGACTTATTCCTAACTTTCCTCACTAACGATTTTTGACACTACTGCTAATTCATGTCCTGATAATATCCCTTACTAAGGCCCTGACCCTTTCCCTGGCTAAGGCCCTGAACTTCTCCTAAGTCAGGCCCTGATACTGTCCCTAACAATGGCCCTGACACTACACCTAACTTCGGCCCCGAAATGATACCTAACAAAGGCTCTCTTGCTAGTCCAAACTAAAGCCCTAAAATTGGTCTTAAATAAGGCCTTGACACTAATCCTAACTCAGGCCCTAACACTGTCCCTAGCTAAGGCCCTGACAGTACGCCTAACTCAGGCCCTCGTACGATTCCTAACAATGGCTCTGATGCTAGCCCAAACTAAGGCCCTGAAATTGGTCCTAAATAAGGCCTTGACACGAATCGTAACTCAGGCCCTAGCACTGTCCCTAACTAGGTCTCTGACAGTACACCTAACTCAGACCCTGACACTGTCCCTAAGCAAGGCCCTGACACTACTCCTAACTCAGTCCCTTACACTGTACCTAACAAAGTCACTGATGCTAGGCCTAACTCAGGCCCTGAAACGGTCTGTAACTAAGGCCCTGCTGCCATCAGTATGTAAAGTCCTGACATTATCCTGAGCTAATATCCTGACCTATGTCTTTCCAAGGTCCTGAAACTGTCCCAAAGTAAGCCCTGACGCTGTCCGTAAGTGAAGACCTGAGGCTGTCCCTAACTCAGGCCCTGAAGCTTTCCTTAACTGAAGCCTTGAAGCTGTGACTAACTCAGGCCCTGATCATGTATTTCACGAAGACCTTAATGCTGATCCAGCAAAGACGCTGATGCTGCTCCAAAGTCATGCCCTGACAGTGTGCCCAGCAAAGGGCCTGATGCTAGGCCTCACTCAGGCCCTGTCGCTCTCCCGAAGTCAGGCCCTGACACTGTCACTAACTAAGGCCCTGACACTACTCCTAACTCAGTCCCGTAAAGTGTACCTAACAAAGGCTCTGATGCTAGTCGTAACTCAGGGCCTGACACTGTCTCTAACTAAGGGCTGCTGCCATCAATATCTAAAGTCCTGATATTATCGGGAGCTAATATCCTGACCTATGTCTTACCAAGGTCCTGAAACTGTCCCAAAGTAAGCCCTGACGCTGTCCCTAAGTGAGGCCCTGCAGCTTTCCCTAACTAACTCAGGCCTTGATGCTGTGACTAACTCAAACACTGATCATGTCTTTAACTAAGACCCTAAGGCTGATCCAACAGAGGCCGGGATGCTGCTCCTAAGTCATGCCCTGACAGTGTCCCCAGCTAAGGGTCTGACGCTAGGCCTCACTCAGACCCTATCGCTCTCCCTAAGTCAGGCTCTGATGCTGTCCCTACCTGAAGCCCTAACACTGGTTCTGAATAAGGCCCTGAGAGTCTCAGTAACAAAGGTCTTCACACTATCCTTAGGTCATTTCCTGACACTATCCCTACATGTTAAACTGACACTGTCACTAGCTAATGTCCTGCCTCTTATGCTGACTGAAGCCCTTAGGTTGTGCCTGCCTCAGGCACTGAATTTAGTCCCAAGACTGTGAAACTGTCCCGAACTAAGGCCTAGATGCTCGTCCTACATCTGGCCCTGACACTGTCCCTAACTAAGGCCCTAACACTATTGCTAACTGAGGACCTGACACTGGACCTATCAGGGGCCCGCTACTCCTAACTAACGCCTTGACACTGTCCCTTACTTAGGCCCTGCTACCATCAATATCTAAAGTCCTGACATTATCCTGAGCTAATATCCTAACTCATCTCTTACCAAGGTCCTGAAACTCTCCCTAAGGAAGCCCTGATGCTCTCCCTAAGTGAGGCCTTGAGGCTGTCCCTAACAGAGGCCCTGATAATATCTTTAACATAGCCCCTGAGGCTGATCCTACCGTGGCTCTTATGTTGCTCCTAAGTCATGCCCTGACACTGTCCCTAGCTAAGGCCCTGACGCTAGGCCTCACTCAGGCCCTGTCGCTCTCCCTAAGTCAGGCTCTGACGCTGTCCCTACCCGAAGCCCTGACACTCACTGGTCCTTAATTAGGCCCTGATGCTCTAAGTAACCAAGGTCTTGACACTATCCCTAGGTCATTTCCTGACACTCTCCCTAGATCTTAACCTAACCTTCTCTTTAGCTAATGTCGAGATTAGCTAAAGAGATTCTTTAGAACGAGATTCTTTCATCTTCTGAATATGGTTTTCTTAAAAACATAATTTTTATAGTGTTACTAACTTTAAACAAAATGTACTCAACTGCTGTGGAATAGTCCTTCATAGGAGCGTGCATGGTTCACTTCTGCATCTGCTTGTGGTGGTGTTCAAGTTGCTTTCAGCTGTAGATCCTCTTATGCTAGCTAAATCTGTGATTCTGTCCCTAAATGAGGCCCTGAATTTAGGTCCGAAGCCGTGAACCTGTCCCTAACTGAGGCCTGGAGGCGCGTCCTAACGCAAGTGCTGACACTGTCTCGAACTAAGGCCCTGACACTACACCTAACTCAGTCACTGACACTGTACCTAACAAAGGCTCTGATGCTAGTCCGAACTTAGGCCTGACACTGCCTCTAACTAAGGCCCTGCTGCCGTCAATATCTGAACACCTGACATTATCCTGAGCTAATATCCTGACCCATGTCTTACCAAGGTCCTGAAACTTTCCCAAAGTAAGCCCTGACGCTGTCCCTAAGTGAGACCTTGAGGCTGTCCCTAACAGAGGCCCTGATAATATCTTTAATGAAGACCCTAATGCTGATCCTACAGAGGCCTTTATGCTGCTCCTAAGTCATGCCCTGATACTGTCCCTTACTCTGGCCCCAAAGATAGGCCTCACTTAGGCCCTGTTGCTGTACCTTAGTTAGGCTCTGACGCTGTCCGTACATCAAGCCCTGGCACTGGTCCTGATTAAGGCCCTCACGCTGCTGCTAACTAAGGCCCTGATGCTCTCAATGACTAAGGTCTTCTCGTTATCCCTTGGTCATTTCCTTTCACTATCTCTGGCCTGGAACCTGACTCTGTCCCGAGATAATCTCCTGCATCTTATGCTGACTGAAACCCTAATGCTCTCCCTAACTAAGGCCCTGACTACTCCTAACTAAGGCCATGACACTGTCTCTAACAAAGGCCCAGAATCTGTCCCTAATATAGGCCCTGCTGCCAGCAATAACTAAAATCCTGACACTCTCCTGAGATAATATCCTGACCCATTTCTAACCAAGGTCTTGACACTCTCCCTAAGAAAGCCCTGTCGCTGTCTTTAAGTGAAGACCTGAGGCTGTCCGTAACTCAGGCCCTGAAGCTTTCCCTAGCTGAGGCCTTGACGCTGTGACTAACTAGAGCTCTGGTCATCTTTAACTAAGAGCCTAAAGCTGATCCAACAAAGGCACTGATGCTGCTCCTAAGTCACTCCCTGACAGTGTCCCCAGCTGAGGGCCTGACATTAGGCCTCACTCAGACCCTGTCGCTCTCCCTAAGTCAGGCCCTGATACTGTCCCTACCTGAAGCACTAACATTGGTTCTGAATAAGGCCCTGATATTCTCAGTAACAAAGGTCTTCACACTATCCTTAGGTCATTTCCTGACACGATTCCTAGCCTTCACCCTAACCCTGTCCCGAGCTACTATCCTACGTCTTATGCTAACTAAAGACCTTATGCTGTGCCTACCTCAGGCACTGAATTTAGTCCCAAGACCGCTAGACTGTCCCTCACTAAGCTCCATGACCTTATCGTCACAATCTTCCGTGACCACTGTCATCACAATGCTCCACGCCCTTATCATCACAATGCCCCATGACCCCTGTCATCACAATGCTCCATGACCCCTTCCATCACAATGCTCCGTGACCCCTTTCATCAAAATGCGCCATGACCATTGTCATCACAATGCTCCATGACCCCTGGCATCCCAAAGCTCCATGACCACTCTCATTGCAATGCTTCATGACCCTTGTCATCGCAATGCTACATACCATTGTCATCACAATGCTCCATACCCCATGTCATCACATTGGCCCATGACCCTTGTCTCACAATGTTCCATGCTCTTGTGATCACAATGCTCCATGCCCCCTGTCATCACAATGCTCCATGACCCCGGTCATCACAATGCTCCATTACCCTTGTCATCACAAAGCTCCAGGTCCCCTGTCATTCACAAAGCCAAATGACCCCTGTCATCACAATGCTTCATGGCCCTTGTCCTCACAATGCCCCATGACCCCTGTCATCAAATTGCTCCATGTCCCCGTTTATCACAATGCTCTAAATTACCCCTGTAATCACAGTGCTCCATAACCCTTTTCCTTACAATGCTCCATGCCCCTTTTCATCACAATGAGCCATGAAAACTTTCATCAGAATGCTCCATTACCCCTGTCTCATGTCCCCGTTCTTCACAATGCATCACAATTACCCCTGTAATCACAGTGCTCCATAACCCCTTTCATCACAGTGCTCCATGCCCCCTGTCATCACAATGCTCCATGAACCCTTTCATCACAATGCTCCATTAATCCTTTCATCGCACTGCTCTATGACTTTTGTCATCACAATGCTCCATGCCCTTCTCATCACAATGCTCCATGGCCTTTGTCATCACAATGCTCCATGTTCAATGTAATCACAGTGCTCCACGACCCCTGTCATCACAATGTTCCATGAGACATTTCATCACAAAGCTCCATGACGCTTGTCATCACAATGCTCCATGGCGCTGTGCATCACAATGCTCCATGACCACATTCAGCACAGTGGTCCATGACCCTTTTCATCACAATATTCCATGGCTCTTGCCATCACAATGCCCCATGGCGCTTGTCATCACAATGCTCCATGACCCCTTGTCATCACAATGCCCCATGGCCCCTTTCATCACAATGCTCCATGACCACTTTCATCACAATGCTCCATGTGCCCTGTTCATCACAATGCTCCATGACCCCTTTTCATCACAATGCTCCATGACCATTTTGATCACAAGGCTTCATGCCCTTATCATCACAGTGCTCCATGAACCCTTTCATCACAATGCTCCATGGCCCTTCTCATCACAATGCCCGATGACCACTTCCATCACAATGCTCCATGACCCTTTTCATCAAAATGCGCCATGAACATTGTCATAACAAAGATCCATGACCACGTTCATCACAATGCTCCAGGACCCCTTTCCTTACAATGCTCCATGGCTCTTGTCATCACAAAGCTCCATGGCGCTTGTCATCACAAGGCTCCATGACCACTGGAATCACCATGATCCATGACCCCTTTGATAACAATTCTCCATTACCCCTTTCCTCAGAGTGATCCTTGGCACTTGTCATCACAATGCTCCATGATCCCTGTAATCACAATGATCCTTGACCCCTTTCATCACAATGTTCCATGGCCGCTTTCATCACAATGCTCCATAACCCCTGTCATCACAATGCCCCATGACCCATTTCCCCACAATGCTCCCTGAGCCATGTCATCACAATGCTATTTGTCTTTGTCATTACAATGCTCCATGTCCCCTGTAATCAGAGTCTTCCATGACCCCTTTCATCACAGCTCTCCTTAACACTTTTCTCACAATGCTCCATGCCATTGTCATCACAAAGTTTCATGCCCCCTGTCACCACAATGCTCCAAGCCCACTCTCAACACAATGCTCCATGAGACTTGTCTCACAAGGCTCCATGCCCTTTTCATCACAATGCTCCATTCCCCCTGTCATCACAATGCTCCATGCCCCCTTTCATTACAATGTTCCATGCCCCCTGTCATCACAAGGTTCCATGCCCTTATCATCACAATGCTCCATGACACCTGTCTTCGTAATGTTCCACGCACTTATCATCACAATACTCCTTGACCCTTGTCTAAAATGCTACATGGCGGTGACATCACAATGTTCCATGCACCCTGTCATTACAAGGCTCCATGACACTTGTCATCACAATGTTCCATGGCCCCTATCATTCAAAATGCCATATGACCACTTTCATCACAATGCTCCAAGGCCCTTGTCATCACAATGCCCCATGAACCCTGTCATCACAATGCTCCAGGCCCCCTGTCATCACAATGAGCCATGACACCTTTCATCACAATGCTCCATAACCACTGTCATCACAATGATCCATGGCCCTTGTCATCACAATGCTCCCTGGTGCATGTCATCACAAAGATCCATGACCACTTTCAGCACAATGCTCCATGACCCCTTTCATCAAAATTCTCCATGACCATTGTCATCACAATGCTCCATGAGCCCTGTCATTACAATGCTCCCTGACCCCTGTCATCACCATGATCCATGGCCCTTGTCATCACAGTGCTCCTTCGCTCTTGTCATAACAATGCTCCATGATCGCTGTCATCACAATGATCCATGATTCCTTTCATCACAATTCTCCTTTTCCCCTTTCATCACGATGATCCCTGGAGCTTGTCAAAACAATGCTCCTCGATTCCCTGTAATCACAATGATCCATGACCCCTTTCATGACAATGCTCCATTACCCCACTAATCACAATGATCCATGGTGATTGTCATCACAATTCTCCATGACCCTTGTCATCACTATGCTCCAGGTCGTTGTAATCACAATGTACCATGACACCTTTCACCACAAAGCTCCAAGATCCCTGTCATCACAATGTCCCATGAGGCCTATCATCACAATGCTCCATGGCACTTGTCCTCACAATGCTCCATGACCCCTGTCATCACAATCCTCCATAGCGCTTTTCATCACAATCCTCCATGACCACTTTCATCACAATGCTCCATGACCATTTTCATCACAATGCTCCATGACCACTTTCATCACAATGCCCCATGAACTCTGTCATCACAATGCTCCATGGCCCTTGTCATCACAATTCTCCATGACCCCTATCATCACAATTCTCCATGGCCCTTGTCATCACAATGCTCCATGCACTTGTCATCACAATTCTCCATGACCCTTGTCATCACAGTGCTCCATGGCGCTTGTCATCACAATGATCCAGAGCCTTAGTTCCTGAGTTGGGAGTAGTATCATTGCCTCAATTAGGGAAAATGTCAGTGACTGAGTTGGGAGTAGTGTGAGGGCCCTTGTTAGGGACACTGTCAGTGCCTGAGTTAGGTGTAGTGTCAGGGTTTTATTACATACACTGTCAGTGCCTGAGTTGGGAATAGTGTCAGGGCCTTAGTAATGGACTGTGTCATTGCCTGAGTTAGGAGTAGTGTCAGGGCCTTAGTTAGGAGTAGCATCAGTGCCTTCGTTAGGTATTGTATCAGCGCCTCAGTTAGGAATAGATTCAGGGCCTTATTTTGGGACAGTGTCAGTGCCTGAGTTAGGAGTTTTGTCAGCCTTAGTTAGGGACCTTTTCAGAGCCTGAGTTCGGAGTAATGTCAGGGCCTTCCTTAGGTATTGTATCAGTGCCTGAGTTAGGAATAGTGTCAAGGCCTTAGTTAGGGACATTGCCAGGGCATGATTTAGGAGGAGTGTTAGGGTGTGAGTTATGAACAGTGTCAGGGCCTTAGTTAGTGACAGTGTCAGTTCCTGAGTTAGGAGTAGAGTCAGGGCCTAAGTTAGGGACAGTGCCAGTGCTGAGTTCGTAGTAGTATCAGGGCCTTAGTTAGAGACAGTGTCAGGGCCTGAGTTAGGAGTGGTGTCAGAGGCTTTGTTAGGGACAGTGTCAGTGCCTGAGTTAAGAGTAACGTCACAGCTTTAGTTAGGGCCAGTGTCAGGGCCTTAGTTAAGACCAGTGTCAGGGCCTATGATAGGAATCAGATCAGGGCCTGTGTTACGAGTAGTGTCAGGGCCTATGATAGGAATCAGATCAGGGCCTGTGTTACGAGTAGTGTCAGGGCCTTAGTTAAGGACAGTGTCAGGGCCTGAGTCCTGACTTATTCCTAACTTTCCTCACTAAGGATTTTTGACACTACTGCTAATTCAGGTCCTGATAATATCCCTTACTAAGGCCCTGACCCTTTCCCTGGCTAAGGCCCTGAACTTCTCCTAAGTCAGGCCCTGATACTGTCCCTAACAATGGCCCTGACACTACACCTAACTTCGGCCCCGAAATGATACCTAACAAAGGCTCTGTTGCTAGTCCAAACTAAAGCCCTAAAATTGGTCTTAAATAAGGCCTTGACACTAATCCTAACTCAGGCCCTAACACTGTCCCTAGCTAAGGCCCTGACAGTACGCCTAACTCAGGCCCTCGTACGATTCCTAACAATGGCTCTGATGCTAGCCCAAACTAAGGCCCTGAAATTGGTCCTAAATAAGGCCTTGACACGAATCGTAACTCAGGCCCTAGCACTGTCCCTAACTAGGTCTCTGACAGTACACCTAACTCAGACCCTGACACTGTCCCTAAGCAAGGCCCTGACACTACTCCTAACTCAGTCCCTTACACTGTACCTAACAAAGTCACTGATGCCAGGCCTAACTCAGGCCCTGAAACGGTCTGTAACTAAGGCCCTGCTGCCATCAGTATGTAAAGTCCTGACATTATCCTGAGCTAATATCCTGACCTATGTCTTTCCAAGGTCCTGAAACTGTCCCAAAGTAAGCCCTGACGCTGTCCGTAAGTGAAGACCTGAGGCTGTCCCTAACTCAGGCCCTGAAGCTTTCCTTAACTGAAGCCTTGAAGCTGTGACTAACTCAGGCCCTGATCATGTATTTCACGAAGACCTTAATGCTGATCCAGCAAAGACGCTGATGCTGCTCCAAAGTCATGCCCTGACAGTGTGCCCAGCAAAGGGCCTGATGCTAGGCCTCACTCAGGCCCTGTCGCTCTCCCGAAGTCAGGCCCTGACAATGTAACTAACTAAGGCCCTGACTCTACTCCTAACTCAGTCCCGTAAAGTGTACCTAACAAAGGCTCTGATGCTAGTCGTAACTCAGGGCCTGACACTGTCTCTAACTAAGGGCTGCTGCCATCAATATCTAAAGTCCTGACATTATCCGGAGCTAATATCCTGACCCATGTCTTACCAAGGTCCTGAAACTGTCCCAAAGTAAGCCCTGACGCTGTCCATAAGTGAGGCCCTGCAGCTTTCCCTAACTAACTCAGGCCTTGATGCTGTGACTAACTCAAACACTGATCATGTCTTTAACTAAGACCCTAAGGCTGATCCAACAGAGGCCGGGATGCTGCTCCTAAGTCATGCCCTGACAGTGTCCCCAGCTAAGGGTCTGACGCTAGGCCTCACTCAGACCCTATCGCTCTCCCTAAGTCAGGCTCTGATGCTGTCCCTACCTGAAGCCCTAACACTGGTTCTGAATAAGGCCCTGAGAGTCTCAGTAACAAAGGTCTTCACACTATCCTTAGGTCATTTCCTGACACTATCCCTACATGCTAAACTGACACTGTCACTAGCTAATGTCCTGCCTCTTATGCTGACTGAAGCCCTTAGGTTGTGCCTGCCTCAGGCACTGAATTTAGTCCCAAGACCGTGAAATTGTCCCGAACTAAGGCCTAGATGCTCGTCCTACATCTGGCCCTGACACTGTCCCTAACTAAGGCCCTAACACTATTGCTAACTGAGGACCTGACACTGGACCTATCAGGGGCCCGCTACTCCTAACTAACGCCTTGACACTGTCCCTTACTTAGGCCCTGCTACCATCAATATCTAAAGTCCTGACATTATCCTGAGCTAATATCCTAACTCATCTCTTACCAAGGTCCTGAAACTCTCCCTAAGGAAGCCCTGATGCTCTCCCTAAGTGAGGCCTTGAGGCTGTCCCTAACAGAGGCCCTGATAATATCTTTAACATAGCCCCTGAGGCTGATCCTACCGTGGCTCTTATGTTGCTCCTAAGTCATGCCCTGACACTGTCCCTAGCTAAGGCCCTGACGCTAGGCCTCACTCAGGCCCTGTCGCTCTCCCTAAGTCAGGCTCTGACGCTGTCCCTACCCGAAGCCCTGACACTCACTGGTCCTTAATTAGGCCCTGATGCTCTAAGTAACCAAGGTCTTGACACTATCCCTAGGTCATTTCCTGACACTCTCCCTAGATCTTAACCTAACCTTCTCTTTAGCTAATGTCGAGATTAGCTAAAGAGATTCTTTAGAACGAGATTCTTTCATCTTCTGAATATGGTTTTCTTAAAAACATAATTTTTATAGTGTTACTAACTTTAAACAAAATGTACTCAACTGCTGTGGAATAGTCCTTCATAGGAGCGTGCATGGTTCACTTCTGCATCTGCTTGTGGTGGTGTTCAAGTTGCTTTCAGCTGTAGATCCTCTTATGCTAGCTAAATCTGTGATTCTGTCCCTAAATGAGGCCCTGAATTTAGGTCCGAAGCCGTGAACCTGTCCCTAACTGAGGCCTGGAGGCGCGTCCTAACGCAAGTGCTGACACTGTCTCGAACTAAGGCCCTGACACTACACCTAACTCAGTCACTGACACTGTACCTAACAAAGGCTCTGATGCTAGTCCTAACTTAGGCCTGACACTGCCTCTAACTAAGGCCCTGCTGCCGTCAATATCTGAACACCTGACATTATCCTGAGCTAATATCCTGACCCATGTCTTACCAAGGTCCTGAAACTTTCCCAAAGTAAGCCCTGACGCTGTCCCTAAGTGAGACCTTGAGGCTGTCCCTAACAGAGGCCCTGATAATATCTTTAATGAAGACCCTAATGCTGATCCTACAGAGGCCTTTATGCTGCTCCTAAGTCATGCCCTGATACTGTCCCTTACTCAGGCCCCAAAGATAGGCCTCACTTAGGCCCTGTTGCTGTACCTTAGTGAGGCTCTGACGCTGTCCATACATCAAGCCCTGGCACTGGTCCTGATTAAGGCCCTTACGCTGCTGCTAACTAAGGCCCTGATGCTCTCAATGACTAAGGTCTTCTCGTTATCCCTTGGTCATTTCCTTTCACTATCTCTAGCCTGGAACCTGACTCTGTCCCGAGATAATCTCCTGCATCTTATGCTGACTGAAACCCTAATGCTCTCCCTAACTAAGGCCCTGACTACTCCTAACTAAGGCCATGACACTGTCTCTAACAAAGGCCCAGAATCTGTCCCTAATATAGGCCCTGCTGCCAGCAATAACTAAAATCCTGACACTCTCCTGAGATAATATCCTGACCCATTTCTAACCAAGGTCTTGACACTCTCCCTAAGAAAGCCCTATCGCTGTCTTTAAGTGAAGACCTGAGGCTGTCCGTAACTCAGGCCCTGAAGCTTTCCCTAGCTGAGGCCTTGACGTTGTGACTAACGAGGGCTCTGGTCATCTTTAACTAAGAGCCTCAAGCTGATCCAACAAAGGCACTGATGCTGCTCCTAAGTCACTCCCTGACAGTGTCCCCAGCTGAGGGCCTGACATTAGGCCTCACTCAGACCCTGTCGCTCTCCCTAAGTCAGGCCCTGATACTGTCCCTACCTGAAGCACTAACATTGGTTCTGAATAAGGCCCTGATATTCTCAGTAACAAAGGTCTTCACACTATCCTTAGGTCATTTCCTGACACGATTCCTAGCCTTCACCCTAACCCTGTCCCGAGCTACTATCCTACGTCTTATGCTAACTAAAGACCTTATGCTGTGCCTACCTCAGGCACTGTATTTAGTCCCAAGACCGCTAGACTGTCCCTCACTAAGCTCCATGACCTTATCGTCACAATGTTCCGTGACCACTGTCATCACAATGCTCCACGCCCTTATCATCACAATGCTCCATGACCCCTTCCATCACAATGCTCCGTGACCCCTTTCATCAAAATGCGCCATGACCATTGTCATCACAATGCTCCATGACCCCTGGCATCCCAAAGCTCCTTGACCACTCTCATTGCAATACTTCATGACCCTTGTCATCGCAATGCTACATACCATTGTCATCACAATGCTCCATACCCCATGTCATCACATTGGCCCATGACCCTTGTCTCACAATGTTCCATGCTCTTGTGATCACAATGCTCCATGCCCCCTGTCATCACAATGCTCCATGACCCCGGTCATCAAAATGCTCGATTACCCTTGTCATCACAAAGCTCCAGGTCCCCTGTCATTCACAAAGCCAAATGACCCCTGTCATCACAGTGCTTCATGGCCCTTGTCCTCACAATGCCCCATGACCCCTGTCATCAAATTGCTCCATGTCCCCGTTTATCACAATGCTCTAAATTACCCCTGTAATCACAGTGCTCCATAACCCTTTTCCTTACAATGCTCAATGCCCCTTTTCATCACAATGAGCCATGAAAACTTTCATCAGAATGCTCCATTACCCTGTCTCATGTCCCCGTTCTTCACAATGCATCACAATTACCCCTGTAATCACAGTGCTCCATAACCCCTTTCATCACAGTGCTCCATGCCCCCTGTCATCACAATGCTCCATGAACCCTTTCATCACAATGCTCCATTAATCCTTTCATCGCACTGCTCTATGACTTTTGTCATCACAATGCTCCATGCCCTTCTCATCACATTGCTCCATGGCCTTTGTCATCACAATGCTCCATGTTCAATGTAATCACAGTGCTCCACGACCCCTGTCATCACAATGTTCCATGAGACATTTCATCACAAAGCTCCATGACGCTTGTCATCACAATGCTCCATGGCGCTGTGCATCACAATGCTCCATGACCACATTCAGCACAGTGGTCCATGACCCTTTTCATCACAATATTCCATGGCTCTTGCCATCACAATGCCCCATGGCGCTTGTCATCACAATGCTCCATGACCCCTTGTCATCACAATGCCCCATGGCCCCTTTCATCACAATGCTCCATGACCACTTTCATCACAATGCTCCATGTGCCCTGTTCATCACAATGCTCCATGACCACTTTTCATCACAATGCTCCATGACCATTTTGATCACAAGGCTTCATGCCCTTATCATCACAGTGCTCCATGAACCCTTTCATCACAATGCTCCATGGCCCTACTCATCACAATGCCCGATGACCACTTCCATCACAATGCTCCATGACCCTTTTCATCAAAATGCGCCATGAACATTGTCATAACAAAGATCCATGACCACGTTCATCACAATGCTCCAGGACCCCTTTCCTTACAATGCTCCATGGCTCTTGTCATCACAAAGCTCCATGGCGCTTGTCATCACAAGGCTCCATGACCACTGTAATCACCATGATCCATGACCCCTTTGATAACAATTCTCCATTACCCCTTTCCTCAGAGTGATCCTTGGCACTTGTCATCACAATGCTCCATGATCCCTGTAATCACAATGATCCTTGACCCCTTTCATCACAATGTTCCATGGCCGCTTTCATCACAATGCTCCATAACCCCTGTCATCACAATGCCCCATGACCCATTTCCCCACAATGCTCCCTGAGCCATGTCATCACAATGCTACTTGTCTTTGTCAATACAATGCTCCATGTCCCAAGTAATCAGAGTCTTCCATGACCCCTTTCATCACAGCTCTCCTTAACACTTTTCTCACAATGCTCCATGCCATTGTCATCACAAAGTTTCATGCCCCCTGTCACCACCATGCTCCAAGCCCACTCTCAACACAATGCTCCATGAGACTTGTCTCACAAGGCTCCATGCCCTTTTCATCACAATGCTCCATTCCCCCTGTCATCACAATGCTCCATGCCCCCTTTCATTACAATGTTCCATGCACCCTGTCATCACAAGGTTCCATGCCCTTATCATCACAATGCTCCATGACACCTGTCTTCGCAATGTTCCACGCACTTATCATCACAATACTCCTTGACCCTTGTCTAAAATGCTACATGGCGGTGACATCACAATGTTCCATGCACCCTGTCATTACAAGGCTCCATGACACTTGTCATCACAATGTTCCATGGCCCCTATCATTCAAAATGCCATATGACCACTTTCATCACAATGCTCCAAGGCCCTTGTCATCACAATGCCCCATGAACCCTGTCATCACAATGCTCCAGGCCCCCTGTCATCACAATGAGCCATGACACCTTTCATCACAATGCTCCATAACCACTGTCATCACAATGATCCATGGCCCTTGTCATCACAATGCTCCCTGGTGCATGTCATCACAAAGATCCATGACCACTTTCAGCACAATGCTCCATGACCCCTTTCATCAAAATTCTCCATGACCATTGTCATCACAATGCTCCATGAGCCCTGTCATTACAATGCTCCCTGACCCCTGTCATCACCATGATCCATGGCCCTTCTCATCACAGTGCTCCTTCGCTCTTGTCATAACAATGCTCCATGATCGCTGTCATCACAATGATCCATGATTCCTTTCATCACAATTCTCCTTTTCCCCTTTCATCACGATGATCCCTGGAGCTTGTCAAAACAATGCTCCTCGATTCCCTGTAATCACAATGATCCATGACCCCTTTCATGACAATGCTCCAGTACCCCACTAATCACAATGATCCATGGTGATTGTCATCACAATGCTCCATGACCCTTGTCATCACAATGCTCCAGGTCGTTGTAATCACAATGTACCATGACACCTTTCACCACAAAGCTCCAAGATCCCTGTCATCACAATGCCCCATGAGGCCTATCATCACAATGCTCCATGGCACTTGTCCTCACAATGCTCCATGACCCCTGTCATCACAATCCTCCATAGCGCTTTTCATCACAATCCTCCATGACCACTTTCATCACAATGCCCCATGAACTCTGTCATCACAATGCTCCATGGCCCTTGTCATCACAATTCTCCATGACCCCTGTCATCACAATTCTCCATGGCCCTTGTCATCACAATGCTCCATGCACTTGTCATCACAATTCTCCATGACCCTTGTCATCACAGTGCTCCATGGCGCTTGTCATCACAATGATCCAGAGCCTTAGTTCCTGAGTTGGGAGTAGTATCATTGCCTCAATTAGGGAAAATGTCAGTGACTGAGTTGGGAGTAGTGTGAGGGCCCTTGTTAGGGACACTGTCAGTGCCTGAGTTAGGTGTAGTGTCAGGGTTTTATTACATACACTGTCAGTGCCTGAGTTGGGAATAGTGTCAGGGCCTTAGTTATGGACTGTGTCATTGCCTGAGTTAGGAGTAGTGTCAGGGCCTTAGTTAGGAGTAGCATCAGTGCCTTCGTTAGGTATTGTATCAGCGCCTCAGTTAGGAATAGATTCAGGGCCTTATTTTGGGACAGTGTCAGTGCCTGAGTTAGGAGTTTTGTCAGCCTTAGTTAGGGACCTTTTCAGGGCCTGAGTTCGGAGTAATGTCAGGGCCTTCCTTAGGTATTGTATCAGTGCCTGAGTTAGGAATAGTGTCAAGGCCTTAGTTAGGGACATTGCCAGGGCATGATTTAGGACGAGTGTTAGGGTGTGAGTTATGAACAGTGTCAGGGCCTTAGTTAGTGACAGTGTCAGTTCCTGAGTTAGGAGTAGAGTCAGGGCCTAAGTTAGGGACAGTGCCAGTGCTGAGTTCGTAGTAGTATCAGGGCCTTAGTTAGAGACAGTGTCAGGGCCTGAGTTAGGAGTAGTGTCAGAGGCTTTGTTAGGGACAGTGTCAGTGCCTGAGTTAAGAGTAACGTCACAGCTTTAGTTAGGGCCAGTGTCAGGGCCTTAGGTAAGACCAGTGTCAGGGCCGATGATAGGAATCAGATCAGGGCCTGTGTTACGAGTAGTGTCAGGGCCTATGATAGGAATCAGATCAGGGCCTGTGTTACGAGTAGTGTCAGGGCCTTAGTTAAGGACAGTGTCAGGGCCTGAGTCCTGACTTATTCCTAACTTTCCTCACTAACGATTTTTGACACTACTGCTAATTCATGTCCTGATAATATCCCTTACTAAGGCCCTGACCCTTTCCCTGGCTAAGGCCCTGAACTTCTCCTAAGTCAGGCCCTGATACTGTCCCTAACAATGGCCCTGACACTACACCTAACTTCGGCCCCGAAATGATACCTAACAAAGGCTCTCTTGCTAGTCCAAACTAAAGCCCTAAAATTGGTCTTAAATAAGGCCTTGACACTAATCCTAACTCAGGCCCTAACACTGTCCCTAGCTAAGGCCCTGACAGTACGCCTAACTCAGGCCCTCGTACGATTCCTAACAATGGCTCTGATGCTAGCCCAAACTAAGGCCCTGAAATTGGTCCTAAATAAGGCCTTGACACGAATCGTAACTCAGGCCCTAGCACTGTCCCTAACTAGGTCTCTGACAGTACACCTAACTCAGACCCTGACACTGTCCCTAAGCAAGGCCCTGACACTACTCCTAACTCAGTCCCTTACACTGTACCTAACAAAGTCACTGATGCTAGGCCTAACTCAGGCCCTGAAACGGTCTGTAACTAAGGCCCTGCTGCCATCAGTATGTAAAGTCCTGACATTATCCTGAGCTAATATCCTGACCTATGTCTTTCCAAGGTCCTGAAACTGTCCCAAAGTAAGCCCTGACGCTGTCCGTAAGTGAAGACCTGAGGCTGTCCCTAACTCAGGCCCTGAAGCTTTCCTTAACTGAAGCCTTGAAGCTGTGACTAACTCAGGCCCTGATCATGTATTTCACGAAGACCTTAATGCTGATCCAGCAAAGACGCTGATGCTGCTCCAAAGTCATGCCCTGACAGTGTGCCCAGCAAAGGGCCTGATGCTAGGCCTCACTCAGGCCCTGTCGCTCTCCCGAAGTCAGGCCCTGACACTGTCACTAACTAAGGCCCTGACACTACTCCTAACTCAGTCCCGTAAAGTGTACCTAACAAAGGCTCTGATGCTAGTCGTAACTCAGGGCCTGACACTGTCTCTAACTAAGGGCTGCTGCCATCAATATCTAAAGTCCTGATATTATCGGGAGCTAATATCCTGACCTATGTCTTACCAAGGTCCTGAAACTGTCCCAAAGTAAGCCCTGACGCTGTCCCTAAGTGAGGCCCTGCAGCTTTCCCTAACTAACTCAGGCCTTGATGCTGTGACTAACTCAAACACTGATCATGTCTTTAACTAAGACCCTAAGGCTGATCCAACAGAGGCCGGGATGCTGCTCCTAAGTCATGCCCTGACAGTGTCCCCAGCTAAGGGTCTGACGCTAGGCCTCACTCAGACCCTATCGCTCTCCCTAAGTCAGGCTCTGATGCTGTCCCTACCTGAAGCCCTAACACTGGTTCTGAATAAGGCCCTGAGAGTCTCAGTAACAAAGGTCTTCACACTATCCTTAGGTCATTTCCTGACACTATCCCTACATGTTAAACTGACACTGTCACTAGCTAATGTCCTGCCTCTTATGCTAACTGAAGCCCTTAGGTTGTGCCTGCCTCAGGCACTGAATTTAGTCCCAAGACTGTGAAACTGTCCCGAACTAAGGCCTAGATGCTCGTCCTACATCTGGCCCTGACACTGTCCCTAACTAAGGCCCTAACACTATTGCTAACTGAGGACCTGACACTGGACCTATCAGGGGCCCGCTACTCCTAACTAACGCCTTGACACTGTCCCTTACTTAGGCCCTGCTACCATCAATATCTAAAGTCCTGACATTATCCTGAGCTAATATCCTAACTCATCTCTTACCAAGGTCCTGAAACTCTCCCTAAGGAAGCCCTGATGCTCTCCCTAAGTGAGGCCTTGAGGCTGTCCCTAACAGAGGCCCTGATAATATCTTTAACATAGCCCCTGAGGCTGATCCTACCGTGGCTCTTATGTTGCTCCTAAGTCATGCCCTGACACTGTCCCTAGCTAAGGCCCTGACGCTAGGCCTCACTCAGGCCCTGTCACTCTCCCTAAGTCAGGCTCTGACGCTGTCCCTACCCGAAGCCCTGTCACTCACTGGTCCTTAATTAGGCCCTGATGCTCTAAGTAACCAAGGTCTTGACACTATCCCTAGGTCATTTCCTGACAATCTCCCTAGATCTTAACCTAACCTTCTCTTTAGCTAATGTCGAGATTAGCTAAATAGATTCTTTAGAACGAGATTCTTTCATCTTCTGAATATGGTTTTCTTAAAAACATAATTTTTATAGTGTTACTAACTTTAAACAAAATGTACTCAACTGCTGTGGAATAGTCCTTCATAGGAGCGTGCATGGTTCACTTCTGCATCTGCTTGTGGTGGTGTTCAAGTTGCTTTCAGCTGTAGATCCTCTTATGCTAGCTAAATCTGTGATTCTGTCCCTAAATGAGGCCCTGAATTTAGGTCCGACGCCGTGAACCTGTCCCTAACTGAGACCTGGAGGCGCGTCCTAACGCAAGTGCTGACACTGTCTCGAACTAAGGCCCTGACACTACACCTAACTCAGTCACTGACACTGTACCTAACAAAGGCTCTGTGGTTAGTCCTAACTTAGGCCTGACACTGCCTCTAACTAAGGCCCTGCTGCCGTCAATATCTGAACACCTGACATTATCCTGAGCTAATATCCTGACCCATGTCTTACCAAGGTCCTGAAACTTTCCCAAAGTAAGCCCTGACGCTGTCCCTAAGTGAGACCTTGAGGCTGTCCCTAACAGAGGCCCTGATAATATCTTTAATGAAGACCCTAATGCTGATCCTACAGAGGCCTTTATGCTGCTCCTAAGTCATGCCCTGATACTGTCCCTTACTCTGGCCCCAAAGGTAGGCCTCACTTAGGCCCTGTTGCTGTACCTTAGTTAGGCTCTGACGCTGTCCGTACATCAAGCCCTGGCACTGGTCCTGATTAAGGCCCTCACGCTGCTGCTAACTAAGGCCCTGATGCTCTCAATGACTAAGGTCTTCTCGTTATCCCTTGGTCATTTCCTTTCACTATCTCTGGCCTGGAACCTGACTCTGTCCCGAGATAATCTCCTGCATCTTATGCTGACTGAAACCCTAATGCTCTCCCTAACTAAGGCCCTGACTACTCCTAACTAAGGCCATGACACTGTCTCTAACAAAGGCCCAGAATCTGTCCCTAATATAGGCCCTGCTGCCAGCAATAACTAAAATCCTGACACTCTCCTGAGATAATATCCTGACCCATTTCTAACCAAGGTCTTGACACTCTCCCTAAGAAAGCCCTGTCGCTGTCTTTAAGTGAAGACCTGAGGCTGTCCGTAACTCAGGCCCTGAAGCTTTCCCTAGCTGAGGCCTTGACGTTGTGACTAACGAGGGCTCTGGTCATCTTTAACTAAGAGCCTAAAGCTGATCCAACAAAGGCACTGATGCTGCTCCTAAGTCACTCCCTGACAGTGTCCCCAGCTGAGGGCCTGACATTAGGCCTCACTCAGACCCTGTCGCTCTCCCTAAGTCAGGCCCTGATACTGTCCCTACCTGAAGCACTAACATTGGTTCTGAATAAGGCCCTGATATTCTCAGTAACAAAGGTCTTCACACTATCCTTAGGTCATTTCCTGACACGATTCCTAGCCTTCACCCTAACCCTGTCCCGAGCTACTATCCTACGTCTTATGCTAACTAAAGACCTTATGCTGTGCCTACCTCAGGCACTGAATTTAGTCCCAAGACCGCTAGACTGTCCCTCACTAAGCTCCATGACCTTATCGTCACAATGTTCCGTGACCACTGTCATCACAATGCTCCACGCCCTTATCATCACAATGCCCCATGACCCCTGTCATCACAATGCTCCATGACCCCTTCCATCACAATGCTCCGTGACCCCTTTCATCAAAATGCGCCATGACCATTGTCATCACAATGCTCCATGACCCCTGGCATCCCAAAGCTCCATGACCACTCTCATTGCAATGCTTCATGACCCTTGTCATCGCAATGCTACATACCATTGTCATCACAATGCTCCATACCCCATTTCATCACATTGGCCCATGACCCTTGTCTCACAATGTTCCATGCTCTTGTGATCACAATGCTCCATGCCCCCTGTCATCACAATGCTCCATGACCCCGGTCATCACAATGCTCCATTACCCTTGTCATCACAAAGCTCCAGGTCCCCTGTCATTCACAAAGCCAAATGACCCCTGTCATCACAATGCTTCATGGCCCTTGTCCTCACAATGCCCCATGACCCCTGTCATCAAATTGCTCCATGTCCCCGTTTATCACAATGCTCTAAATTACCCCTGTAATCACAGTGCTCCATAACCCTTTTCCTTACAATGCTCAATGCCCCTTTTCATCACAATGAGCCATGAAAACTTTCATCAGAATGCTCCATTACCCCTGTCTCATGTCCCCGTTCTTCACAATGCATCACAATTACCCCTGTAATCACAGTGCTCCATAACCCCTTTCATCACAGTGCTCCATGCCCCCTGTCATCACAATGCTCCATGAACCCTTTCATCACAATGCTCCATTAATCCTTTCATCGCACTGCTCTATGACTTTTGTCATCACAATGCTCCATGCCCTTCTCATCACAATGCTCCATGGCCTTTGTCATCACAATGCTCCATGTTCAATGTAATCACAGTGCTCCACGACCCCTGTCATCACAATGTTCCATGAGACATTTCATCACAAAGCTCCATGACGCTTGTCATCACAATGCTCCATGGCGCTGTGCATCACAATGCTCCATGACCACATTCAGCACAGTGGTCCATGACCCTTTTCATCACAATATTCCATGGCTCTTGCCATCACAATGCCCCATGGCGCTTGTCATCACAATGCTCCATGACCCCTTGTCATCACAATGCCCCATGGCCCCTTTCATCACAATGCTCCATGACCACTTTCATCACAATGCTCCATGTGCCCTGTTCATCACAATGCTCCATGACCCCTTTTCATCACAATGCTCCATGACCATTTTGATCACAAGGCTTCATGCCCTTATCATCACAGTGCTCCATGAACCCTTTCATCACAATGCTCCATTGCCCTTCTCATCACAATGCCCGATGACCACTTCCATCACAATGCTCCATGACCCTTTTCATCAAAATGCGCCATGAACATTGTCATAACAAAGATCCATGACCACGTTCATCACAATGCTCCAGGACCCCTTTCCTTACAATGCTCCATGGCTCTTGTCATCACAAAGCTCCATGGCGCTTGTCATCACAAGGCTCCATGACCACTGGAATCACCATGATCCATGACCCCTTTGATAACAATTCTCCATTACCCCTTTCCTCAGAGTGATCCTTGGCACTTGTCATCACAATGCTCCATGATCCCTGTAATCACAATGATCCTTGACCCCTTTCATCACAATGTTCCATGGCCGCTTTCATCACAATGCTCCATAACCCCTGTCATCACAATGCCCCATGACCCATTTCCCCACAATGCTCCCTGAGCCATGTCATCACAATGCTATTTGTCTTTGTCATTACAATGCTCCATGTCCCCTGTAATCATAGTCTTCCATGACCCCTTTCATCACAGCTCTCCTTAACACTTTTCTCACAATGCTCCATGCCATTGTCATCACAAAGTTTCATGCCCCCTGTCACCACAATGCTCCAAGCCCACTCTCAACACAATGCTCCATGAGACTTGTCTCACAAGGCTCCATGCCCTTTTCATCACAATGCTCCATTCCCCCTGTCATCACAATGCTCCATGCCCCCTTTCATTACAATGTTCCATGCCCCCTGTCATCACAAGGTTCCATGCCCTTATCATCACAATGCTCCATGACACCTGTCTTCGCAATGTTCCACGCACTTATCATCACAATACTCCTTGTCCCTTGTCTAAAATGCTACATGGCGGTGACATCACAATGTTCCATGCACCCTGTCATTACAAGGCTCCATGACACTTGTCATCACAATGTTCCATGGCCCCTATCATTCAAAATGCCATATGACCACTTTCATCACAATGCTCCAAGGCCCTTGTCATCACAATGCCCCATGAACCCTGTCATCATAATGCTCCAGGCCCCCTGTCATCACAATGAGCCATGACACCTTTCATCACAATGCTCCATAACCACTGTCATCACAATGATCCATGGCCCTTGTCATCACAATGCTCCCTGGTGCATGTCATCACAAAGATCCATGACCACTTTCAGCACAATGCTCCATGACCCCTTTCATCAAAATTCTCCATGACCATTGTCATCACAATGCTCCATGAGCCCTGTCATTACAATGCTCCCTGACCCCTGTCATCACCATGATCCATGGCCCTTGTCATCACAGTGCTCCTTCGCTCTTGTCATAACAATGCTCCATGATCGCTGTCATCACAATGATCCATGATTCCTTTCATCACAATTCTCCTTTTCCCCTTTCATCACGATGATCCCTGGAGCTTGTCAAAACAATGCTCCTCGATTCCCTGTAATCACAATGATCCATGACCCCTTTCATGACAATGCTCCATTACCCCACTAATCACAATGATCCATGGTGATTGTCATCACAATGCTCCATGACCTTTGTCATCACTATGCTCCAGGTCGTTGTAATCACAATGTACCATGACACCTTTCACCACAAAGCTCCAAGATCCCTGTCATCACAATGCCCCATGAGGCCTATCATCACAATGCTCCATGGCACTTGTCCTCACAATGCTCCATGACCCCTGTCATCACAATCCTCCATAGCGCTTTTCATCACAATCCTCCATGACCACTTTCATCACAATGCTCCATGACCATTTTCATCACAATGCTCCATGACCACTTTCATCACAATGCCCCATGAACTCTGTCATCACAATGCTCCATGGCCCTTGTCATCACAATTCTCCATGACCCCTGTCATCACAATTCTCCATGGCCCTTGTCATCACAATGCTCCATGCACTTGTCATCACAATTCTCCATGACCCTTGTCATCACAGTGCTCCATGGCGCTTGTCATCACAATGATCCAGAGCCTTAGTTCCTGAGTTGGGAGTAGTATCATTGCCTCAATTAGGGAAAATGTCAGTGACTGAGTTGGGAGTAGTGTGAGGGCCCTTGTTAGGGACACTGTCAGTGCCTGAGTTAGGTGTAGTGTCAGGGTTTTATTACATACACTGTCAGTGCCTGAGCTGGGAATAGTGTCAGGGCCTTAGTAATGGACTGTGTCATTGCCTGAGTTAGGAGTAGTGTCAGGGCCTTAGTTAGGAGTAGCATCAGTGCCTTCGTTAGGTATTGTATCAGCGCCTCAGTTAGGAATAGATTCAGGGCCTTATTTTGGGACAGTGTCAGTGCCTGAGTTAGGAGTTTTGTCAGCCTTAGTTAGGGACCTTTTCAGAGCCTGAGTTCGGAGTAATGTCAGGGCCTTCCTTAGGTATTGTATCAGTGCCTGAGTTAGGAATAGTGTCAAGGCCTTAGTTAGGGACATTGCCAGGGCATGATTTAGGAGGAGTGTTAGGGTGTGAGTTATGAACAGTGTCAGGGCCTTAGTTAGTGACAGTGTCAGTTCCTGAGTTAGGAGTAGAGTCAGGGCCTAAGTTAGGGACAGTGCCAGTGCTGAGTTCGTAGTAGTATCAGGGCCTTAGTTAGAGACAGTGTCAGGGCCTGAGTTAGGAGTGGTGTCAGAGGCTTTGTTAGGGACAGTGTCAGTGCCTGAGTTAAGAGTAACGTCACAGCTTTAGTTAGGGCCAGTGTCAGGGCCTTAGTTAAGACCAGTGTCAGGGCCTATGATAGGAATCAGATCAGGGTCTGTGTTACGAGTAGTGTCAGGGCCTATGATAGGAATCAGATCAGGGCCTGTGTTACGAGTAGTGTCAGGGCCTTAGTTAAGGACAGTGTCAGGGCCTGAGTCCTGACTTATTCCTAACTTTCCTCACTAAGGATTTTTGACACTACTGCTAATTCAGGTCCTGATAATATCCCTTACTAAGGCCCTGACCCTTTCCCTGGCTAAGGCCCTGAACTTCTCCTAAGTCAGGCCCTGATACTGTCCCTAACAATGGCCCTGACACTACACCTAACTTCGGCCCCGAAATGATACCTAACAAAGGCTCTGTTGCTAGTCCAAACTAAAGCCCTAAAATTGGTCTTAAATAAGGCCTTGACACTAATCCTAACTCAGGCCCTAACACTGTCCCTAGCTAAGGCCCTGACAGTACGCCTAACTCAGGCCCTCGTACGATTCCTAACAATGGCTCTGATGCTAGCCCAAACTAAGGCCCTGAAATTGGTCCTAAATAAGGCCTTGACACGAATCGTAACTCAGGCCCTAGCACTGTCCCTAACTAGGTCTCTGACAGTACACCTAACTCAGACCCTGACACTGTCCCTAAGCAAGGCCCTGACACTACTCCTAACTCAGTCCCTTACACTGTACCTAACAAAGTCACTGATGCTAGGCCTAACTCAGGCCCTGAAACGGTCTGTAACTAAGGCCCTGCTGCCATCAGTATGTAAAGTCCTGACATTATCCTGAGCTAATATCCTGACCTATGTCTTTCCAAGGTCCTGAAACTGTCCCAAAGTAAGCCCTGACGCTGTCCGTAAGTGAAGACCTGAGGCTGTCCCTAACTCAGGCCCTGAAGCTTTCCTTAACTGAAGCCTTGAAGCTGTGACTAACTCAGGCCCTGATCATGTATTTCACGAAGACCTTAATGCTGATCCAGCAAAGACGCTGATGCTGCTCCAAAGTCATGCCCTGACAGTGTGCCCAGCAAAGGGCCTGATGCTAGGCCTCACTCAGGCCCTGTCGCTCTCCCGAAGTCAGGCCCTGACAATGTAACTAACTAAGGCCCTGACTCTACTCCTAACTCAGTCCCGTAAAGTGTACCTAACAAAGGCTCTGATGCTAGTCGTAACTCAGGGCCTGACACTGTCTCTAACTAAGGGCTGCTGCCATCAATATCTAAAGTCCTGACATTATCCGGAGCTAATATCCTGACCCATGTCTTACCAAGGTCCTGAAACTGTCCCAAAGTAAGCCCTGACGCTGTCCATAAGTGAGGCCCTGCAGCTTTCCCTAACTAACTCAGGCCTTGATGCTGTGACTAACTCAGACACTGATCATGTCTTTAACTAAGACCCTAAGGCTGATCCAACAGAGGCCGGGATGCTGCTCCTAAGTCATGCCCTGACAGTGTCCCCAGCTAAGGGTCTGACGCTAGGCCTCACTCAGACCCTATCGCTCTCCCTAAGTCAGGCTCTGATGCTGTCCCTACCTGAAGCCCTAACACTGGTTCTGAATAAGGCCCTGAGAGTCTCAGTAACAAAGGTCTTCACACTATCCTTAGGTCATTTCCTGACACTATCCCTACATGCTAAACTGACACTGTCACTAGCTAATGTCCTGCCTCTTATGCTGACTGAAGCCCTTAGGTTGTGCCTGCCTCAGGCACTGAATTTAGTCCCAAGACCGTGAAATTGTCCCGAACTAAGGCCTAGATGCTCGTCCTACATCTGGCCCTGACACTGTCCCTAACTAAGGCCCTAACACTATTGCTAACTGAGGACCTGACACTGGACCTATCAGGGGCCCGCTACTCCTAACTAACGCCTTGACACTGTCCCTTACTTAGGCCCTGCTACCATCAATATCTAAAGTCCTGACATTATCCTGAGCTAATATCCTAACTCATCTCTTACCAAGGTCCTGAAACTCTCCCTAAGGAAGCCCTGATGCTCTCCCTAAGTGAGGCCTTGAGGCTGTCCCTAACAGAGGCCCTGATAATATCTTTAACATAGCCCCTGAGGCTGATCCTACCGTGGCTCTTATGTTGCTCCTAAGTCATGCCCTGACACTGTCCCTAGCTAAGGCCCTGACGCTAGGCCTCACTCAGGCCCTGTCGCTCTCCCTAAGTCAGGCTCTGACGCTGTCCCTACCCGAAGCCCTGACACTCACTGGTCCTTAATTAGGCCCTGATGCTCTAAGTAACCAAGGTCTTGACACTATCCCTAGGTCATTTCCTGACACTCTCCCTAGATCTTAACCTAACCTTCTCTTTAGCTAATGTCGAGATTAGCTAAAGAGATTCTTTAGAACGAGATTCTTTCATCTTCTGAATATGGTTTTCTTAAAAACATAATTTTTATAGTGTTACTAACTTTAAACAAAATGTACTCAACTGCTGTGGAATAGTCCTTCATAGGAGCGTGCATGGTTCACTTCTGCATCTGCTTGTGGTGGTGTTCAAGTTGCTTTCAGCTGTAGATCCTCTTATGCTAGCTAAATCTGTGATTCTGTCCCTAAATGAGGCCCTGAATTTAGGTCCGAAGCCGTGAACCTGTCCCTAACTGAGGCCTGGAGGCGCGTCCTAACGCAAGTGCTGACACTGTCTCGAACTAAGGCCCTGACACTACACCTAACTCAGTCACTGACACTGTACCTAACAAAGGCTCTGATGCTAGTCCTAACTTAGGCCTGACACTGCCTCTAACTAAGGCCCTGCTGCCGTCAATATCTGAACACCTGACATTATCCTGAGCTAATATCCTGACCCATGTCTTACCAAGGTCCTGAAACTTTCCCAAAGTAAGCCCTGACGCTGTCCCTAAGTGAGACCTTGAGGCTGTCCCTAACAGAGGCCCTGATAATATCTTTAATGAAGACCCTAATGCTGATCCTACAGAGGCCTTTATGCTGCTCCTAAGTCATGCCCTGATACTGTCCCTTACTCTGGCCCCAAAGATAGGCCTCACTTAGGCCCTGTTGCTGTACCTTAGTTAGGCTCTGACGCTGTCCGTACATCAAGCCCTGGCACTGGTCCTGATTAAGGCCCTCACGCTGCTGCTAACTAAGGCCCTGATGCTCTCAATGACTAAGGTCTTCTCGTTATCCCTTGGTCATTTCCTTTCACTATCTCTGGCCTGGAACCTGACTCTGTCCCGAGATAATCTCCTGCATCTTATGCTGACTGAAACCCTAATGCTCTCCCTAACTAAGGCCCTGACTACTCCTAACTAAGGCCATGACACTGTCTCTAACAAAGGCCCAGAATCTGTCCCTAATATAGGCCCTGCTGCCAGCAATAACTAAAATCCTGACACTCTCCTGAGATAATATCCTGACCCATTTCTAACCAAGGTCTTGACACTCTCCCTAAGAAAGCCCTGTCGCTGTCTTTAAGTGAAGACCTGAGGCTGTCCGTAACTCAGGCCCTGAAGCTTTCCCTAGCTGAGGCCTTGACGCTGTGACTAACTAGGGCTCTGGTCATCTTTAACTAAGAGCCTAAAGCTGATCCAACAAAGGCACTGATGCTGCTCCTAAGTCACTCCCTGACAGTGTCCCCAGCTGAGCGCCTGACATTAGGCCTCACTCAGACCCTGTCGCTCTCCCTAAGTCAGGCCCTGATACTGTCCCTACCTGAAGCACTAACATTGGTTCTGAATAAGGCCCTGATATTCTCAGTAACAAAGGTCTTCACACTATCCTTAGGTCATTTCCTGACACGATTCCTAGCCTTCACCCTAACCCTGTCCCGAGCTACTATCCTACGTCTTATGCTAACTAAAGACCTTATGCTGTGCCTACCTCAGGCACTGAATTTAGTCCCAAGACCGCTAGACTGTCCCTCACTAAGCTCCATGACCTTATCGTCACAATCTTCCGTGACCACTGTCATCACAATGCTCCACGCCCTTATCATCACAATGCCCCATGACCCCTGTCATCACAATGCTCCATGACCCCTTCCATCACAATGCTCCGTGACCCCTTTCATCAAAATGCGCCATGACCATTGTCATCACAATGCTCCATGACCCCTGGCATCCCAAAGCTCCATGACCACTCTCATTGCAATGCTTCATGACCCTTGTCATCGCAATGCTACATACCATTGTCATCACAATGCTCCATACCCCATGTCATCACATTGGCCCATGACCCTTGTCTCACAATGTTCCATGCTCTTGTGATCACAATGCTCCATGCCCCCTGTCATCACAATGCTCCATGACCCCGGTCATCACAATGCTCCATTACCATTGTCATCACAAAGCTCCAGGTCCCCTGTCATTCACAAAGCCAAATGACCCCTGTCATCACAATGCTTCATGGCCCTTGTCCTCACAATGCCCCATGACCCCTGTCATCAAATTGCTCCATGTCCCCGTTTATCACAATGCTCTAAATTACCCCTGTAATCACAGTGCTCCATAACCCTTTTCCTTACAATGCTCCATGCCCCTTTTCATCACAATGAGCCATGAAAACTTTCATCAGAATGCTCCATTACCCCTGTCTCATGTCCCCGTTCTTCACAATGCATCACAATTACCCCTGTAATCACAGTGCTCCATAACCCCTTTCATCACAGTGCTCCATGCCCCCTGTCATCACAATGCTCCATGAACCCTTTCATCACAATGCTCCATTAATCCTTTCATCGCACTGCTCTATGACTTTTGTCATCACAATGCTCCATGCCCTTCTCATCACAATGCTCCATGGCCTTTGTCATCACAATGCTCCATGTTCAATGTAATCACAGTGCTCCACGACCCCTGTCATCACAATGTTCCATGAGACATTTCATCACAAAGCTCCATGACGCTTGTCATCACAATGCTCCATGGCGCTGTGCATCACAATGCTCCATGACCACATTCAGCACAGTGGTCCATGACCCTTTTCATCACAATATTCCATGGCTCTTGCCATCACAATGCCCCATGGCGCTTGTCATCACAATGCTCCATGACCCCTTGTCATCACAATGCCCCATGGCCCCTTTCATCACAATGCTCCATGACCACTTTCATCACAATGCTCCATGTGCCCTGTTCATCACAATGCTCCATGACCCCTTTTCATCACAATGCTCCATGACCATTTTGATCACAAGGCTTCATGCCCTTATCATCACAGTGCTCCATGAACCCTTTCATCACAATGCTCCATGGCCCTTCTCATCACAATGCCCGATGACCACTTCCATCACAATGCTCCATGACCCTTTTCATCAAAATGCGCCATGAACATTGTCATAACAAAGCTCCATGACCACGTTCATCACAATGCTCCAGGACCCCTTTCCTTACAATGCTCCATGGCTCTTGTCATCACAAAGCTCCATGGCGCTTGTCATCACAAGGCTCCATGACCACTGGAATCACCATGATCCATGACACCTTTGATAACAATTCTCCATTACCCCTTTCCTCAGAGTGATCCTTGGCACTTGTCATCACAATGCTCCATGATCCCTGTAATCACAATGATCCTTGACCCCTTTCATCACAATGTTCCATGGCCGCTTTCATCACAATGCTCCATAACCCCTGTCATCACAATGCCCCATGACCCATTTCCCCACAATGCTCCCTGAGCCATGTCATCACAATGCTACTTGTCTTTGTCAATACAATGCTCCATGTCCCCTGTAATCAGAGTCTTCCATGACCCCTTTCATCACAGCTCTCCTTAACACTTTTCTCACAATGCCCCATGCCATTGTCATCACAAAGTTTCATGCCCCCTGTCACCACAATGCTCCAAGCCCACTCTCAACACAATGCTCCATGAGACTTGTCTCACAAGGCTCCATGCCCTTTTCATCACAATGCTCCATTCCCCCTGTCATCACAATGCTCCATGCCCCCTTTCATTACAATGTTCCATGCCCCCTGTCATCACAAGGTTCCATGCCCTTATCATCACAATGCTCCATGACACCTGTCTTCGCAATGTTCCACGCACTTATCATCACAATACTCCTTGACCCTTGTCTAAAATGCTACATGGCGGTGACATCACAATGTTCCATGCACCCTGTCATTACAAGGCTCCATGACACTTGTCATCACAATGTTCCATGGCAGCTATCATTCAAAATGCCATATGACCACTTTCATCACAATGCTCTAAGGCCCTTGTCATCACAATTCCCCATGAACCCTGTCATCATAATGCTCCAGGCCCCCTGTCATCACAATGAGCCATGACACCTTTCATCACAATGCTCCATAACCACTGTCATCACAATGATCCATGGCCCTTGTCATCACAATGCTCCCTGGTGCATGTCATCACAAAGATCCATGACCACTTTCAGCACAATGCTCCATGACCCCTTTCATCAAAATTCTCCATGACCATTGTCATCACAATGCTCCATGAGCCCTGTCATTACAATGCTCCCTGACCCCTGTCATCACCATGATCCATGGCCCTTCTCATCACAGTGCTCCTTCGCTCTTGTCATAACAATGCTCCATGATCGCTGTCATCACAATGATCCATGATTCCTTTCATCACAATTCTCCTTTTCCCCTTTCATCACGATGATCCCTGGAGCTTGTCAAAACAATGCTCCTCGATTCCCTGTAATCACAATGATCCATGACCCCTTTCATGACAATGCTCCATTACCCCACTAATCACAATGATCCATGGTGATTGTCATCACAATGCTCCATGACCCTTGTCATCACTATGTTCCAGGTCGTTGTAATCACAATGTACCATGACACCTTTCACCACAAAGCTCCAAGATCCCTGTCATCACAATGCCCCATGACGCCTATCATCACAATGCTCCATGGCACTTGTCCTCACAATGCTCCATGACCCCTGTCATCACAATCCTCCATAGCGCTTTTCATCACAATCCTCCATGACCACTTGCATCACAATGCTCCATGACCATTTTCATCACAATGCTCAATGACCACTTTCATCACAATGCCCCATGAACTCTGTCATCACAATGCTCCATGGCCCTTGTCATCACAATTCTCCATGACCCTTGTCATCACAGTGCTCCATGGCGCTTGTCATCACAATGATCCAGAGCCTTAGTTCCTGAGTTGGGAGTAGTATCATTGCCTCAATTAGGGAAAATGTCAGTGACTGAGTTGGGAGTAGTGTGAGGGCCCTTGTTAGGGACACTGTCAGTGCCTGAGTTAGGTGTAGTGTCAGGGTTTTATTACATACACTGTCAGTGCCTGAGTTGGGAATAGTGTCAGGGCCTTAGTTATGGACTGTGTCATTGCCTGAGTTAGGAGTAGTGTCAGGGCCTTAGTTAGGAGTAGCATCAGTGCCTTCGTTAGGTATTGTATCAGCGCCTCAGTTAGGAATAGATTCAGGGCCTTATTTTGGGACAGTGTCAGTGCCTGAGTTAGGAGTTTTGTCAGCCTTAGTTAGGGACCTTTTCAGAGCCTGAGTTCGGAGTAATGTCAGGGCCTTCCTTAGGTATTGTATCAGTGCCTGAGTTAGGAATAGTGTCAAGGCCTTAGTTAGGGACATTGCCAGGGCATGATTTAGGAGGAGTGTTAGGGTGTGAGTTATGAACAGTGTCAGGGCCTTAGTTAGTGACAGTGTCAGTTCCTGAGTTAGGAGTAGAGTCAGGGCCTAAGTTAGGGACAGTGCCAGTGCTGAGTTCGTAGTAGTATCAGGGCCTTAGTTAGAGACAGTGTCAGGGCCTGAGTTAGGAGTAATGTCAGAGGCTTTGTTAGGGACAGTGTCAGTGCCTGAGTTAAGAGTAACGTCACAGCTTTAGTTAGGGCCAGTGTCAGGGCCTTAGTTAAGACCAGTGTCAGGGCCTATGATAGGAATCAGATCAGGGCCTGTGTTACGAGTAGTGTCAGGGCCTATGATAGGAATCAGATCAGGGCCTGTGTTACGAGTAGTGTCAGGGCCTTAGTTAAGGACAGTGTCAGGGCCTGAGTCCTGACTTATTCCTAACTTTCCTCACTAAGGATTTTTGACACTACTGCTAATTCAGGTCCTGATAATATCCCTTACTAAGGCCCTGACCCTTTCCCTGGCTAAGGCCCTGAACTTCTCGTAAGTCAGGCCCTGATACTGTCCCTAACAATGGCCCTGACACTACACCTAACTTCGGCCCCGAAATGATACCTAACAAAGGCTCTCTTGCTAGTCCAAACTAAAGCCCTAAAATTGGTCTTAAATAAGGCCTTGACACTAATCCTAACTCAGGCCCTAACACTGTCCCTAGCTAAGGCCCTGACAGTACGCCTAACTCAGGCCCTCGTACGATTCCTAACAATGGCTCTGATGCTAGCCCAAACTAAGGCCCTGAAATTGGTCCTAAATAAGGCCTTGACACGAATCGTAACTCAGGCCCTAGCACTGTCCCTAACTAGGTCTCTGACAGTACACCTAACTCAGACCCTGACACTGTCCCTAAGCAAGGCCCTGATACTACTCCTAACTCAGTCCCTTACACTGTACCTAACAAAGTCACTGTTGCTAGGCCTAACTCAGGCCCTGAAAGTGTCTGTAACTAAGGCCCTGCTGCCATCAGTATGTAAAGTCCTGACATTATCCTGAGAAAATATCCTGTCCTATGTCTTTCCAAGGTCCTGAAACTGTCCCAAAGTAAGCCCTGACGCTGTCCGTAAGTGAAGACCTGAGGCTGTCCCTAACTCAGGCCCTGAAGCTTTCCTTAACTGAAGCCTTGAAGCTGTGACTAACTCAGGCCCTGATCATGTATTTCACGAAGACCTTAATGCTGATCCAGCAAAGACGCTGATGCTGCTCCAAAGTCATGCCCTGACAGTGTGCCCAGCAAAGGGCCTGATGCTAGGCCTCACTCAGGCCCTGTCGCTCTCCCGAAGTCAGGCCCTGACACTGTCACTAAGTAAGTCCCTGACTCTACTCCTAACTCAGTCCCGTAAAGTGTGCCTAACAAAGGCTCTGATGCTAGTCGTAACTCAGGGCCTGACACTGTCTCTAACTAAGGGCTGCTGCCATCAATATCTAAAGTCCTGACATTATCCGGAGCTAATATCCTGACCCATGTCTTACCAAGGTCCTGAAACTCTCCCAAAGTAAGCCCTGACGCTGTCCCTAAGTGAGGCCCTGCAGCTTTCCCTAACTAACTCAGGCCTTGATGCTGTGACTAACTCAGACACTGATCATGTCTTTAACTAAGACCCTAAGGCTGATCCAACAGAGGCCGGGATGCTGCTCGTAAGTCATGCCCTGACAGTGTCCCCAGCTAAGGGTCTGACGCTAGGCCTCACTCAGACCCTATCGCTCTCCCTAAGTCAGGCTCTGATGCTGTCCCTACCTGAAGCCCTAACACTGGTTCTGAATAAGGCCCTGAGAGTCTCAGTAACAAAGGTCTTCACACTATCCTTAGGTCATTTCCTGACACTATCCCTACATGTTAAACTGACACTGTCACTAGCTAATGTCCTGCCTCTTATGCTAACTGAAGCCCTTAGGTTGTGCCTGCCTCAGGCACTGAATTTAGTCCCAAGACTGTGAAACTGTCCCGAACTAAGGCCTAGATGCTCGTCCTACATCTGGCCCTGACACTGTCCCTAACTAAGGCCCTAACACTATTGCTAACTGAGGACCTGACACTGGACCTATCAGGGGCCCGCTACTCCTAACTAACGCCTTGACACTGTCCCTTACTTAGGCCCTGCTACCATCAATATCTAAAGTCCTGACATTATCCTGAGCTAATATCCTAACTCATCTCTTACCAAGGTCCTGAAACTCTCCCTAAGGAAGCCCTGATGCTCTCCCTAAGTGAGGCCTTGAGGCTGTCCCTAACAGAGGCCCTGATAATATCTTTAACATAGCCCCTGAGGCTGATCCTACCGTGGCTCTTATGTTGCTCCTAAGTCATGCCCTGACACTGTCCCTAGCTAAGGCCCTGACGCTGGGCCTCACTCAGGCCCTGTCGCTCTCCCTAAGTCAGGCTCTGACGCTGTCCCTACCCGAAGCCCTGACACTCACTGGTCCTTAATTAGGCCCTGATGCTCTAAGTAACCAAGGTCTTGACACTATCCCTAGGTCATTTCCTGACACTCTCCCTAGATCTTAACCTAACCTTCTCTTTAGCTAATGTCGAGTTTAGCTAAAGAGATTCTTTAGAACGAGATTCTTTCATCTTCTGAATATGGTTTTCTTAAAAACATAATTTTTATAGTGTTACTAACTTTAAACAAAATGTACTCAACTGCTGTGGAATAGTCCTTCATAGGAGCGTGCATGGTTCACTTCTGCATCTGCTTGTGGTGGTGTTCAAGTTGCTTTCAGCTGTAGATCCTCTTATGCTAGCTAAATCTGTGATTCTGTCCCTAAATGAGGCCCTGAATTTAGGTCCGAAGCCGTGAACCTGTCCCTAACTGAGGCCTGGAGGCGCGTCCTAACGCAAGTGCTGACACTGTCTCGAACTAAGGCCCTGACACTACACCTAACTCAGTCACTGACACTGTACCTAACAAAGGCTCCGTGGTTAGTCCTAACTTAGGCCTGACACTGCCTCTAACTAAGGCCCTGCTGCCGTCAATATCTGAACACCTGACATTATCCTGAGCTAATATCCTGACCCATGTCTTACCAAGGTCCTGAAACTTTCCCAAAGTAAGCCCTGACGCTGTCCCTAAGTGAGACCTTGAGGCTGTCCCTAACAGAGGCCCTGATAATATCTTTAACGAAGACCCTAATGCTGATCCTACAGAGGCCTTTATGCTGCTCCTAAGTCATGCCCTGATACTGTCCCTTACTCAGGCCCCAAAGATAGGCCTCACTTAGGCCCTGTTGCTGTACCTTAGTTAGGCTCTGACGCTGTCCGTACATCAAGCCCTGGCACTGGTCCTGATTAAGGCCCTCACGCTGCTGCTAACTAAGGCCCTGATGCTCTCAATGACTAAGGTCTTCTCGTTATCCCTTGGTCATTTCCTTTCACTATCTCTAGCCTGGAACCTGACTCTGTCCCGAGATAATCTCCTGCATCTTATGCTGACTGAAACCCTAATGCTCTCCCTAACTAAGGCCCTGACTACTCCTAACTAAGGCCATGACACTGTCTCTAACAAAGGCCCAGAATCTGTCCCTAATATAGGCCCTGCTGCCAGCAATAACTAAAATCCTGACACTCTCCTGAGATAATATCCTGACCCATTTCTAACCAAGGTCTTGACACTCTCCCTAAGAAAGCCCTGTCGCTGTCTTTAAGTGAAGACCTGAGGCTGTCCGTAACTCAGGCCCTGAAGCTTTCCCTAACTGACGCCTTGACGCTGTGACTAACTAGGGCTCTGGTCATCTTTAACTAAGAGCCTAAAGCTGATCCAACAAAGGCACTGATGCTGCTCCTAAGTCACTCCCTGACAGTGTCCCCAGCTGAGCGCCTGACATTAGGCCTCACTCAGACCCTGTCGCTCTCCCTAAGTCAGGCCCTGATACTGTCCCTACCTGAAGCACTAACATTGGTTCTGAATAAGGCCCTGATATTCTCAGTAACAAAGGTCTTCACACTATCCTTAGGTCATTTCCTGACACGATTCCTAGCCTTCACCCTAACCCTGTCCCGAGCTACTATCCTACGTCTTATGCTAACTAAAGACCTTATGCTGTGCCTACCTCAGGCACTGAATTTAGTCCCAAGACCGCTAGACTGTCCCTCACTAAGCTCCATGACCTTATCGTCACAATGTTCCGTGACCACTGTCATCACAATGCTCCACGCCCTTATCATCACAATGCCCCATGACCCCTGTCATCACAATGCTCCATGACCCCTTCCATCACAATGCTCCGTGACCCCTTTCATCAAAATGCGCCATGACCATTGTCATCACAATGCTCCATGACCCCTGGCATCCCAAAGCTCCATGACCACTCTCATTGCAATGCTTCATGACCCTTGTCATCGCAATGCTACATACCATTGTCATCACAATGCTCCATACCCCATGTCATCACATTGGCCCATGACCCTTGTCTCACAATGTTCCATGCTCTTGTGATCACAATGCTCCATGCCCCCTGTCATCACAATGCTCCATGACCCCGGTCATCACAATGCTCCATTACCCTTGTCATCACAAAGCTCCAGGTCCCCTGTCATTCACAAAGCCAAATGACCCCTGTCATCACAATGCTTCATGGCCCTTGTCCTCACAATGCCCCATGACCCCTGTCATCAAATTGCTCCATGTCCCCGTTTATCACAATGCTCTAAATTACCCCTGTAATCACAGTGCTCCATAACCCTTTTCCTTACAATGCTCAATGCCCCTTTTCATCACAGTGAGCCATGAAAACTTTCATCAGAATGCTCCATTACCCCTGTCTCATGTCCCCGTTCTTCACAATGCATCACAATTACCCCTGTAATCACAGTGCTCCATAACCCCTTTCATCACAGTGCTCCATGCCCCCTGTCATCACAATGCTCCATGAACCCTTTCATCACAATGCTCCATTAATCCTTTCATCGCACTGCTCTATGACTTTTGTCATCACAATGCTCCATGCCCTTCTCATCACAATGCTCCATGGCCTTTGTCATCACAATGCTCCATGTTCAATGTAATCACAGTGCTCCACGACCCCTGTCATCACAATGTTCCATGAGACATTTCATCACAAAGCTCCATGACGCTTGTCATCACAATGCTCCATGGCGCTGTGCATCACAATGCTCCATGACCACATTCAGCACAGTGGTCCATGACCCTTTTCATCACAATATTCCATGGCTCTTGCCATCACAATGCCCCATGGCGCTTGTCATCACAATGCTCCATGACCCCTTGTCATCACAATGCCCCATGGCCCCTTTCATCACAATGCTCCATGACCACTTTCATCACAATGCTCCATGTGCCCTGTTCATCACAATGCTCCATGACCCCTTTTCATCACAATGCTCCATGACCATTTTGATCACAAGGCTTCATGCCCTTATCATCACAGTGCTCCATGAACCCTTTCATCACAATGCTCCATGGCCCTTCTCATCACAATGCCCGATGACCACTTCCATCACAATGCTCCATGACCCTTTTCATCAAAATGCGCCATGAACATTGTCATAACAAAGATCCATGACCACGTTCATCACAATGCTCCAGGACCCCTTTCCTTACAATGCTCCATGGCTCTTGTCATCACAAAGCTCCATGGCGCTTGTCATCACAAGGCTCCATGACCACTGGAATCACCATGATCCATGACCCCTTTGATAACAATTCTCCATTACCCCTTTCCTCAGAGTGATCCTTGGCACTTGTCATCACAATGCTCCATGATCCCTGTAATCACAATGATCCTTGACCCCTTTCATCACAATGTTCCATGGCCGCTTTCATCACAATGCTCCATAACCCCTGTCATCACAATGCCCCATGACCCATTTCCCCACAATGCTCCCTGAGCCATGTCATCACAATGCTACTTGTCTTTGTCAATACAATGCTCCATGTCCCCTGTAATCAGAGTCTTCCATGACCCCTTTCATCACAGCTCTCCTTAACACTTTTCTCACAATGCTCCATGCCATTGTCATCACAAAGTTTCATGCCCCCTGTCACCACAATGCTCCAAGCCCACTCTCAACACAATGCTCCATGAGACTTGTCTCACAAGGCTCCATGCCCTTTTCATCACAATGCTCCATTCCCCCTGTCATCACAATGCTCCATGCCCCCTTTCATTACAATGTTCCATGCCCCCTGTCATCACAAGGTTCCATGCCCTTATCATCACAATGCTCCATGACACCTGTCTTCGCAATGTTCCACGCACTTATCATCACAATACTCCTTGACCCTTGTCTAAAATGCTACATGGCGGTGACATCACAATGTTCCATGCACCCTGTCATTACAAGGCTCCATGACACTTGTCATCACAATGTTCCATGGCCCCTATCATTCAAAATGCCATAGGACCACTTTCATCACAATGCTCCAAGGCCCTTGTCATCACAATGCCCCATGAACCCTGTCATCACAATGCTCCAGGCCACCTGTCATCACAATGAGCCATGACACCTTTCATCACAATGCTCCATAACCACTGTCATCACAATGATCCATGGCCCTTGTCATCACAATGCTCCCTGGTGCATGTCATCACAAAGATCCATGACCACTTTCAGCACAATGCTCCATGACCCCTTTCATCAAAATTCTCCATGACCATTGTCATCACAATGCTCCATGAGCCCTGTCATTACAATGCTCCCTGACCCCTGTCATCACCATGATCCATGGCCCTTGTCATCACAGTGCTCCTTCGCTCTTGTCATAACAATGCTCCATGATCGCTGTCATCACAATGATCCATGATTCCTTTCATCACAATTCTCCTTTTCCCCTTTCATCACGATGATCCCTGGAGCTTGTCAAAACAATGCTCCTCGATTCCCTGTAATCACAATGATCCATGACCCCTTTCATGACAATGCTCCATTACCCCACTAATCACAATGATCCATGGTGATTGTCATCACAATGCTCCATGACCCTTGTCATCACAATGCTCCAGGTCGTTGTAATCACAATGTACCATGACACCTTTCACCACAAAGCTCCAAGATCCCTGTCATCACAATGCCCCATGACGCCTATCATCACAATGCTCCATGGCACTTGTCCTCACAATGCTCCATGACCCCTGTCATCACAATCCTCCATAGCGCTTTTCATCACAATCCTCCATGACCACTTGCATCACAATGCTCCATGACCATTTTCATCACAATGCTCCATGACCACTTTCATCACAATGCCCCATGAACTCTGTCATCACAATGCTCCATGGCCCTTGTCATCACAATTCTCCATGACCCTTGTCATCACAAATCTCCATGGCCCTTGTCATCACAATGCTCCATGCACTTGTCATCACAATTCTCCATGACCCTTGTCATCACAGTGCTCCATGGCGCTTGTCATCACAATGATCCAGAGCCTTAGTTCCTGAGTTGGGAGTAGTATCATTGCCTCAATTAGGGAAAATGTCAGTGACTGAATTGGGAGTAGTGTGAGGGCCCTTGTTAGGGACACTGTCAGTGCCTGAGTTAGGTGTAGTGTCAGGGTTTTATTACATACACTGTCAGTGCCTGAGTTGGGAATAGTGTCAGGGCCTTAGTTATGGACTGTGTCATTGCCTGAGTTAGGAGTAGTGTCAGGGCCTTAGTTAGGAGTAGCATCAGTGCCTTCGTTAGGTATTGTATCAGCGCCTCAGTTAGGAATAGATTCAGGGCCTTATTTTGGGACAGTGTCAGTGCCTGAGTTAGGAGTTTTGTCAGCCTTAGTTAGGGACCTTTTCAGGGCCTGAGTTAGGAGTAATGTCAGGGCCTTCCTTAGGTATTGTATCAGTGCCTGAGTTAGGAATAGTGTCAAGGCCTTAGTTAGGGACATTGCCAGGGCATGATTTAGGAGGAGTGTTAGGGTGTGAGTTATGAACAGTGTCAGGGCCTTAGTTAGTGACAGTGTCAGTTCCTGAGTTAGGAGTAGAGTCAGGGCCTAAGTTAGGGACAGTGCCAGTGCTGAGTTCGTAGTAGTATCAGGACCTTAGTTAGAGACAGTGTCAGGGCCTGAGTTAGGAGTAGTGTCAGAGGCTTTGTTAGGGACAGTGTCGGTGCCTGAGTTAAGAGTAACGTCACAGCTTTAGTTAGGGCCAGTGTCAGGGCCTTAGTTAAGACCAGTGTCAGGGCTTATGATAGGAATCAGATCAGGGCCTGTGTTACGAGTAGTGTCAGGGCCTATGATAGGAATCAGATCAGGGCCTGTGTTACGAGTAGTGTCAGGGCCTTAGTTAAGGACAGTGTCAGGGCCTGAGTCCTGACTTATTCCTAACTTTCCTCACTAAGGATTTTTGACACTACTGCTAATTCAGGTCCTGATAATATCCCTTACTAAGGCCCTGACCCTTTCCCTGGCTAAGGCCCTGAACTTCTCCTAAGTCAGGCCCTGATACTGTCCCTAACAATGGCCCTGACACTACACCTAACTTCGGCCCCGAAATGATACCTAACAAAGGCTCTCTTGCTAGTCCAAACTAAAGCCCTAAAATTGGTCTTAAATAAGGCCTTGACACTAATCCTAACTCAGGCCCTAACACTGTCCCTAGCTAAGGCCCTGACAGTACGCCTAACTCAGGCCCTCGTACGATTCCTAACAATGGCTCTGATGCTAGCCCAAACTAAGGCCCTGAAATTGGTCCTAAATAAGGCCTTGACACGAATCGTAACTCAGGCCCTAGCACTGTCCCTAACTAGGTCTCTGACAGTACACCTAACTCAGACCCTGACACTGTCCCTAAGCAAGGCCCTGACACTACTCCTAACTCAGTCCCTTACACTGTACCTAACAAAGTCACTGATGCTAGGCCTAACTCAGGCCCTGAAACGGTCTGTAACTAAGGCCCTGCTGCCATCAGTATGTAAAGTCCTGACATTATCCTGAGCTAATATCCTGACCTATGTCTTTCCAAGGTCCTGAAACTGTCCCAAAGTAAGCCCTGACGCTGTCCGTAAGTGAAGACCTGAGGCTGTCCCTAACTCAGGCCCTGAAGCTTTCCTTAACTGAAGCCTTGAAGCTGTGACTAACTCAGGCCCTGATCATGTATTTCACGAAGACCTTAATGCTGATCCAGCAAAGACGCTGATGCTGCTCCAAAGTCATGCCCTGACAGTGTGCCCAGCAAAGGGCCTGATGCTAGGCCTCACTCAGGCCCTGTCGCTCTCCCGAAGTCAGGCCCTGACACTGTCACTAACTAAGGCCCTGACACTACTCCTAACTCAGTCCCGTAAAGTGTACCTAACAAAGGCTCTGATGCTAGTCGTAACTCAGGGCCTGACACTGTCTCTAACTAAGGGCTGCTGCCATCAATATCTAAAGTCCTGATATTATCGGGAGCTAATATCCTGACCTATGTCTTACCAAGGTCCTGAAACTGTCCCAAAGTAAGCCCTGACGCTGTCCCTAAGTGAGGCCCTGCAGCTTTCCCTAACTAACTCAGGCCTTGATGCTGTGACTAACTCAGACACTGATCATGTCTTTAACTAAGACCCTAAGGCTGATCCAACAGAGGCCGGGATGCTGCTCCTAAGTCATGCCCTGACAGTGTCCCCAGCTAAGGGTCTGACGCTAGGCCTCACTCAGACCCTATCGCTCTCCCTAAGTCAGGCTCTGATGCTGTCCCTACCTGAAGCCCTAACACTGGTTCTGAATAAGGCCCTGAGAGTCTCAGTAACAAAGGTCTTCACACTATCCTTAGGTCATTTCCTGACACTATCCCTACATGTTAAACTGACACTGTCACTAGCTAATGTCCTGCCTCTTATGCTAACTGAAGCCCTTAGGTTGTGCCTGCCTCAGGCACTGAATTTAGTCCCAAGACTGTGAAACTGTCCCGAACTAAGGCCTAGATGCTCGTCCTACATCTGGCCCTGACACTGTCCCTAAGTAAGGCCCTAACACTATTGCTAACTGAGGACCTGACACTGGACCTATCAGGGGCCCGCTACTCCTAACTAACGCCTTGACACTGTCCCTTACTTAGGCCCTGCTACCATCAATATCTAAAGTCCTGACATTATCCTGAGCTAATATCCTAACTCATCTCTTACCAAGGTCCTGAAACTCTCCCTAAGGAAGCCCTGATGCTCTCCCTAAGTGAGGCCTTGAGGCTGTCCCTAACAGAGGCCCTGATAATATCTTTAACATAGCCCCTGAGGCTGATCCTACCGTGGCTCTTATGTTGCTCCTAAGTCATGCCCTGACACTGTCCCTAGCTAAGGCCCTGACGCTGGGCCTCACTCAGGCCCTGTCGCTCTCCCTAAGTCAGGCTCTGACGCTGTCCCTACCCGAAGCCCTGACACTCACTGGTCCTTAATTAGGCCCTGATGCTCTAAGTAACCAAGGTCTTGACACTATCCCTAGGTCATTTCCTGACACTCTCCCTAGATCTTAACCTAACCTTCTCTTTAGCTAATGTCGAGATTAGCTAAAGAGATTCTTTAGAACGAGATTCTTTCATCTTCTGAATATGGTTTTCTTAAAAACATAATTTTTATAGTGTTACTAACTTTAAACAAAATGTACTCAACTGCTGTGGAATAGTCCTTCATAGGAGCGTGCATGGTTCACTTCTGCATCTGCTTGTGGTGGTGTTCAAGTTGCTTTCAGCTGTAGATCCTCTTATGCTAGCTAAATCTGTGATTCTGTCCCTAAATGAGGCCCTGAATTTAGGTCCGAAGCCGTGAACCTGTCCCTAACTGAGGCCTGGAGGCGCGTCCTAACGCAAGTGCTGACACTGTCTCGAACTAAGGCCCTGACACTACACCTAACTCAGTCACTGACACTGTACCTAACAAAGGCTCCGTGGTTAGTCCTAACTTAGGCCTGACACTGCCTCTAACTAAGGCCCTGCTGCCGTCAATATCTGAACACCTGACATTATCCTGAGCTAATATCCTGACCCATGTCTTACCAAGGTCCTGAAACTTTCCCAAAGTAAGCCCTGACGCTGTCCCTAAGTGAGACCTTGAGGCTGTCCCTAAGAGAGGCCCTGATAATATCTTTAATGAAGACCCTAATGCTGATCCTACAGAGGCCTTTATGCTGCTCCTAAGTCATGCCCTGATACTGTCCCTTACTCAGGCCCCAAAGATAGGCCTCACTTAGGCCCTGTTGCTGTACCTTAGTTAGGCTCTGACGCTGTCCGTACATCAAGCCCTGGCACTGGTCCTGATTAAGGCCCTCACGCTGCTGCTAACTAAGGCCCTGATGCTCTCAATGACTAAGGTCTTCTCGTTATCCCTTGGTCATTTCCTTTCACTATCTCTGGCCTGGAACCTGACTCTGTCCCGAGATAATCTCCTGCATCTTATGCTGACTGAAACCCTAATGCTCTCCCTAACTAAGGCCCTGACTACTCCTAACTAAGGCCATGACACTGTCTCTAACAAAGGCCCAGAATCTGTCCCTAATATAGGCCCTGCTGCCAGCAATAACTAAAATCCTGACACTCTCCTGAGATAATATCCTGACCCATTTCTAACCAAGGTCTTGACACTCTCCCTAAGAAAGCCCTGTCGCTGTCTTTAAGTGAAGACCTGAGGCTGTCCGTAACTCAGGCCCTGAAGCTTTCCCTAACTGAGGCCTTGACGTTGTGACTAACGAGGGCTCTGGTCATCTTTAACTAAGAGCCTAAAGCTGATCCAACAAAGGCACTGATGCTGCTCCTAAGTCACTCCCTGACAGTGTCCCCAGCTGAGGGCCTGACATTAGGCCTCACTCAGACCCTGTCGCTCTCCCTAAGTCAGGCCCTGATACTGTCCCTACCTGAAGCACTAACATTGGTTCTGAATAAGGCCCTGATATTCTCAGTAACAAAGGTCTTCACACTATCCTTAGGTCATTTCCTGACACGATTCCTAGCCTTCACCCTAACCCTGTCCCGAGCTACTATCCTACGTCTTATGCTAACTAAAGACCTTATGCTGTGCCTACCTCAGGCACTGAATTTAGTCCCAAGACCGCTAGACTGTCCCTCACTAAGCTCCATGACCTTATCGTCACAATGTTCCGTGACCACTGTCATCACAATGCTCCACGCCCTTATCATCACAATGCCCCATGACCCCTGTCATCACAATGCTCCATGACCCCTTCCATCACAATGCTCCGTGACCCCTTTCATCAAAATGCACCATGACCATTGTCATCACAATGCTCCATGACCCCTGGCATCCCAAAGCTCCATGACCACTCTCATTGCAATGCTTCATGACCCTTGTCATCGCAATGCTACATACCATTGTCATCACAATGCTCCATACCCCATGTCATCACATTGGCCCATGACCCTTTTCTCACAATGTTCCATGCTCTTGTGATCACAATGCTCCATGCCCCCTGTCATCACAATGCTCCATGACCCCGGTCATCACAATGCTCCATTACCATTGTCATCACAAAGCTCCAGGTCCCCTGTCATTCACAAAGCCAAATGACCCCTGTCATCACAATGCTTCATGGCCCTTGTCCTCACAATGCCCCATGAACCCTGTCATCAAATTGCTCCATGTCCCCGTTTATCACAATGCTCTAAATTACCGCTGTAATCACAGTGCTCCATAACCCTTTTCCTTACAATGCTCAATGCCCCTTTTCATCACAATGAGCCATGAAAACTTTCATCAGAATGCTCCATTACCCCTGTCTCATGTCCCCGTTCTTCACAATGCATCACAATTACCCCTGTAATCACAGTGCTCCATAACCCCTTTCATCACAGTGCTCCATGCCCCCTGTCATCACAATGCTCCATGAACCCTTTCATCACAATGCTCCATTAATCCTTTCATCGCACTGCTCTATGACTTTTGTCATCACAATGCTCCATGCCCTTCTCATCACAATGCTCCATGTTCAATGTAATCACAGTGCTCCACGACCCCTGTCATCACAATGTTCCATGAGACATTTCATCACAAAGCTCCATGACGCTTGTCATCACAATGCTCCATGGCGCTGTGCATCACAATGCTCCATGACCACATTCAGCACAGTGGTCCATGACCCTTTTCATCACAATATTCCATGGCTCTTGCCATCACAATGCCCTATGGCGCTTGTCATCACAATGCTGCATGACCCCTTGTCATCACAATGCCCCATGGCCCCTTTCATCACAATGCTCCATGACCACTTTCATCACAATGCTCCATGTGCCCTGTTCATCACAATGCTCCATGACCCCTTTTCATCACAATGCTCCATGACCATTTTGATCACAAGGCTTCATGCCCTTATCATCACAGTGCTCCATGAACCATTTCATCACAATGCTCCATGGCCCTACTCATCACAATGCCCGATGACCACTTCCATCACAATGCTCCATGACCCTTTTCATCAAAATGCGCCATGAACATTGTCATAACAAAGCTCCATGACCACGTTCATCACAATGCTCCAGGACCCCTTTCCTTACAATGCTCCATGGCTCTTGTCATCACAAAGCTCCATGGTGCTTGTCATCACAAGGCTCCATGACCACTCTAATCACCATGATCCATGACCCCTTTGATAACAATTCTCCATTACCCCTTTCCTCACAGTGATCCTTGGCACTTTTCATCACAATGCTCCATGATCCCTGTAATCACAATGATCCTTGACCCCTTTCATCACAATGTTCCATGGCCGCTTTCATCACAATGCTCCATAACCCCTGTCATCACAATGCCCCATGACCCATTTCCCCACAATGCTCCCTGAGCCATGTCATCACAATGCTACTTGTCTTTGTCAATACAATGCTCCATGTCCCCTGTAATCAGAGTCTTCCATGACCCCTTTCATCACAGCTCTCCTTAACACTTTTCTCACAATGCTCCATGCCATTGTCATCACAAAGTTTCATGCCCCCTGTCACCACAATGCTCCAAGCCCACTCTCAACACAATGCTCCATGAGACTTGTCTCACAAGGCTCCATGCCCTTTTCATCACAATGCTCCATTCCCCCTGTCATCACAATGCTCCATGCCCCCTTTCATTACAATGTTCCATGCCCCCTGTCATCACAAGGTTCCATGTCCTTATCATCACAATGCTCCATGACACCTGTCTTCGCAATGTTCCACGCACTTATCATCACAATACTCCTTGACCCTTGTCTAAAATGCTACATGGCGGTGACATCACAATGTTCCATGCACCCTGTCATTACAAGGCTCCATGACACTTGTCATCACAATGTTCCATGGCCCCTATCATTCAAAATGCCATATGACCACTTTCATCACAATGCTCCAAGGCCCTTGTCATCACAATGCCCCATGAACCCTGTCATCACAATGCTCCAGGCCCCCTGTCATCACAATGAGCCATGACACCTTTCATCACAATGCTCCATAACCACTGTCATCACAATGATCCATGGCCCTTGTCATCACAATGCTCCCTGGTGCATGTCATCACAAAGATCCATGACCACTTTCAGCACAATGCTCCATGACCCCTTTCATCAAAATTCTCCATGACCATTGTCATCACAATGCTCCATGAGCCCTGTCATTACAATGCTCCCTGACCCCTGTCATCACCATGATCCATGGCCCTTCTCATCACAGTGCTCCTTCGCTCTTGTCATAACAATGCTCCATGATCGCTGTCATCACAATGATCCATGATTCCTTTCATCACAATTCTCCTTTTCCCCTTTCATCACGATGATCCCTGGAGCTTGTCAAAACAATGCTCCTCGATTCCCTGTAATCACAATGATCCATGACCCCTTTCATGACAATGCTCCATTACCCCACTAATCACAATGATCCATGGTGATTGTCATCACAATGCTCCATGACCCTTGTCATCACAATGCTCCAGGTCGTTGTAATCACAATGTACCATGACACCTTTCACCACAAAGCTCCAAGATCCCTGTCATCACAATGCCTCATGACGCCTATCATCACAATGCTCCATGGCACTTGTCCTCACAATGCTCCATGACCCCTGTCATCATAATCCTCCATAGCGCTTTTCATCACAATCCTCCATGACCACTTTCATCACAATGCTCCATGACCATTTTCATCACAATGCTCCATGACCACTTTCATCACAATGCCCCATGAACTCTGTCATCACAATTCTCCATGGCCCTTGTCATCACAATGCTCCATGCACTTGTCATCACAATTCTCCATGACCCCTGTCATCACAATTCTCCATGACTCTTGTCATCACAGTGCTCCATTGCGCTTGTCATCACAATGATCCAGAGCCTTAGTTCCTGAGTTGGGAGTAGTATCATTGCCTCAATTAGGGAAAATGTCAGTGACTGAGTTGGGAGTAGTGTGAGGGCCCTTGTTAGGGACACTGTCAGTGCCTGAGTTCGGTGTAGTGTCAGGGTTTTATTACATACACTGTCAGTGCCTGAGTTGGGAATAGTGTCAGGGCCTTAGTTATGGACTGTGTCATTGCCTGAGTTAGGAGTAGTGTCAGGGCCTTAGTTAGGAGTAGCATCAGTGCCTTCGTTAGGTATTGTATCAGCGCCTCAGTTAGGAATAGATTCAGGGCCTTATTTTGGGACAGTGTCAGTGCCTGAGTTAGGAGTTTTGTCAGCCTTAGTTAGGGACCTTTTCAGGGCCTGAGTTCCGAGTAATGTCAGGGCCTTCCTTAGGTATTGTATCAGTGCCTGAGTTAGGAATAGTGTCAAGGCCTTAGTTAGGGACATTGCCAGGGCATGATTTAGGAGGAGTGTTAGGGTGTGAGTTATGAACAGTGTCAGGGCCTTAGTTAGTGACAGTGTCAGTTCCTGAGTTAGGAGTAGAGTCAGGACCTAAGTTAGGGACAGTGCCAGTGCTGAGTTCGTAGTAGTATCAGGGCCTTAGTTAGAGACAGTGTCAGGGCCTGAGTTAGGAGTAGTGTCAGAGGCTTTGTTAGGGACAGTGTCAGTGCCTGAGTTAAGAGTAACATCACAGCTTTAGTTAGGGCCAGTGTCAGGGCCTTAGTTAAGACCAGTGTCAGGGCCTATGATAGGAATCAGATAAGGGCCTGTGTTACGAGTAGTTTCAGGGCCTATGATAGGAATCAGATCAGGGCCTGTGTTACGAGTAGTGTCAGGGCCTTAGTTAAGGACAGTGTCAGGGCCTGAATCCTGACTTATTCCTAACTTTCCTCACTAAGGATTTTTGACACTACTGCTAATTCAGGTCCTGATAATATCCCTTACTAAGGCCCTGACCCTTTCCCTGGCTAAGGCCCTGAACTTCTCCTAAGTCAGGCCCTGATACTGTCCCTAACAATGGCCCTGACACTACACCTAACTTCGGTCCCGAAATGATACCTAACAAAGGCTCTGTTGGTAGTCCAAACTAAAGCCCTAAAATTGGTCTTAAATAAGGCCTTGACACTAATCCTAACTCAGGCCCTAACACTGTCCCTAGCTAAGGCCCTGACAGTACGCCTAACTCAGGCCCTCGTACGATTCCTAACAATGGCTCTGATGCTAGCCCAAACTAAGGCCCTGAAATTGGTCCTAAATAAGGCCTTGACACGAATCGTAACTCAGGCCCTAGCACTGTCCCTAACTAGGTCTCTGACAGTACACCTTACTCAGACCCTGACACTGTCCCTAAGCAAGGCCCTGACACTACTCCTAACTCAGTCCCTTACACTGTACCTAACAAAGTCACTGATGCCAGGCCTAACTCAGGCCCTGAAACGGTCTGTAACTAAGGCCCTGCTGCCATCAGTATGTAAAGTCCTGACATTATCCTGAGCTAATATCCTGACCTATGTCTTTCCAAGGTCCTGAAACTGTCCCAAAGTAAGCCCTGACGCTGTCCGTAAGTGAAGACCTGAGGCTGTCCCTAACTCAGGCCCTGAAGCTTTCCTTAACTGAAGCCTTGAAGCTGTGACTAACTCAGGCCCTGATCATGTATTTCACGAAGACCTTAATGCTGATCCAGCAAAGACGCTGATGCTGCTCCAAAGTCATGCCCTGACAGTGTGCCCAGCAAAGGGCCTGATGCTAGGCCTCACTCAGGCCCTGTCGCTCTCCCGAAGTCAGGCCCTGACACTGTCACTAACTAAGGCCCTGACACTACTCCTAACTCAGTCCCGTAAAGTGTACCTAACAAAGGCTCTGATGCTAGTCGTAACTCAGGGCCTGACACTGTCTCTAACTAAGGGCTGCTGCCATCAATATCTAAAGTCCTGATATTATCGGGAGCTAATATCCTGACCTATGTCTTACCAAGGTCCTGAAAGTGTCCCAAAGTAAGCCCTGACGCTGTCCCTAAGTGAGGCCCTGCAGCTTTCCCTAACTAACTCAGGCCTTGATGCTGTGACTAACTCAAACACTGATCATGTCTTTAACTAAGACCCTAAGGCTGATCCAACAGAGGCCGGGATGCTGCTCCTAAGTCATGCCCTGACAGTGTCCCCAGCTAAGGGTCTGACGCTAGGCCTCACTCAGACCCTATCGCTCTCCCTAAGTCAGGCTCTGATGCTGTCCCTACCTGAAGCCCTAACACTGGTTCTGAATAAGGCCCTGAGAGTCTCAGTAACAAAGGTCTTCACACTATCCTTAGGTCATTTCCTGACACTATCCCTACATGTTAAACTGACACTGTCACTAGCTAATGTCCTGCCTCTTATGCTGACTGAAGCCCTTAGGTTGTGCCTGCCTCAGGCACTGAATTTAGTCCCAAGACTGTGAAACTGTCCCGAACTAAGGCCTAGATGCTCGTCCTACATCTGGCCCTGACACTGTCCCTAACTAAGGCCCTAACACTATTGCTAACTGAGGACCTGACACTGGACCTATCAGGGGCCCGCTACTCCTAACTAACGCCTTGACACTGTCCCTTACTTAGGCCCTGCTACCATCAATATCTAAAGTCCTGACATTATCCTGAGCTAATATCCTAACTCATCTCTTACCAAGGTCCTGAAACTCTCCCTAAGGAAGCCCTGATGCTCTCCCTAAGTGAGGCCTTGAGGCTGTCCCTAACAGAGGCCCTGATAATATCTTTAACATAGCCCCTGAGGCTGATCCTACCGTGGCTCTTATGTTGCTCCTAAGTCATGCCCTGACACTGTCCCTAGCTAAGGCCCTGACGCTAGGCCTCACTCAGGCCCTGTCGCTCTCCCTAAGTCAGGCTCTGACGCTGTCCCTACCCGAAGCCCTGACACTCACTGGTCCTTAATTAGGCCCTGATGCTCTAAGTAACCAAGGTCTTGACACTATCCCTAGGTCATTTCCTGACACTCTCCCTAGATCTTAACCTAACCTTCTCTTTAGCTAATGTCGAGATTAGCTAAAGAGATTCTTTAGAACGAGATTCTTTCATCTTCTGAATATGGTTTTCTTAAAAACATAATTTTTATAGTGTTACTAACTTTAAACAAAATGTACTCAACTGCTGTGGAATAGTCCTTCATAGGAGCGTGCATGGTTCACTTCTGCATCTGCTTGTGGTGGTGTTCAAGTTGCTTTCAGCTGTAGATCCTCTTATGCTAGCTAAATCTGTGATTCTGTCCCTAAATGAGGCCCTGAATTTAGGTCCGAAGCCGTGAACCTGTCCCTAACTGAGGCCTGGAGGCGCGTCCTAACGCAAGTGCTGACACGGTCTCGAACTAAGGCCCTGACACTACACCTAACTCAGTCACTGACACTGTACCTAACAAAGGCTCTGATGCTAGTCCGAACTTAGGCCTGACACTGCCTCTAACTAAGGCCCTGCTGCCGTCAATATCTGAACACCTGACATTATCCTGAGCTAATATCCTGACCCATGTCTTACCAAGGTCCTGAAACTTTCCCAAAGTAAGCCCTGACGCTGTCCCTAAGTGAGACCTTGAGGCTGTCCCTAACAGAGGCCCTGATAATATCTTTAATGAAGACCCTAATGCTGATCCTACAGAGGCCTTTATGCTGCTCCTAAGTCATGCCCTGATACTGTCCCTTACTCTGGCCCCAAAGATAGGCCTCACTTAGGCCCTGTTGCTGTACCTTAGTTAGGCTCTGACGCTGTCCGTACATCAAGCCCTGGCACTGGTCCTGATTAAGGCCCTCACGCTGCTGCTAACTAAGGCCCTGATGCTCTCAATGACTAAGGTCTTCTCGTTATCCCTTGGTCATTTCCTTTCACTATCTCTGGCCTGGAACCTGACTCTGTCCCGAGATAATCTCCTGCATCTTATGCTGACTGAAACCCTAATGCTCTCCCTAACTAAGGCCCTGACTACTCCTAACTAAGGCCATGACACTGTCTCTAACAAAGGCCCAGAATCTGTCCCTAATATAGGCCCTGCTGCCAGCAATAACTAAAATCCTGACACTCTCCTGAGATAATATCCTGACCCATTTCTAACCAAGGTCTTGACACTCTCCCTAAGAAAGCCCTGTCGCTGTCTTTAAGTGAAGACCTGAGGCTGTCCGTAACTCAGGCCCTGAAGCTTTCCCTAGCTGAGGCCTTGACGCTGTGACTAACTAGAGCTCTGGTCATCTTTAACTAAGAGCCTAAAGCTGATCCAACAAAGGCACTGATGCTGCTCCTAAGTCACTCCCTGACAGTGTCCCCAGCTGAGCGCCTGACATTAGGCCTCACTCAGACCCTGTCGCTCTCCCTAAGTCAGGCCCTGATACTGTCCCTACCTGAAGCACTAACATTGGTTCTGAATAAGGCCCTGATATTCTCAGTAACAAAGGTCTTCACACTATCCTTAGGTCATTTCCTGACACGATTCCTAGCCTTCACCCTAACCCTGTCCCGAGCTACTATCCTACGTCTTATGCTAACTAAAGACCTTATGCTGTGCCTACCTCAGGCACTGAATTTAGTCCCAAGACCGCTAGACTGTCCCTCACTAAGCTCCATGACCTTATCGTCACAATCTTCCGTGACCACTGTCATCACAATGCTCCACGCCCTTATCATCACAATGCCCCATGACCCCTGTCATCACAATGCTCCATGACCCCTTCCATCACAATGCTCCGTGACCCCTTTCATCAAAATGCGCCATGACCATTGTCATCACAATGCTCCATGACCCCTGGCATCCCAAAGCTCCATGACCACTCTCATTGCAATGCTTCATGACCCTTGTCATCGCAATGCTACATACCATTGTCATCACAATGCTCCATACCCCATGTCATCACATTGGCCCATGACCCTTGTCTCACAATGTTCCATGCTCTTGTGATCACAATGCTCCATGCCCCCTGTCATCACAATGCTCCATGACCCCGGTCATCACAATGCTCCATTACCATTGTCATCACAAAGCTCCAGGTCCCCTGTCATTCACAAAGCCAAATGACCCCTGTCATCACAATGCTTCATGGCCCTTGTCCTCACAATGCCCCATGACCCCTGTCATCAAATTGCTCCATGTCCCCGTTTATCACAATGCTCTAAATTACCCCTGTAATCACAGTGCTCCATAACCCTTTTCCTTACAATGCTCCATGCCCCTTTTCATCACAATGAGCCATGAAAACTTTCATCAGAATGCTCCATTACCCCGTCTCATGTCCCCGTTCTTCACAATGCATCACAATTACCCCTGTAATCACAGTGCTCCATAACCCCTTTCATCACAGTGCTCCATGCCCCCTGTCATCACAATGCTCCATGAACCCTTTCATCACAATGCTCCATTAATCCTTTCATCGCACTGCTCTATGACTTTTGTCATCACAATGCTCCATGCCCTTCTCATCACAATGCTCCATGGCCTTTGTCATCACAATGCTCCATGTTCAATGTAATCACAGTGCTCCACGACCCCTGTCATCACAATGTTCCATGAGACATTTCATCACAAAGCTCCATGACGCTTGTCATCACAATGCTCCATGGCGCTGTGCATCACAATGCTCCATGACCACATTCAGCACAGTGGTCCATGACCCTTTTCATCACAATATTCCATGGTTCTTGCCATCACAATGCCCCATGGCGCTTGTCATCACAATGCTCCATGACCCCTTGTCATCACAATGCCCCATGGCCCCTTTCATCACAATGCTCCATGACGACTTTCATCACAATGCTCCATGTGCCCTGTTCATCACAATGCTCCATGACCCCTTTTCATCACAATGCTCCATGACCATTTTGATCACAAGGCTTCATGCCCTTATCATCACAGTGCTCCATGAACCCTTTCATCACAATGCTCCATGGCCCTTCTCATCACAATGCCCGATGACCACTTCCATCACAATGCTCCATGACCCTTTTCATCAAAATGCGCCATGAACATTGTCATAACAAAGATCCATGACCACGTTCATCACAATGCTCCAGGACCCCTTTCCTTACAATGCTCCATGGCTCTTGTCATCACAAAGCTCCATGGCGCTTGTCATCACAAGGCTCCATGACCACTGGAATCACCATGATCCATGACCCCTTTGATAACAATTCTCCATTACCCCTTTCCTCAGAGTGATCCTTGGCACTTGTCATCACAATGCTCCATGATCCCTGTAATCACAATGATCCTTGACCCCTTTCATCACAATGTTCCATGGCCGCTTTCATCACAATGCTCCATAACCCCTGTCATCACAATGCCCCATGACCCATTTCCCCACAATGCTCCCTGAGCCATGTCATCACAATGCTACTTGTCTTTGTCAATACAATGCTCCATGTCCCCTGTAATCAGAGTCTTCCATGACCCCTTTCATCACAGCTCTCCTTAACACTTTTCTCACAATGCTCCATGCCATTGTCATCACAAAGTTTCATGCCCCCTGTCACCACAATGCTCCAAGCCCACTCTCAACACAATGCTCCATGAGACTTGTCTCACAAGGCTCCATGCCCTTTTCATCACAATGCTCCATTCCCCCTGTCATCACAATGCTCCATGCCCCCTTTCATTACAATGTTCCATGCCCCCTGTCATCACAAGGTTCCATGCCCTTATCATCACAATGCTCCATGACACCTGTCTTCGCAATGTTCCACGCACTTATCATCACAATACTCCTTGACCCTTGTCTAAAATGCTACATGGTGGTGACATCACAATGTTCCATGCACCCTGTCATTACAAGGCTCCATGACACTTGTCATCACAATGTTCCATGGCAGCTATCATTCAAAATGCCATATGACCACTTTCATCACAATGCTCCAAGGCCTTTGTCATCACAATGCCACATGAACCCTGTCATCACAATGCTCCAGGCCCCCTGTCATCACAATGAGCCATGACACCTTTCATCACAATGCTCCATAACCACTGTCATCACAATGATCCATGGCCCTTGTCATCACAATGCTCCCTGGTGCATGTCATCACAAAGATCCATGACCACTTTCAGCACAATGCTCCATGACCCCTTTCATCAAAATTCTCCATGACCATTGTCATCACAATGCTCCATGAGCCCTGTCATTACAATGCTCCCTGACCCCTGTCATCACCATGATCCATGGCCCTTCTCATCACAGTGCTCCTTCGCTCTTGTCATAACAATGCTCCATGATCGCTGTCATCACAATGATCCATGATTCCTTTCATCACAATTCTCCTTTTCCCCTTTCATCACGATGATCCCTGGAGCTTGTCAAAACAATGCTCCTCGATTCCCTGTAATCACAATGATCCATGACCCCTTTCATGACAATGCTCCATTACCCCACTAATCACAATGATCCATGGTGATTGTCATCACAATGCTCCATGACCCTTGTCATCACTATGCTCCAGGTCGTTGTAATCACAATGTACCATGACACCTTTCACCACAAAGCTCCAAGATCCCTGTCATCACAATGCCCCATGACGCCTATCATCACAATGCTCCATGGCACTTGTCCTCACAATGCTCCATGACCCCTGTCATCACAATCCTCCATAGCGCTTTTCATCACAATCCTCCATGACCACTTTCATCACAATGCTCCATGACCATTTTCATCACAATGCTCCATGACCACTTTCATCACAAAGCCCCATGAACTCTGTCATCACAATGCTCCATGCACTTGTCATCACAATTCTCCATGACCCTTGTCATCACAGTGCTCCATGGCGCTTGTCATCACAATGATCCAGAGCCTTAGTTCCTGAGTTGGGAGTAGTATCATTGCCTCAATTAGGGAAAATGTCAGTGACTGAGTTGGGAGTAGTGTGAGGGCCCTTGTTAGGGACACTGTCAGTGCCTGAGTTAGGTGTAGTGTCAGGGTTTTATTACATACACTGTCAGTGCCTGAGTTGGGAATAGTGTCAGGGCCTTAGTAATGGACTGTGTCATTGCCTGAGTTAGGAGTAGTGTCAGGGCCTTAGTTAGGAGTAGCATCAGTGCCTTCGTTAGGTATTGTATCAGCGCCTCAGTTAGGAATAGATTCAGGGCCTTATTTTGGGACAGTGTCAGTGCCTGAGTTAGGAGTTTTGTCAGCCTTAGTTAGGGACCTTTTCAGAGCCTGAGTTCGGAGTAATGTCAGGGCCTTCCTTAGGTATTGTATCAGTGCCTGAGTTAGGAATAGTGTCAAGGACTTAGTTAGGGACATTGCCAGGGCATGATTTAGGAGGTGTGTTAGGGTGTGAGTTATCAGCAGTGTCAGGGCCTTAGTTAGTGACAGTGTCAGTTCCTGAGTTAGGAGTAGAGTCAGGGCCTAAGTTAGGGACAGTGCCAGTGCTGAGTTCGTAGTAGTATCAGGGCCTTAGTTAGAGACAGTGTCAGGGCCTGAGTTAGGAGTGGTGTCAGAGGCTTTGTTAGGGACAGTGTCAGTGCCTGAGTTAAGAGTAACGTCACAGCTTTAGTTAGGGCCAGTGTCAGGGCCTTAGTTAAGACCAGTGTCAGGGCCTATGATAGGAATCAGATCAGGGCCTGTGTTACGAGTAGTGTCAGGGCCTATGATAGGAATCAGATCAGGGCCTGTGTTACGAGTAGTGTCAGGGCCTTAGTTAAGGACAGTGTCAGGGCCTGAGTCCTGACTTATTCCTAACTTTCCTCACTAAGGATTTTTGACACTACTGCTAATTCAGGTCCTGATAATATCCCTTACTAAGGCACTGACCCTTTCCCTGGCTAAGGCCCTGAACTTCTCCTAAGTCAGGCCCTGATACTGTCCCTAACAATGGCCCTGACACTACACCTAACTTCGGCCCCGAAATGATACCTAACAAAGGCTCTGTTGCTAGTCCAAACTAAAGCCCTAAAATTGGTCTTAAATAAGGCCTTGACACTAATCCTAACTCAGGCCCTAACACTGTCCCTAGCTAAGGCCCTGACAGTACGCCTAACTCAGGCCCTCGTACGATTCCTAACAATGGCTCTGATGCTAGCCCAAACTAAGGCCCTGAAATTGGTCCTAAATAAGGCCTTGACACGAATCGTAACTCAGGCCCTAGCACTGTCCCTAACTAGGTCTCTGACAGTACACCTAACTCAGACCCTGACACTGTCCCTAAGCAAGGCCCTGACACTACTCCTAACTCAGTCCCTTACACTGTACCTAACAAAGTCACTGTTGCTAGGCCTAACTCAGGCCCTGAAAGTGTCTGTAACTAAGGCCCTGCTGCCATCAGTATGTAAAGTCCTGACATTATCCTGAGCTAATATCCTGACCTATGTCTTTCCAAGGTCCTGAAACTGTCCCAAAGTAAGCCCTGACGCTGTCCGTAAGTGAAGACCTGAGGCTGTCCCTAACTCAGGCCCTGAAGCTTTCCTTAACTGAAGCCTTGAAGCTGTGACTAACTCAGGCCCTGATCATGTATTTCACGAAGACCTTAATGCTGATCCAGCAAAGACGCTGATGCTGCTCCAAAGTCATGCCCTGACAGTGTGCCCAGCAAAGGGCCTGATGCTAGGCCTCACTCAGGCCCTGTCGCTCTCCCGAAGTCAGGCCCTGACAATGTAACTAACTAAGGCCCTGACTCTACTCCTAACTCAGTCCCGTAAAGTGTACCTAACAAAGGCTCTGATGCTAGTCGTAACTCAGGGCCTGACACTGTCTCTAACTAAGGGCTGCTGCCATCAATATCTAAAGTCCTGATATTATCGGGAGCTAATATCCTGACATATGTCTTACCAAGGTCCTGAAAGTGTCCCAAAGTAAGCCCTGACGCTGTCCCTAAGTGAGGCCCTGCAGCTTTCCCTAACTAACTCAGGCCTTGATGCTGTGACTAACTCAAACACTGATCATGTCTTTAACTAAGACCCTAAGGCTGATCCAACAGAGGCCGGGATGCTGCTCCTAAGTCATGCCCTGACAGTGTCCCCAGCTAAGGGTCTGATGCTAGGCCTCACTCAGACCCTATCGCTCTCCCTAAGTCAGGCTCTGATGCTGTCCCTACCTGAAGCCCTAACACTGGTTCTGAATAAGGCCCTGAGAGTCTCAGTAACAAAGGTCTTCACACTATCCTTAGGTCATTTCCTGACACTATCCCTACATGTTAAACTGACACTGTCACTAGCTAATGTCCTGCCTCTTATGCTGACTGAAGCCCTTAGGTTGTGCCTGCCTCAGGCACTGAATTTAGTCCCAAGACTGTGAAACTGTCCCGAACTAAGGCCTAGATGCTCGTCCTACATCTGGCCCTGACACTGTCCCTAACTAAGTCCCTAACACTATTGCTAACTGAGGACCTGACACTGGACCTATCAGGGGCCCGCTACTCCTAACTAACGCCTTGACACTGTCCCTTACTTAGGCCCTGCTACCATCAATATCTAAAGTCCTGACATTATCCTGAGCTAATATCCTAACTCATCTCTTACCAAGGTCCTGAAACTCTCCCTAAGGAAGCCCTGATGCTCTCCCTAAGTGAGGCCTTGAGGCTGTCCCTAACAGAGGCCCTGATAATATCTTTAACATAGCCCCTGAGGCTGATCCTACCGTGGCTCTTATGTTGCTCCTAAGTCATGCCCTGACACTGTCCCTAGCTAAGGCCCTGACGCTAGGCCTCACTCAGGCCCTGTCGCTCTCCCTAAGTCAGGCTCTGACGCTGTCCCTACCCGAAGCCCTGACACTCACTGGTCCTTAATTAGGCCCTGATGCTCTAAGTAACCAAGGTCTTGACACTATCCCTAGGTCATTTCCTGACACTCTCCCTAGATCTTAACCTAACCTTCTCTTTAGCTAATGTCGAGATTAGCTAAAGAGATTCTTTAGAACGAGATTCTTTCATCTTCTGAATATGGTTTTCTTAAAAACATAATTTTTATAGGGTTACTAACTTTAAACAAAATGTACTCAACTGCTGTGGAATAGTCCTTCATAGGAGCGTGCATGGTTCACTTCTGCATCTGCTTGTGGTGGTGTTCAAGTTGCTTTCAGCTGTAGATCCTCTTATGCTAGCTAAATCTGTGATTCTGTCCCTAAATGAGGCCCTGAATTTAGGTCCAAAGCCTTGAACCTGTCCCTAACTGAGGCCTGGAGGCGCGTCCTAACGCAAGTGCTGACACTGTCTCGAACTAAGGCCCTGACACTACACCTAACTCAGTCACTGACACTGTACCTAACAAAGGCTCTGATGCTAGTCCTAACTTAGGCCTGACACTGCCTCTAACTAAGGCCCTGCTGCCGTCAATATCTGAACACCTGACATTATCCTGAGCTAATATCCTGACCCATGTCTTACCAAGGTCCTGAAACTTTCCCAAAGTAAGCCCTGACGCTGTCCCTAAGTGAGACCTTGAGGCTGTCCCTAACAGAGGCCCTGATAATATCTTTAATGAAGACCCTAATGCTGATCCTACAGAGGCCTTTATGCTGCTCCTAAGTCATGCCCTGATACTGTCCCTTACTCAGGCCCCAAAGATAGGCCTCACTTAGGCCCTGTTGCTGTACCTTAGTGAGGCTCTGACGCTGTCCATACATCAAGCCCTGGCACTGGTCCTGATTAAGGCCCTCACGCTGCTGCTAACTAAGGCCCTGATGCTCTCAATGACTAAGGTCTTCTCGTTATCCCTTGGTCATTTCCTTTCACTATCTCTAGCCTGGAACCTGACTCTGTCCCGAGATAATCTCCTGCATCTTATGCTGACTGAAACCCTAATGCTCTCCCTAACTAAGGCCCTGACTACTCCTAACTAAGGCCATGACACTGTCTCTAACAAAGGCCCAGAATCTGTCCCTAATATAGGCCCTGCTGCCAGCAATAACTAAAATCCTGACACTCTCCTGAGATAATATCCTGACCCATTTCTAACCAAGGTCTTGACACTCTCCCTAAGAAAGCCCTGTCGCTGTCTTTAAGTGAAGACCTGAGGCTGTCCGTAACTCAGGCCCTGAAGCTTTCCCTAGCTGAGGCCTTGACGTTGTGACTAACGAGGGCTCTGGTGATCTTTAACTAAGAGCCTAAAGCTGATCCAACAAAGGCACTGATGCTGCTCCTAAGTCACTCCCTGACAGTGTCCCCAGCTGAGGGCCTGACATTAGGCCTCACTCAGACCCTGTCGCTCTCCCTAAGTCAGGCCCTGATACTGTCCCTACCTGAAGCACTAACATTGGTTCTGAATAAGGCCCTGATATTCTCAGTAACAAAGGTCTTCACACTATCCTTAGGTCATTTCCTGACACGATTCCTAGCCTTCACCCTAACCCTGTCCCGAGCTACTATCCTACGTCTTATGCTAACTAAAGACCTTATGCTGTGCCTACCTCAGGCACTGAATTTAGTCCCAAGACCGCTAGACTGTCCCTCACTAAGCTCCATGACCTTATCGTCACAATGTCCCGTGACCACTGTCATCACAATGCTCCACGCCCTTATCATCACAATGCCCCATGACCCCTGTCATCACAATGCTCCATGACCCCTTCCATCACAATGCTCCGTGACCCCTTTCATCAAAATGCGCCATGACCATTGTCATCACAATGCTCCATGACCCCTGGCATCCCAAAGCTCCATGACCACTCTCATTGCAATGCTTCATGACCCTTGTCATCGCAATGCTACATACCATTGTCATCACAATGCTCCATACCCCATGTCATCACATTGGCCCATGACCCTTGTCTCACAATGTTCCATGCTCTTGTGATCACAATGCTCCATGCCCCCTGTCATCACAATGCTCCATGACCCCGGTCATCACAATGCTCCATTACCCTTGTCATCACAAAGCTCCAGGTCCCCTGTCATTCACAAAGCCAAATGACCCCTGTCATCACAATGCTTCATGGCCCTTGTCCTCACAATGCCCCATGACCCCCGTCATCAAATTGCTCCATGTCCCCGTTTATCACAATGCTCTAAATTACCCCTGTAATCACAGTGCTCCATAACCCTTTTCCTTACAATGCTCAATGCCCCTTTTCATCACAATGAGCCATGAAAACTTTCATCAGAATGCTCCATTACCCCTGTCTCATGTCCCCGTTCTTCACAATGCATCACAATTACCCCTGTAATCACAGTGCTCCCTAACCCCTTTCATCACAGTGCTCCATGCCCCCTGTCATCACAATGCTCCATGAACCCTTTCATCACAATGCTCCATTAATCCTTTCATCGCACTGCTCTATGACTTTTGTCATCACAATGCTCCATGCCCTTCTCATCACAATGCTCCATGGCCTTTGTCATCACAATGCTCCATGTTCAATGTAATCACAGTGCTCCACGACCCGTGTCATCACAATGTTCCATGAGACATTTCATCACAAAGCTCCATGACGCTTGTCATCACAATGCTCCATGGCGCTTGTCATCACAATGCTCCATGACCCCTTGTCATCACAATGCCCCATGGCCCCTTTCATCACAATGCTCCATGACCACTTTCATCACAATGCTCCATGTGCCCTGTTCATCACAATGCTCCATGACCCCTTTTCATCACAATGCTCCATGACCATTTTGATCACAAGGCTTCATGCCCTTATCATCACAGTGCTCCATGAACCCTTTCATCACAATGCTCCATGGCCCTTCTCATCACAATGCCCGATGACCACTTCCATCACAATGCTCCATGACCCTTTTCATCAAAATGCGCCATGAACATTGTCATAACAAAGCTCCATGACCACGTTCATCACAATGCTCCAGGACCCCTTTCCTTACAATGCTCCATGGCTCTTGTCATCACAAAGCTCCATGGCGCTTGTCATCACAAGGCTCCATGACCACTGTAATCACCATGATCCATGACCCCTTTGATAACAATTCTCCATTACCCCTTTCCTCACAGTGATCCTTGGCACTTGTCATCACAATGCTCCATGATCCCTGTAATCACAATGATCCTTGACCCCTTTCATCACAATGTTCCATGGCCGCTTTCATCACAATGCTCCATAACCCCTGTCATCACAATGCCCCATGACCCATTTCCCCACAATGCTCCCTGAGCCATGTCATCACAATGCTACTTGTCTTTGTCAATACAATGCTCCATGTCCCCTGTAATCAGAGTCTTCCATGACCCCTTTCATCACAGCTCTCCTTAACACTTTTCTCACAATGCTCCATGCCATTGTCATCACAAAGTTTCATGCCCCCTGTCACCACAATGCTCCAAGCCCACTCTCAACACAATGCTCCATGAGACTTGTCTCACAAGGCTCCATGCCCTTTTCATCACAATGCTCCATTCCCCCTGTCATCACAATGCTCCATGCCCCCTTTCATTACAATGTTCCATGCCCCCTGTCATCACAAGGTTCCATGCCCTTATCATCACAATGCTCCATGACACCTGTCTTCGCAATGTTCCACGCACTTATCATCACAATACTCCTTGACCCTTGTCTAAAATGCTACATGGCGGTGACATCACAATGTTCCATGCACCCTGTCATTACAAGGCTCCATGACACTTGTCATCACAATGTTCCATGGCCCCTATCATTCAAAATGCCATATGACCACTTTCATCACAATGCTCCAAGGCCCTTGTCATCACAATGCCCCATGAACCCTGTCATCACAATGCTCCAGGCCCCCTGTCATCACAATGAGCCATGACACCTTTCATCACAATGCTCCATAACCACTGTCATCACAATGATCCATGGCCCTTGTCATCACAATGCTCCCTGGTGCATGTCATCACAAAGATCCATGACCACTTTCAGCACAATGCTCCATGACCCCTTTCATCAAAATTCTCCATGACCATTGTCATCACAATGCTCCATGAGCCCTGTCATTACAAAGCTCCCTGACCCCTGTCATCACCATGATCCATGGCCCTTCTCATCACAGTGCTCCTTCGCTCTTGTCATAACAATGCTCCATGATCGCTGTCATCACAATGATCCATGATTCCTTTCATCACAATTCTCCTTTTCCCCTTTCATCACGATGATCCCTGGAGCTTGTCAAAACAATGCTCCTCGATTCCCTGTAATCACAATGATCCATGACCCCTTTCATGACAATGCTCCATTACCCCACTAATCACAATGATCCATGGTGATTGTCATCACAATGCTCCATGACCCTTGTCATCACAATGCTCCAGGTCGTTGTAATCACAATGTACCATGACACCTTTCACCACAAAGCTCCAAGATCCCTGTCATCACAATGCCCCATGACGCCTATCATCACAATGCTCCATGGCACTTGTCCTCACAATGCTCCATGACCCCTGTCATCACAATCCTCCATAGCGCTTTTCATCACAATGCTCCATGACCACTTTCATCACAATGCCCCATGAACTCTGTCATCACAATGCTCCATGGCCCTTGTCATCACAATTCTCCATGACCCCTGTCATCACAATTCTCCATGGCCCTTGTCATCACAATGCTCCATGCACTTGTCATCACAATTCTCCATGACCCTTGTCATCACAGTGCTCCATGGCGCTTGTCATCACAATGATCCAGAGCCTTAGTTCCTGAGTTGGGAGTAGTATCATTGCCTCAATTAGGGAAAATGTCAGTGACTGAGTTGGGAGTAGTGTGAGGGCCCTTGTTAGGGACACTGTCAGTGCCTGAGTTAGGTGTAGTGTCAGGGTTTTATTACATACACTGTCAGTGCCTGAGTTGGGAATAGTGTCAGGGCCTTAGTTATGGACTGTGTCATTGACTGAGTTAGGAGTAGTGTCAGGGCCTTAGTTAGGAGTAGCATCAGTGCCTTTGTTAGGTATTGTATCAGCGCCTCAGTTAGGAATAGATTCAGGGCCTTATTTTGGGACAGTGTCAGTGCCTGAGTTAGGAGTTTAGTCAGCCTTAGTTAGGGACCTTTTCAGGGCCTGAGTTCGGAGTAATGTCAGGGCCTTCCTTAGGTATTGTATCAGTGCCTGAGTTAGGAATAGTGTCAAGGCCTTAGTTAGGGACATTGCCAGGGCATGATTTAGGAGGAGTGTTAGGGTGTGAGTTATGAACAGTGTCAGGGCCTTAGTTAGTGACAGTGTCAGTTCCTGAGTTAGGAGTAGAGTCAGTGCCTAAGTTAGGGACAGTGCCAGTGCTGAGTTCGTAGTAGTATCAGGGCCTTAGTTAGACACAGTGTCAGGGCCTGAGTTAGGAGTAGTGTCAGAGGCTTTGTTAGGGACAGTGTCAGTGCCTGAGTTAAGAGTAACGTCACAGCTTTAGTTAGGGCCAGTGTCAGGGCCTTAGTTAAGACCAGTGTCAGGGCCTATGATAGGAATCAGATCAGGGCCTGTGTTACGAGTAGTGTCAGGGCCTATGATAGGAATCAGATCAGGGCCTGTGTTACGAGTAGTGTCAGGGCCTTAGTTAAGGACAGTGTCAGGGCCTGAGTCCTGACTTATTCCTAACTTTCCTCACTAAGGATTTTTGACACTACTGCTAATTCAGGTCCTGATAATATCCCTTACTAAGGCACTGACCCTTTCCCTGGCTAAGGCCCTGAACTTCTCCTAAGTCAGGCCCTGATACTGTCCCTAACAATGGCCCTGACACTACACCTAACTTCGGCCCCGAAATGATACCTAACAAAGGCTCTGTTGCTAGTCCAAACTAAAGCCCTAAAATTGGTCTTAAATAAGGCCTTGACACTAATCCTAACTCAGGCCCTAACACTGTCCCTAGCTAAGGCCCTGACAGTACGCCTAACTCAGGCCCTCGTACGATTCCTAACAATGGCTCTGATGCTAGCCCAAACTAAGGCCCTGAAATTGGTCCTAAATAAGGCCTTGACACGAATCGTAACTCAGGCCCTAGCACTGTCCCTAACTAGGTCTCTGACAGTACACCTAACTCAGACCCTGACACTGTCCCTAAGCAAGGCCCTGACACTACTCCTAACTCAGTCCCTTACACTGTACCTAACAAAGTCACTGTTGCTAGGCCTAACTCAGGCCCTGAAAGTGTCTGTAACTAAGGCCCTGCTGCCATCAGTATGTAAAGTCCTGACATTATCCTGAGCTAATATCCTGACCTATGTCTTTCCAAGGTCCTGAAACTGTCCCAAAGTAAGCCCTGACGCTGTCCGTAAGTGAAGACCTGAGGCTGTCCCTAACTCAGGCCCTGAAGCTTTCCTTAACTGAAGCCTTGAAGCTGTGACTAACTCAGGCCCTGATCATGTATTTCACGAAGACCTTAATGCTGATCCAGCAAAGACGCTGATGCTGCTCCAAAGTCATGCCCTGACAGTGTGCCCAGCAAAGGGCCTGATGCTAGGCCTCACTCAGGCCCTGTCGCTCTCCCGAAGTCAGGCCCTGACAATGTAACTAACTAAGGCCCTGACTCTACTCCTAACTCAGTCCCGTAAAGTGTACCTAACAAAGGCTCTGATGCTAGTCGTAACTCAGGGCCTGACACTGTCTCTAACTAAGGGCTGCTGCCATCAATATCTAAAGTCCTGATATTATCGGGAGCTAATATCCTGACATATGTCTTACCAAGGTCCTGAAAGTGTCCCAAAGTAAGCCCTGACGCTGTCCCTAAGTGAGGCCCTGCAGCTTTCCCTAACTAACTCAGGCCTTGATGCTGTGACTAACTCAAACACTGATCATGTCTTTAACTAAGACCCTAAGGCTGATCCAACAGAGGCCGGGATGCTGCTCCTAAGTCATGCCCTGACAGTGTCCCCAGCTAAGGGTCTGATGCTAGGCCTCACTCAGACCCTATCGCTCTCCCTAAGTCAGGCTCTGATGCTGTCCCTACCTGAAGCCCTAACACTGGTTCTGAATAAGGCCCTGAGAGTCTCAGTAACAAAGGTCTTCACACTATCCTTAGGTCATTTCCTGACACTATCCCTACATGTTAAACTGACACTGTCACTAGCTAATGTCCTGCCTCTTATGCTGACTGAAGCCCTTAGGTTGTGCCTGCCTCAGGCACTGAATTTAGTCCCAAGACTGTGAAACTGTCCCGAACTAAGGCCTAGATGCTCGTCCTACATCTGGCCCTGACACTGTCCCTAACTAAGTCCCTAACACTATTGCTAACTGAGGACCTGACACTGGACCTATCAGGGGCCCGCTACTCCTAACTAACGCCTTGACACTGTCCCTTACTTAGGCCCTGCTACCATCAATATCTAAAGTCCTGACATTATCCTGAGCTAATATCCTAACTCATCTCTTACCAAGGTCCTGAAACTCTCCCTAAGGAAGCCCTGATGCTCTCCCTAAGTGAGGCCTTGAGGCTGTCCCTAACAGAGGCCCTGATAATATCTTTAACATAGCCCCTGAGGCTGATCCTACCGTGGCTCTTATGTTGCTCCTAAGTCATGCCCTGACACTGTCCCTAGCTAAGGCCCTGACGCTAGGCCTCACTCAGGCCCTGTCGCTCTCCCTAAGTCAGGCTCTGACGCTGTCCCTACCCGAAGCCCTGACACTCACTGGTCCTTAATTAGGCCCTGATGCTCTAAGTAACCAAGGTCTTGACACTATCCCTAGGTCATTTCCTGACACTCTCCCTAGATCTTAACCTAACCTTCTCTTTAGCTAATGTCGAGATTAGCTAAAGAGATTCTTTAGAACGAGATTCTTTCATCTTCTGAATATGGTTTTCTTAAAAACATAATTTTTATAGGGTTACTAACTTTAAACAAAATGTACTCAACTGCTGTGGAATAGTCCTTCATAGGAGCGTGCATGGTTCACTTCTGCATCTGCTTGTGGTGGTGTTCAAGTTGCTTTCAGCTGTAGATCCTCTTATGCTAGCTAAATCTGTGATTCTGTCCCTAAATGAGGCCCTGAATTTAGGTCCGAAGCCGTGAACCTGTCCCTAACTGAGGCCTGGAGGCGCGTCCTAACGCAAGTGCTGACACTGTCTCGAACTAAGGCCCTGACACTACACCTAACTCAGTCACTGACACTGTACCTAACAAAGGCTCTGATGCTAGTCCTAACTTAGGCCTGACACTGCCTCTAACTAAGGCCCTGCTGCCGTCAATATCTGAACACCTGACATTATCCTGAGCTAATATCCTGACCCATGTCTTACCAAGGTCCTGAAACTTTCCCAAAGTAAGCCCTGACGCTGTCCCTAAGTGAGACCTTGAGGCTGTCCCTAACAGAGGCCCTGATAATATCTTTAATGAAGACCCTAATGCTGATCCTACAGAGGCCTTTATGCTGCTCCTAAGTCATGCCCTGATACTGTCCCTTACTCAGGCCCCAAAGATAGGCCTCACTTAGGCCCTGTTGCTGTACCTTAGTGAGGCTCTGACGCTGTCCATACATCAAGCCCTGGCACTGGTCCTGATTAAGGCCCTCACGCTGCTGCTAACTAAGGCCCTGATGCTCTCAATGACTAAGGTCTTCTCGTTATCCCTTGGTCATTTCCTTTCACTATCTCTAGCCTGGAACCTGACTCTGTCCCGAGATAATCTCCTGCATCTTATGCTGACTGAAACCCTAATGCTCTCCCTAACTAAGGCCCTGACTACTCCTAACTAAGGCCATGACACTGTCTCTAACAAAGGCCCAGAATCTGTCCCTAATATAGGCCCTGCTGCCAGCAATAACTAAAATCCTGACACTCTCCTGAGATAATATCCTGACCCATTTCTAACCAAGGTCTTGACACTCTCCCTAAGAAAGCCCTGTCGCTGTCTTTAAGTGAAGACCTGAGGCTGTCCGTAACTCAGGCCCTGAAGCTTTCCCTAGCTGAGGCCTTGACGTTGTGACTAACGAGGGCTCTGGTGATCTTTAACTAAGAGCCTAAAGCTGATCCAACAAAGGCACTGATGCTGCTCCTAAGTCACTCCCTGACAGTGTCCCCAGCTGAGGGCCTGACATTAGGCCTCACTCAGACCCTGTCGCTCTCCCTAAGTCAGGCCCTGATACTGTCCCTACCTGAAGCACTAACATTGGTTCTGAATAAGGCCCTGATATTCTCAGTAACAAAGGTCTTCACACTATCCTTAGGTCATTTCCTGACACGATTCCTAGCCTTCACCCTAACCCTGTCCCGAGCTACTATCCTACGTCTTATGCTAACTAAAGACCTTATGCTGTGCCTACCTCAGGCACTGAATTTAGTCCCAAGACCGCTAGACTGTCCCTCACTAAGCTCCATGACCTTATCGTCACAATGTCCCGTGACCACTGTCATCACAATGCTCCACGCCCTTATCATCACAATGCCCCATGACCCCTGTCATCACAATGCTCCATGACCCCTTCCATCACAATGCTCCGTGACCCCTTTCATCAAAATGCGCCATGACCATTGTCATCACAATGCTCCATGACCCCTGGCATCCCAAAGCTCCATGACCACTCTCATTGCAATGCTTCATGACCCTTGTCATCGCAATGCTACATACCATTGTCATCACAATGCTCCATACCCCATGTCATCACATTGGCCCATGACCCTTGTCTCACAATGTTCCATGCTCTTGTGATCACAATGCTCCATGCCCCCTGTCATCACAATGCTCCATGACCCCGGTCATCACAATGCTCCATTACCCTTGTCATCACAAAGCTCCAGGTCCCCTGTCATTCACAAAGCCAAATGACCCCTGTCATCACAATGCTTCATGGCCCTTGTCCTCACAATGCCCCATGACCCCCGTCATCAAATTGCTCCATGTCCCCGTTTATCACAATGCTCTAAATTACCCCTGTAATCACAGTGCTCCATAACCCTTTTCCTTACAATGCTCAATGCCCCTTTTCATCACAATGAGCCATGAAAACTTTCATCAGAATGCTCCATTACCCCTGTCTCATGTCCCCGTTCTTCACAATGCATCACAATTACCCCTGTAATCACAGTGCTCCCTAACCCCTTTCATCACAGTGCTCCATGCCCCCTGTCATCACAATGCTCCATGAACCCTTTCATCACAATGCTCCATTAATCCTTTCATCGCACTGCTCTATGACTTTTGTCATCACAATGCTCCATGCCCTTCTCATCACAATGCTCCATGGCCTTTGTCATCACAATGCTCCATGTTCAATGTAATCACAGTGCTCCACGACCCGTGTCATCACAATGTTCCATGAGACATTTCATCACAAAGCTCCATGACGCTTGTCATCACAATGCTCCATGGCGCTTGTCATCACAATGCTCCATGACCCCTTGTCATCACAATGCCCCATGGCCCCTTTCATCACAATGCTCCATGACCACTTTCATCACAATGCTCCATGTGCCCTGTTCATCACAATGCTCCATGACCCCTTTTCATCACAATGCTCCATGACCATTTTGATCACAAGGCTTCATGCCCTTATCATCACAGTGCTCCATGAACCCTTTCATCACAATGCTCCATGGCCCTTCTCATCACAATGCCCGATGACCACTTCCATCACAATGCTCCATGACCCTTTTCATCAAAATGCGCCATGAACATTGTCATAACAAAGCTCCATGACCACGTTCATCACAATGCTCCAGGACCCCTTTCCTTACAATGCTCCATGGCTCTTGTCATCACAAAGCTCCATGGCGCTTGTCATCACAAGGCTCCATGACCACTGTAATCACCATGATCCATGACCCCTTTGATAACAATTCTCCATTACCCCTTTCCTCACAGTGATCCTTGGCACTTGTCATCACAATGCTCCATGATCCCTGTAATCACAATGATCCTTGACCCCTTTCATCACAATGTTCCATGGCCGCTTTCATCACAATGCTCCATAACCCCTGTCATCACAATGCCCCATGACCCATTTCCCCACAATGCTCCCTGAGCCATGTCATCACAATGCTACTTGTCTTTGTCAATACAATGCTCCATGTCCCCTGTAATCAGAGTCTTCCATGACCCCTTTCATCACAGCTCTCCTTAACACTTTTCTCACAATGCTCCATGCCATTGTCATCACAAAGTTTCATGCCCCCTGTCACCACAATGCTCCAAGCCCACTCTCAACACAATGCTCCATGAGACTTGTCTCACAAGGCTCCATGCCCTTTTCATCACAATGCTCCATTCCCCCTGTCATCACAATGCTCCATGCCCCCTTTCATTACAATGTTCCATGCCCCCTGTCATCACAAGGTTCCATGCCCTTATCATCACAATGCTCCATGACACCTGTCTTCGCAATGTTCCACGCACTTATCATCACAATACTCCTTGACCCTTGTCTAAAATGCTACATGGCGGTGACATCACAATGTTCCATGCACCCTGTCATTACAAGGCTCCATGACACTTGTCATCACAATGTTCCATGGCCCCTATCATTCAAAATGCCATATGACCACTTTCATCACAATGCTCCAAGGCCCTTGTCATCACAATGCCCCATGAACCCTGTCATCACAATGCTCCAGGCCCCCTGTCATCACAATGAGCCATGACACCTTTCATCACAATGCTCCATAACCACTGTCATCACAATGATCCATGGCCCTTGTCATCACAATGCTCCCTGGTGCATGTCATCACAAAGATCCATGACCACTTTCAGCACAATGCTCCATGACCCCTTTCATCAAAATTCTCCATGACCATTGTCATCACAATGCTCCATGAGCCCTGTCATTACAAAGCTCCCTGACCCCTGTCATCACCATGATCCATGGCCCTTCTCATCACAGTGCTCCTTCGCTCTTGTCATAACAATGCTCCATGATCGCTGTCATCACAATGATCCATGATTCCTTTCATCACAATTCTCCTTTTCCCCTTTCATCACGATGATCCCTGGAGCTTGTCAAAACAATGCTCCTCGATTCCCTGTAATCACAATGATCCATGACCCCTTTCATGACAATGCTCCATTACCCCACTAATCACAATGATCCATGGTGATTGTCATCACAATGCTCCATGACCCTTGTCATCACAATGCTCCAGGTCGTTGTAATCACAATGTACCATGACACCTTTCACCACAAAGCTCCAAGATCCCTGTCATCACAATGCCCCATGACGCCTATCATCACAATGCTCCATGGCACTTGTCCTCACAATGCTCCATGACCCCTGTCATCACAATCCTCCATAGCGCTTTTCATCACAATGCTCCATGACCACTTTCATCACAATGCCCCATGAACTCTGTCATCACAATGCTCCATGGCCCTTGTCATCACAATTCTCCATGACCCCTGTCATCACAATTCTCCATGGCCCTTGTCATCACAATGCTCCATGCACTTGTCATCACAATTCTCCATGACCCTTGTCATCACAGTGCTCCATGGCGCTTGTCATCACAATGATCCAGAGCCTTAGTTCCTGAGTTGGGAGTAGTATCATTGCCTCAATTAGGGAAAATGTCAGTGACTGAGTTGGGAGTAGTGTGAGGGCCCTTGTTAGGGACACTGTCAGTGCCTGAGTTAGGTGTAGTGTCAGGGTTTTATTACATACACTGTCAGTGCCTGAGTTGGGAATAGTGTCAGGGCCTTAGTTATGGACTGTGTCATTGACTGAGTTAGGAGTAGTGTCAGGGCCTTAGTTAGGAGTAGCATCAGTGCCTTTGTTAGGTATTGTATCAGCGCCTCAGTTAGGAATAGATTCAGGGCCTTATTTTGGGACAGTGTCAGTGCCTGAGTTAGGAGTTTAGTCAGCCTTAGTTAGGGACCTTTTCAGGGCCTGAGTTCGGAGTAATGTCAGGGCCTTCCTTAGGTATTGTATCAGTGCCTGAGTTAGGAATAGTGTCAAGGCCTTAGTTAGGGACATTGCCAGGGCATGATTTAGGAGGAGTGTTAGGGTGTGAGTTATGAACAGTGTCAGGGCCTTAGTTAGTGACAGTGTCAGTTCCTGAGTTAGGAGTAGAGTCAGTGCCTAAGTTAGGGACAGTGCCAGTGCTGAGTTCGTAGTAGTATCAGGGCCTTAGTTAGACACAGTGTCAGGGCCTGAGTTAGGAGTAGTGTCAGAGGCTTTGTTAGGGACAGTGTCAGTGCCTGAGTTAAGAGTAACGTCACAGCTTTAGTTAGGGCCAGTGTCAGGGCCTTAGTTAAGACCAGTGTCAGGGCCTATGATAGGAATCAGATCAGGGCCTGTGTTACGAGTAGTGTCAGGGCCTATGATAGGAATCAGATCAGGGCCTGTGTTACGAGTAGTGTCAGGGCCTTAGTTAAGGACAGTGTCAGGGCCTGAGTCCTGACTTATTCCTAACTTTCCTCACTAAGGATTTTTGACACTACTGCTAATTCAGGTCCTGATAATATCCCTTACTAAGGCACTGACCCTTTCCCTGGCTAAGGCCCTGAACTTCTCCTAAGTCAGGCCCTGATACTGTCCCTAACAATGGCCCTGACACTACACCTAACTTCGGCCCCGAAATGATACCTAACAAAGGCTCTGTTGCTAGTCCAAACTAAAGCCCTAAAATTGGTCTTAAATAAGGCCTTGACACTAATCCTAACTCAGGCCCTAACACTGTCCCTAGCTAAGGCCCTGACAGTACGCCTAACTCAGGCCCTCGTACGATTCCTAACAATGGCTCTGATGCTAGCCCAAACTAAGGCCCTGAAATTGGTCCTAAATAAGGCCTTGACACGAATCGTAACTCAGGCCCTAGCACTGTCCCTAACTAGGTCTCTGACAGTACACCTAACTCAGACCCTGACACTGTCCCTAAGCAAGGCCCTGACACTACTCCTAACTCAGTCCCTTACACTGTACCTAACAAAGTCACTGTTGCTAGGCCTAACTCAGGCCCTGAAAGTGTCTGTAACTAAGGCCCTGCTGCCATCAGTATGTAAAGTCCTGACATTATCCTGAGCTAATATCCTGACCTATGTCTTTCCAAGGTCCTGAAACTGTCCCAAAGTAAGCCCTGACGCTGTCCGTAAGTGAAGACCTGAGGCTGTCCCTAACTCAGGCCCTGAAGCTTTCCTTAACTGAAGCCTTGAAGCTGTGACTAACTCAGGCCCTGATCATGTATTTCACGAAGACCTTAATGCTGATCCAGCAAAGACGCTGATGCTGCTCCAAAGTCATGCCCTGACAGTGTGCCCAGCAAAGGGCCTGATGCTAGGCCTCACTCAGGCCCTGTCGCTCTCCCGAAGTCAGGCCCTGACAATGTAACTAACTAAGGCCCTGACTCTACTCCTAACTCAGTCCCGTAAAGTGTACCTAACAAAGGCTCTGATGCTAGTCGTAACTCAGGGCCTGACACTGTCTCTAACTAAGGGCTGCTGCCATCAATATCTAAAGTCCTGATATTATCGGGAGCTAATATCCTGACATATGTCTTACCAAGGTCCTGAAAGTGTCCCAAAGTAAACCCTGACGCTGTCCCTAAGTGAGGCCCTGCAGCTTTCCCTAACTAACTCAGGCCTTGATGCTGTGACTAACTCAAACACTGATCATGTCTTTAACTAAGACCCTAAGGCTGATCCAACAGAGGCCGGGATGCTGCTCCTAAGTCATGCCCTGACAGTGTCCCCAGCTAAGGGTCTGATGCTAGGCCTCACTCAGACCCTATCGCTCTCCCTAAGTCAGGCTCTGATGCTGTCCCTACCTGAAGCCCTAACACTGGTTCTGAATAAGGCCCTGAGAGTCTCAGTAACAAAGGTCTTCACACTATCCTTAGGTCATTTCCTGACACTATCCCTACATGTTAAACTGACACTGTCACTAGCTAATGTCCTGCCTCTTATGCTGACTGAAGCCCTTAGGTTGTGCCTGCCTCAGGCACTGAATTTAGTCCCAAGACTGTGAAACTGTCCCGAACTAAGGCCTAGATGCTCGTCCTACATCTGGCCCTGACACTGTCCCTAACTAAGTCCCTAACACTATTGCTAACTGAGGACCTGACACTGGACCTATCAGGGGCCCGCTACTCCTAACTAACGCCTTGACACTGTCCCTTACTTAGGCCCTGCTACCATCAATATCTAAAGTCCTGACATTATCCTGAGCTAATATCCTAACTCATCTCTTACCAAGGTCCTGAAACTCTCCCTAAGGAAGCCCTGATGCTCTCCCTAAGTGAGGCCTTGAGGCTGTCCCTAACAGAGGCCCTGATAATATCTTTAACATAGCCCCTGAGGCTGATCCTACCGTGGCTCTTATGTTGCTCCTAAGTCATGCCCTGACACTGTCCCTAGCTAAGGCCCTGACGCTAGGCCTCACTCAGGCCCTGTCGCTCTCCCTAAGTCAGGCTCTGACGCTGTCCCTACCCGAAGCCCTGACACTCACTGGTCCTTAATTAGGCCCTGATGCTCTAAGTAACCAAGGTCTTGACACTATCCCTAGGTCATTTCCTGACACTCTCCCTAGATCTTAACCTAACCTTCTCTTTAGCTAATGTCGAGATTAGCTAAAGAGATTCTTTAGAACGAGATTCTTTCATCTTCTGAATATGGTTTTCTTAAAAACATAATTTTTATAGGGTTACTAACTTTAAACAAAATGTACTCAACTGCTGTGGAATAGTCCTTCATAGGAGCGTGCATGGTTCACTTCTGCATCTGCTTGTGGTGGTGTTCAAGTTGCTTTCAGCTGTAGATCCTCTTATGCTAGCTAAATCTGTGATTCTGTCCCTAAATGAGGCCCTGAATTTAGGTCCAAAGCCTTGAACCTGTCCCTAACTGAGGCCTGGAGGCGCGTCCTAACGCAAGTGCTGACACTGTCTCGAACTAAGGCCCTGACACTACACCTAACTCAGTCACTGACACTGTACCTAACAAAGGCTCTGATGCTAGTCCTAACTTAGGCCTGACACTGCCTCTAACTAAGGCCCTGCTGCCGTCAATATCTGAACACCTGACATTATCCTGAGCTAATATCCTGACCCATGTCTTACCAAGGTCCTGAAACTTTCCCAAAGTAAGCCCTGACGCTGTCCCTAAGTGAGACCTTGAGGCTGTCCCTAACAGAGGCCCTGATAATATCTTTAATGAAGACCCTAATGCTGATCCTACAGAGGCCTTTATGCTGCTCCTAAGTCATGCCCTGATACTGTCCCTTACTCAGGCCCCAAAGATAGGCCTCACTTAGGCCCTGTTGCTGTACCTTAGTGAGGCTCTGACGCTGTCCATACATCAAGCCCTGGCACTGGTCCTGATTAAGGCCCTCACGCTGCTGCTAACTAAGGCCCTGATGCTCTCAATGACTAAGGTCTTCTCGTTATCCCTTGGTCATTTCCTTTCACTATCTCTAGCCTGGAACCTGACTCTGTCCCGAGATAATCTCCTGCATCTTATGCTGACTGAAACCCTAATGCTCTCCCTAACTAAGGCCCTGACTACTCCTAACTAAGGCCATGACACTGTCTCTAACAAAGGCCCAGAATCTGTCCCTAATATAGGCCCTGCTGCCAGCAATAACTAAAATCCTGACACTCTCCTGAGATAATATCCTGACCCATTTCTAACCAAGGTCTTGACACTCTCCCTAAGAAAGCCCTGTCGCTGTCTTTAAGTGAAGACCTGAGGCTGTCCGTAACTCAGGCCCTGAAGCTTTCCCTAGCTGAGGCCTTGACGTTGTGACTAACGAGGGCTCTGGTGATCTTTAACTAAGAGCCTAAAGCTGATCCAACAAAGGCACTGATGCTGCTCCTAAGTCACTCCCTGACAGTGTCCCCAGCTGAGGGCCTGACATTAGGCCTCACTCAGACCCTGTCGCTCTCCCTAAGTCAGGCCCTGATACTGTCCCTACCTGAAGCACTAACATTGGTTCTGAATAAGGCCCTGATATTCTCAGTAACAAAGGTCTTCACACTATCCTTAGGTCATTTCCTGACACGATTCCTAGCCTTCACCCTAACCCTGTCCCGAGCTACTATCCTACGTCTTATGCTAACTAAAGACCTTATGCTGTGCCTACCTCAGGCACTGAATTTAGTCCCAAGACCGCTAGACTGTCCCTCACTAAGCTCCATGACCTTATCGTCACAATGTCCCGTGACCACTGTCATCACAATGCTCCACGCCCTTATCATCACAATGCCCCATGACCCCTGTCATCACAATGCTCCATGACCCCTTCCATCACAATGCTCCGTGACCCCTTTCATCAAAATGCGCCATGACCATTGTCATCACAATGCTCCATGACCCCTGGCATCCCAAAGCTCCATGACCACTCTCATTGCAATGCTTCATGACCCTTGTCATCGCAATGCTACATACCATTGTCATCACAATGCTCCATACCCCATGTCATCACATTGGCCCATGACCCTTGTCTCACAATGTTCCATGCTCTTGTGATCACAATGCTCCATGCCCCCTGTCATCACAATGCTCCATGACCCCGGTCATCACAATGCTCCATTACCCTTGTCATCACAAAGCTCCAGGTCCCCTGTCATTCACAAAGCCAAATGACCCCTGTCATCACAATGCTTCATGGCCCTTGTCCTCACAATGCCCCATGACCCCCGTCATCAAATTGCTCCATGTCCCCGTTTATCACAATGCTCTAAATTACCCCTGTAATCACAGTGCTCCATAACCCTTTTCCTTACAATGCTCAATGCCCCTTTTCATCACAATGAGCCATGAAAACTTTCATCAGAATGCTCCATTACCCCTGTCTCATGTCCCCGTTCTTCACAATGCATCACAATTACCCCTGTAATCACAGTGCTCCCTAACCCCTTTCATCACAGTGCTCCATGCCCCCTGTCATCACAATGCTCCATGAACCCTTTCATCACAATGCTCCATTAATCCTTTCATCGCACTGCTCTATGACTTTTGTCATCACAATGCTCCATGCCCTTCTCATCACAATGCTCCATGGCCTTTGTCATCACAATGCTCCATGTTCAATGTAATCACAGTGCTCCACGACCCGTGTCATCACAATGTTCCATGAGACATTTCATCACAAAGCTCCATGACGCTTGTCATCACAATGCTCCATGGCGCTTGTCATCACAATGCTCCATGACCCCTTGTCATCACAATGCCCCATGGCCCCTTTCATCACAATGCTCCATGACCACTTTCATCACAATGCTCCATGTGCCCTGTTCATCACAATGCTCCATGACCCCTTTTCATCACAATGCTCCATGACCATTTTGATCACAAGGCTTCATGCCCTTATCATCACAGTGCTCCATGAACCCTTTCATCACAATGCTCCATGGCCCTTCTCATCACAATGCCCGATGACCACTTCCATCACAATGCTCCATGACCCTTTTCATCAAAATGCGCCATGAACATTGTCATAACAAAGCTCCATGACCACGTTCATCACAATGCTCCAGGACCCCTTTCCTTACAATGCTCCATGGCTCTTGTCATCACAAAGCTCCATGGCGCTTGTCATCACAAGGCTCCATGACCACTGTAATCACCATGATCCATGACCCCTTTGATAACAATTCTCCATTACCCCTTTCCTCACAGTGATCCTTGGCACTTGTCATCACAATGCTCCATGATCCCTGTAATCACAATGATCCTTGACCCCTTTCATCACAATGTTCCATGGCCGCTTTCATCACAATGCTCCATAACCCCTGTCATCACAATGCCCCATGACCCATTTCCCCACAATGCTCCCTGAGCCATGTCATCACAATGCTACTTGTCTTTGTCAATACAATGCTCCATGTCCCCTGTAATCAGAGTCTTCCATGACCCCTTTCATCACAGCTCTCCTTAACACTTTTCTCACAATGCTCCATGCCATTGTCATCACAAAGTTTCATGCCCCCTGTCACCACAATGCTCCAAGCCCACTCTCAACACAATGCTCCATGAGACTTGTCTCACAAGGCTCCATGCCCTTTTCATCACAATGCTCCATTCCCCCTGTCATCACAATGCTCCATGCCCCCTTTCATTACAATGTTCCATGCCCCCTGTCATCACAAGGTTCCATGCCCTTATCATCACAATGCTCCATGACACCTGTCTTCGCAATGTTCCACGCACTTATCATCACAATACTCCTTGACCCTTGTCTAAAATGCTACATGGCGGTGACATCACAATGTTCCATGCACCCTGTCATTACAAGGCTCCATGACACTTGTCATCACAATGTTCCATGGCCCCTATCATTCAAAATGCCATATGACCACTTTCATCACAATGCTCCAAGGCCCTTGTCATCACAATGCCCCATGAACCCTGTCATCACAATGCTCCAGGCCCCCTGTCATCACAATGAGCCATGACACCTTTCATCACAATGCTCCATAACCACTGTCATCACAATGATCCATGGCCCTTGTCATCACAATGCTCCCTGGTGCATGTCATCACAAAGATCCATGACCACTTTCAGCACAATGCTCCATGACCCCTTTCATCAAAATTCTCCATGACCATTGTCATCACAATGCTCCATGAGCCCTGTCATTACAAAGCTCCCTGACCCCTGTCATCACCATGATCCATGGCCCTTCTCATCACAGTGCTCCTTCGCTCTTGTCATAACAATGCTCCATGATCGCTGTCATCACAATGATCCATGATTCCTTTCATCACAATTCTCCTTTTCCCCTTTCATCACGATGATCCCTGGAGCTTGTCAAAACAATGCTCCTCGATTCCCTGTAATCACAATGATCCATGACCCCTTTCATGACAATGCTCCATTACCCCACTAATCACAATGATCCATGGTGATTGTCATCACAATGCTCCATGACCCTTGTCATCACAATGCTCCAGGTCGTTGTAATCACAATGTACCATGACACCTTTCACCACAAAGCTCCAAGATCCCTGTCATCACAATGCCCCATGACGCCTATCATCACAATGCTCCATGGCACTTGTCCTCACAATGCTCCATGACCCCTGTCATCACAATCCTCCATAGCGCTTTTCATCACAATGCTCCATGACCACTTTCATCACAATGCCCCATGAACTCTGTCATCACAATGCTCCATGGCCCTTGTCATCACAATTCTCCATGACCCCTGTCATCACAATTCTCCATGGCCCTTGTCATCACAATGCTCCATGCACTTGTCATCACAATTCTCCATGACCCTTGTCATCACAGTGCTCCATGGCGCTTGTCATCACAATGATCCAGAGCCTTAGTTCCTGAGTTGGGAGTAGTATCATTGCCTCAATTAGGGAAAATGTCAGTGACTGAGTTGGGAGTAGTGTGAGGGCCCTTGTTAGGGACACTGTCAGTGCCTGAGTTAGGTGTAGTGTCAGGGTTTTATTACATACACTGTCAGTGCCTGAGTTGGGAATAGTGTCAGGGCCTTAGTTATGGACTGTGTCATTGACTGAGTTAGGAGTAGTGTCAGGGCCTTAGTTAGGAGTAGCATCAGTGCCTTTGTTAGGTATTGTATCAGCGCCTCAGTTAGGAATAGATTCAGGGCCTTATTTTGGGACAGTGTCAGTGCCTGAGTTAGGAGTTTAGTCAGCCTTAGTTAGGGACCTTTTCAGGGCCTGAGTTCGGAGTAATGTCAGGGCCTTCCTTAGGTATTGTATCAGTGCCTGAGTTAGGAATAGTGTCAAGGCCTTAGTTAGGGACATTGCCAGGGCATGATTTAGGAGGAGTGTTAGGGTGTGAGTTATGAACAGTGTCAGGGCCTTAGTTAGTGACAGTGTCAGTTCCTGAGTTAGGAGTAGAGTCAGTGCCTAAGTTAGGGACAGTGCCAGTGCTGAGTTCGTAGTAGTATCAGGGCCTTAGTTAGACACAGTGTCAGGGCCTGAGTTAGGAGTAGTGTCAGAGGCTTTGTTAGGGACAGTGTCAGTGCCTGAGTTAAGAGTAACGTCACAGCTTTAGTTAGGGCCAGTGTCAGGGCCTTAGTTAAGACCAGTGTCAGGGCCTATGATAGGAATCAGATCAGGGCCTGTGTTACGAGTAGTGTCAGGGCCTATGATAGGAATCAGATCAGGGCCTGTGTTACGAGTAGTGTCAGGGCCTTAGTTAAGGACAGTGTCAGGGCCTGAGTCCTGACTTATTCCTAACTTTCCTCACTAAGGATTTTTGACACTACTGCTAATTCAGGTCCTGATAATATCCCTTACTAAGGCCCTGACCCTTTCCCTGGCTAATGCCCTGAACTTCTCCTAAGTCAGGCCCTGATACTGTCCCTAACAATGGCCCTGACACTACACCTAACTTCGGCCCCGAAATGATACCTAACAAAGGCTCTGTTGCTAGTCCAAACTAAAGCCCTAAAATTGGTCTTAAATAAGGCCTTGACACTAATCCTAACTCAGGCCCTAACACTGTCCCTAGCTAAGGCCCTGACAGTACGCCTAACTCAGGCCCTCGTACGATTCCTAACAATGGCTCTGATGCTAGCCCAAACTAAGGCCCTGAAACTGGTCCTAAATAAGGCCTTGACACGAATCGTAACTCAGGCCCTAGCACTGTCCCTAACTAGGTCTCTGACAGTACACCTAACTCAGACCCTGACACTGTCCCTAAGCAAGGCCCTGACACTACTCCTAACTCAGTCCCTTACACTGTACCTAACAAAGTCACTGATGCTAGGCCTAACTCAGGCCCTGAAACGGTCTGTAACTAAGGCCCTGCTGCCATCAGTATGTAAAGTCCTGACATTATCCTGAGCTAATATCCTGACCTATGTCTTTCCAAGGTCCTGAAACTGTCCCAAAGTAAGCCCTGACGCTGTCCGTAAGTGAAGACCTGAGGCTGTCCCTAACTCAGGCCCTGAAGCTTTCCTTAACTGAAGCCTTGAAGCTGTGACTAACTCAGGCCCTGATCATGTATTTCACGAAGACCTTAATGCTGATCCAGCAAAGACGCTGATGCTGCTCCAAAGTCATGCCCTGACAGTGTGCCCAGCAAAGGGCCTGATGCTAGGCCTCACTCAGGCCCTGTCGCTCTCCCGAAGTCAGGCCCTGACACTGTCACTAACTAAGGCCCTGACACTACTCCTAACTCAGTCCCGTAAAGTGTACCTAACAAAGGCTCTGATGCTAGTCGTAACTCAGGGCCTGACACTGTCTCTAACTAAGGGCTGCTGCCATCAATATCTAAAGTCCTGATATTATCGGGAGCTAATATCCTGACGTATGTCTTACCAAGGTCCTGAAAGTGTCCCAAAGTAAGCCCTGACGCTGTCCATAAGTGAGGCCCTGCAGCTTTCCCTAACTAACTCAGGCCTTGATGCTGTGACTAACTCAAACACTGATCATGTCTTTAACTAAGACCCTAAGGCTGATCCAACAGAGGCCGGGATGCTGCTCCTAAGTCATGCCCTGACAGTGTCCCCAGCTAAGGGTCTGACGCTAGGCCTCACTCAGACCCTATCGCTCTCCCTAAGTCAGGCTCTGATGCTGTCCCTACCTGAAGCCCTAACACTGGTTCTGAATAAGGCCCTGAGAGTCTCAGTAACAAAGGTCTTCACACTATCCTTAGGTCATTTCCTGACACTATCCCTACATGTTAAACTGACACTGTCACTAGCTAATGTCCTGCCTCTTATGCTAACTGAAGCCCTTAGGTTGTGCCTGCCTCAGGCACTGAATTTAGTCCCAAGACTGTGAAACTGTCCCGAACTAAGGCCTAGATGCTCGTCCTACATCTGGCCCTGACACTGTCCCTAACTAAGGCCCTAACACTATTGCTAACTGAGGACCTGACACTGGACCTATCAGGGGCCCGCTACTCCTAACTAACGCCTTGACACTGTCCCTTACTTAGGCCCTGCTACCATCAATATCTAAAGTCCTGACATTATCCTGAGCTAATATCCTAACTCATCTCTTACCAAGGTCCTGAAACTCTCCCTAAGGAAGCCCTGATGCTCTCCCTAAGTGAGGCCTTGAGGCTGTCCCTAACAGAGGCCCTGATAATATCTTTAACATAGCCCCTGAGGCTGATCCTACCGTGGCTCTTATGTTGCTCCTAAGTCATGCCCTGACACTGTCCCTAGCTAAGGCCCTGACGCTAGGCCTCACTCAGGCCCTGTCGCTCTCCCTAAGTCAGTCTCTGACGCTGTCCCTACCCGAAGCCCTGACACTCACTGGTCCTTAATTAGGCCCTGATGCTCTAAGTAACCAAGGTCTTGACACTATCCCTAGGTCATTTCCTGACACTCTCCCTAGATCTTAACCTAACCTTCTCTTTAGCTAATGTCGAGATTAGCTAAAGAGATTCTTTAGAACGAGATTCTTTCATCTTCTGAATATGGTTTTCTTAAAAACATAATTTTTATAGTGTTACTAACTTTAAACAAAATGTACTCAACTGCTGTGGAATAGTCCTTCATAGGAGCGTGCATGGTTCACTTCTGCATCTGCTTGTGGTGGTGTTCAAGTTGCTTTCAGCTGTAGATCCTCTTATGCTAGCTAAATCTGTGATTCTGTCCCTAAATGAGGCCCTGAATTTAGGTCTGAAGCCGTGAACCTGTCCCTAACTGAGGCCTGGAGGCGCGTCCTAACGCAAGTGCTGACACTGTCTCGAACTAAGGACCTGACACTACACCTAACTCAGTCACTGACACTGTACCTAACAAAGGCTCTGATGCTAGTCCTAACTTAGGCCTGACACTGCCTCTAACTAAGGCCCTGCTGCCGTCAATATCTGAACACCTGACATTATCCTGAGCTAATATCCTGACCCATGTCTTACCAAGGTCCTGAAACTTTCCCAAAGTAAGCCCTGACGCTGTCCCTAAGTGAGACCTTGAGGCTGTCCCTAAGAGAGGCCCTGATAATATCTTTAATGAAGACCCTAATGCTGATCCTACAGAGGCCTTTATGCTGCTCCTAAGTCATGCCCTGATACTGTCCCTTACTCAGGCCCCAAAGATAGGCCTCACTTAGGCCCTGTTGCTGTACCTTAGTTAGGCTCTGACGCTGTCCATACATCAAGCCATGGCACTGGTCCTGATTAAGGCCCTCACGCTGCTGCTAACTAAGGCCCTGATGCTCTCAATGACTAAGGTCTTCTCGTTATCCCTTGGTCATTTCCTTTCACTATCTCTAGCCTGGAACCTGACTCTGTCCCGAGATAATCTCCTGCATCTTATGCTGACTGAAACCCTAATGCTCTCCCTAACTAAGGCCCTGACTACTCCTAACTAAGGCCATGACACTGTCTCTAACAAAGGCCCAGAATCTGTCCCTAATATAGGCCCTGCTGCCAGCAATAACTAAAATCCTGACACTCTCCTGAGATAATATCCTGACCCATTTCTAACCAAGGTCTTGACACTCTCCCTAAGAAAGCCCTGTCGCTGTCTTTAAGTGAAGACCTGAGGCTGTCCGTAACTCAGGCCCTGAAGCTTTCCCTAGCTGAGGCCTTGACGTTGTGACTAACGAGGGCTCTGGTCATCTTTAACTAAGAGCCTCAAGCTGATCCAACAAAGGCACTGATGCTGCTCCTAAGTCACTCCCTGACAGTGTCCCCAGCTGAGGGCCTGACATTAGGCCTCACTCAGACCCTGTCGCTCTCCCTAAGTCAGGCCCTGATACTGTCCCTACCTGAAGCACTAACATTGGTTCTGAATAAGGCCCTGATATTCTCAGTAACAAAGGTCTTCACACTATCCTTAGGTCATTTCCTGACACGATTCCTAGCCTTCACCCTAACCCTGTCCCGAGCTACTATCCTACGTCTTATGCTAACTAAAGACCTTATGCTGTGCCTACCTCAGGCACTGTATTTAGTCCCAAGACCGCTAGACTGTCCCTCACTAAGCTCCATGACCTTATCGTCACAATCTTCCGTGACCACTGTCATCACAATGCTCCACGCCCTTATCATCACAATGCCCCATGACCCCTGTCATCACAATGCTCCATGACCCCTTCCATCACAATGCTCCGTGACCCCTTTCATCAAAATGCGCCATGACCATTGTCATCACAATGCTCCATGACCCCTGGCATCCCAAAGCTCCTTGACCACTCTCATTGCAATACTTCATGACCCTTGTCATCGCAATGCTACATACCATTGTCATCACAATGCTCCATACCCCATGTCATCACATTGGCCCATGACCCTTGTCTCACAATGTTCCATGCTCTTGTGATCACAATGTTCCATGCCCCCTGTCATCACAATGCTCCATGACCCCGGTCATCAAAATGCTCCATTACCCTTGTCATCACAAAGCTCCAGGTCCCCTGTCATTCACAAAGCCAAATGACCCCTGTCATCACAGTGCTTCATGGCCCTTGTCCTCACAATGCCCCATGACCCCTGTCATCAAATTGCTCCATGTCCCCGTTTATCACAATGCTCTAAATTACCCCTGTAATCACAGTGCTCCATAACCCTTTTCCTTACAATGCTCAATGCCCCTTTTCATCACAATGAGCCATGAAAACTTTCATCAGAATGCTCCATTACCCCTGTCTCATGTCCCCGTTCTTCACAATGCATCACAATTACCCCTGTAATCACAGTGCTCCATAACCCCTTTCATCACAGTGCTCCATGCCCCCTGTCATCACAATGCTCCATGAACCCTTTCATCACAATGCTCCATTAATCCTTTCATCGCACTGCTCTATGACTTTTGTCATCACAATGCTCCATGCCCTTCTCATCACATTGCTCCATGGCCTTTGTCATCACAATGCTCCATGTTCAATGTAATCACAGTGCTCCACGACCCCTGTCATCACAATGTTCCATGAGACATTTCATCACAAAGCTCCATGACGCTTGTCATCACAATGCTCCATGGCGCTGTGCATCACAATGCTCCATGACCACATTCAGCACAGTGGTCCATGACCCTTTTCATCACAATATTCCATGGCTCTTGCCATCACAATGCCCCATGGCGCTTGTCATCACAATGCTCCATGACCCCTTGTCATCACAATGCCCCATGGCCCCTTTCATCACAATGCTCCATGACCACTTTCATCACAATGCTCCATGTGCCCTGTTCATCACAATGCTCCATGACCCCTTTTCATCACAATGCTCCATGACCATTTTGATCACAAGGCTTCATGCCCTTATCATCACAGTGCTCCATGAACCCTTTCATCACAATGCTCCATGGCCCTACTCATCACAATGCCCGATGACCACTTCCATCACAATGCTCCATGACCCTTTTCATCAAAATGCGCCATGAACATTGTCATAACAAAGATCCATGACCACGTTCATCACAATGCTCCAGGACCCCTTTCCTTACAATGCTCCATGGCTCTTGTCATCACAAAGCTCCATGGCGCTTGTCATCACAAGGCTCCATGACCACTGGAATCACCATGATCCATGACCCCTTTGATAACAATTCTCCATTACCCCTTTCCTCAGAGTGATCCTTGGCACTTGTCATCACAATGCTCCATGATCCCTGTAATCACAATGATCCTTGACCCCTTTCATCACAATGTTCCATGGCCGCTTTCATCACAATGCTCCATAACCCCTGTCATCACAATGCCCCATGACCCATTTCCCCACAATGCTCCCTGAGCCATGTCATCACAATGCTACTTGTCTTTGTCAATACAATGCTCCATGTCCCAAGTAATCAGAGTCTTCCATGACCCCTTTCATCACAGCTCTCCTTAACACTTTTCTCACAATGCTCCATGCCATTGTCATCACAAAGTTTCATGCCCCCTGTCACCACCATGCTCCAAGCCCACTCTCAACACAATGCTCCATGAGACTTGTCTCACAAGGCTCCATGCCCTTTTCATCACAATGCTCCATTCCCCCTGTCATCACAATGCTCCATGCCCCCTTTCATTACAATGTTCCATGCCCCCTGTCATCACAAGGTTCCATGCCCTTATCATCACAATGCTCCATGACACCTGTCTTCGCAATGTTCCACGCACTTATCATCACAATACTCCTTGACCCTTGTCTAAAATGCTACATGGCGGTGACATCACAATGTTCCATGCACCCTGTCATTACAAGGCTCCATGACACTTGTCATCACAATGTTCCATGGCCCCTATCATTCAAAATGCCATATGACCACTTTCATCACAATGCTCCAAGGCCCTTGTCATCACAATGCCCCATGAACCCTGTCATCACAATGCTCCAGGCCCCCTGTCATCACAATGAGCCATGACACCTTTCATCACAATGCTCCATAACCACTGTCATCACAATGATCCATGGCCCTTGTCATCACAATGCTCCCTGGTGCATGTCATCACAAAGATCCATGACCACTTTCAGCACAATGCTCCATGACCCCTTTCATCAAAATTCTCCATGACCATTGTCATCACAATGCTCCATGAGCCCTGTCATTACAATGCTCCCTGACCCCTGTCATCACCATGATCCATGGCCCTTCTCATCACAGTGCTCCTTCGCTCTTGTCATAACAATGCTCCATGATCGCTGTCATCACAATGATCCATGATTCCTTTCATCACAATTCTCCTTTTCCCCTTTCATCACGATGATCCCTGGAGCTTGTCAAAACAATGCTCCTCGATTCCCTGTAATCACAATGATCCATGACCCCTTTCATGACAATGCTCCAGTACCCCACTAATCACAATGATCCATGGTGATTGTCATCACAATGCTCCATGACCCTTGTCATCACAATGCTCCAGGTCGTTGTAATCACAATGTACCATGACACCTTTCACCACAAAGCTCCAAGATCCCTGTCATCACAATGCCCCATGAGGCCTATCATCACAATGCTCCATGGCACTTGTCCTCACAATGCTCCATGACCCCTGTCATCACAATCCTCCATAGCGCTTTTCATCACAATCCTCCATGACCACTTTCATCACAATGCTCCATGACCATTTTCATCACAATGCTCCATGACCACTTTCATCACAATGCCCCATGAACTCTGTCATCACAATGCTCCATGGCCCTTGTCATCACAATTCTCCATGACCCCTGTCATCACAATTCTCCATGGCCCTTGTCATCACAATGCTCCATGCACTTGTCATCACAATTCTCCATGACCCTTGTCATCACAGTGCTCCATGGCGCTTGTCATCACAATGATCCAGAGCCTTAGTTCCTGAGTTGGGAGTAGTATCATTGCCTCAATTAGGGAAAATGTCAGTGACTGAGTTGGGAGTAGTGTGAGGGCCCTTGTTAGGGACACTGTCAGTGCCTGAGTTAGGTGTAGTGTCAGGGTTTTATTACATACACTGTCAGTGCCTGAGTTGGGAATAGTGTCAGGGCCTTAGTTATGGACTGTGTCATTGCCTGAGTTAGGAGTAGTGTCAGGGCCTTAGTTAGGAGTAGCATCAGTGCCTTCGTTAGGTATTGTATCAGCGCCTCAGTTAGGAATAGATTCAGGGCCTTATTTTGGGACAGTGTCAGTGCCTGAGTTAGGAGTTTTGTCAGCCTTAGTTAGGGACCTTTTCAGGGCCTGAGTTCGGAGTAATGTCAGGGCCTTCCTTAGGTATTGTATCAGTGCCTGAGTTAGGAATAGTGTCAAGGCCTTAGTTAGGGACATTGCCAGGGCATGATTTAGGACGAGTGTTAGGGTGTGAGTTATGAACAGTGTCAGGGCCTTAGTTAGTGACAGTGTCAGTTCCTGAGTTAGGAGTAGAGTCAGGGCCTAAGTTAGGGACAGTGCCAGTGCTGAGTTCGTAGTAGTATCAGGGCCTTAGTTAGAGACAGTGTCAGGGCCTGAGTTAGGAGTAGTGTCAGAGGCTTTGTTAGGGACAGTGTCAGTGCCTGAGTTAAGAGTAACGTCACAGCTTTAGTTAGGGCCAGTGTCAGGGCCTTAGGTAAGACCAGTGTCAGGGCCGATGATAGGAATCAGATCAGGGCCTGTGTTACGAGTAGTGTCAGGGCCTATGATAGGAATCAGATCAGGGCCTGTGTTACGAGTAGTGTCAGGGCCTTAGTTAAGGACAGTGTCAGGGCCTGAGTCCTGACTTATTCCTAACTTTCCTCACTAACGATTTTTGACACTACTGCTAATTCATGTCCTGATAATATCCCTTACTAAGGCCCTGACCCTTTCCCTGGCTAAGGCCCTGAACTTCTCCTAAGTCAGGCCCTGATACTGTCCCTAACAATGGCCCTGACACTACACCTAACTTCGGCCCCGAAATGATACCTAACAAAGGCTCTCTTGCTAGTCCAAACTAAAGCCCTAAAATTGGTCTTAAATAAGGCCTTGACACTAATCCTAACTCAGGCCCTAACACTGTCCCTAGCTAAGGCCCTGACAGTACGCCTAACTCAGGCCCTCGTACGATTCCTAACAATGGCTCTGATGCTAGCCCAAACTAAGGCCCTGAAATTGGTCCTAAATAAGGCCTTGACACGAATCGTAACTCAGGCCCTAGCACTGTCCCTAACTAGGTCTCTGACAGTACACCTAACTCAGACCCTGACACTGTCCCTAAGCAAGGCCCTGACACTACTCCTAACTCAGTCCCTTACACTGTACCTAACAAAGTCACTGATGCTAGGCCTAACTCAGGCCCTGAAACGGTCTGTAACTAAGGCCCTGCTGCCATCAGTATGTAAAGTCCTGACATTATCCTGAGCTAATATCCTGACCTATGTCTTTCCAAGGTCCTGAAACTGTCCCAAAGTAAGCCCTGACGCTGTCCGTAAGTGAAGACCTGAGGCTGTCCCTAACTCAGGCCCTGAAGCTTTCCTTAACTGAAGCCTTGAAGCTGTGACTAACTCAGGCCCTGATCATGTATTTCACGAAGACCTTAATGCTGATCCAGCAAAGACGCTGATGCTGCTCCAAAGTCATGCCCTGACAGTGTGCCCAGCAAAGGGCCTGATGCTAGGCCTCACTCAGGCCCTGTCGCTCTCCCGAAGTCAGGCCCTGACACTGTCACTAACTAAGGCCCTGACACTACTCCTAACTCAGTCCCGTAAAGTGTACCTAACAAAGGCTCTGATGCTAGTCGTAACTCAGGGCCTGACACTGTCTCTAACTAAGGGCTGCTGCCATCAATATCTAAAGTCCTGATATTATCGGGAGCTAATATCCTGACCTATGTCTTACCAAGGTCCTGAAACTGTCCCAAAGTAAGCCCTGACGCTGTCCCTAAGTGAGGCCCTGCAGCTTTCCCTAACTAACTCAGGCCTTGATGCTGTGACTAACTCAAACACTGATCATGTCTTTAACTAAGACCCTAAGGCTGATCCAACAGAGGCCGGGATGCTGCTCCTAAGTCATGCCCTGACAGTGTCCCCAGCTAAGGGTCTGACGCTAGGCCTCACTCAGACCCTATCGCTCTCCCTAAGTCAGGCTCTGATGCTGTCCCTACCTGAAGCCCTAACACTGGTTCTGAATAAGGCCCTGAGAGTCTCAGTAACAAAGGTCTTCACACTATCCTTAGGTCATTTCCTGACACTATCCCTACATGTTAAACTGACACTGTCACTAGCTAATGTCCTGCCTCTTATGCTAACTGAAGCCCTTAGGTTGTGCCTGCCTCAGGCACTGAATTTAGTCCCAAGACTGTGAAACTGTCCCGAACTAAGGCCTAGATGCTCGTCCTACATCTGGCCCTGACACTGTCCCTAACTAAGGCCCTAACACTATTGCTAACTGAGGACCTGACACTGGACCTATCAGGGGCCCGCTACTCCTAACTAACGCCTTGACACTGTCCCTTACTTAGGCCCTGCTACCATCAATATCTAAAGTCCTGACATTATCCTGAGCTAATATCCTAACTCATCTCTTACCAAGGTCCTGAAACTCTCCCTAAGGAAGCCCTGATGCTCTCCCTAAGTGAGGCCTTGAGGCTGTCCCTAACAGAGGCCCTGATAATATCTTTAACATAGCCCCTGAGGCTGATCCTACCGTGGCTCTTATGTTGCTCCTAAGTCATGCCCTGACACTGTCCCTAGCTAAGGCCCTGACGCTAGGCCTCACTCAGGCCCTGTCGCTCTCCCTAAGTCAGGCTCTGACGCTGTCCCTACCCGAAGCCCTGACACTCACTGGTCCTTAATTAGGCCCTGATGCTCTAAGTAACCAAGGTCTTGACACTATCCCTAGGTCATTTCCTGACACTCTCCCTAGATCTTAACCTAACCTTCTCTTTAGCTAATGTCGAGATTAGCTAAAGAGATTCTTTAGAACGAGATTCTTTCATCTTCTGAATATGGTTTTCTTAAAAACATAATTTTTATAGTGTTACTAACTTTAAACAAAATGTACTCAACTGCTGTGGAATAGTCCTTCATAGGAGCGTGCATGGTTCACTTCTGCATCTGCTTGTGGTGGTGTTCAAGTTGCTTTCAGCTGTAGATCCTCTTATGCTAGCTAAATCTGTGATTCTGTCCCTAAATGAGGCCCTGAATTTAGGTCCGAAGCCGTGAACCTGTCCCTAACTGAGGCCTGGAGGCGCGTCCTAACGCAAGTGCTGACACTGTCTCGAACTAAGGCCCTGACACTACACCTAACTCAGTCACTGACACTGTACCTAACAAAGGCTCTGATGCTAGTCCTAACTTAGGCCTGACACTGCCTCTAACTAAGGCCCTGCTGCCGTCAATATCTGAACACCTGACATTATCCTGAGCTAATATCCTGACCCATGTCTTACCAAGGTCCTGAAACTTTCCCAAAGTAAGCCCTGACGCTGTCCCTAAGTGAGACCTTGAGGCTGTCCCTAAGAGAGGCCCTGATAATATCTTTAATGAAGACCCTAATGCTGATCCTACAGAGGCCTTTATGCTGCTCCTAAGTCATGCCCTGATACTGTCCCTTACTCAGGCCCCAAAGATAGGCCTCACTTAGGCCCTGTTGCTGTACCTTAGTTAGGCTCTGACGCTGTCCATACATCAAGCCATGGCACTGGTCCTGATTAAGGCCCTCACGCTGCTGCTAACTAAGGCCCTGATGCTCTCAATGACTAAGGTCTTCTCGTTATCCCTTGGTCATTTCCTTTCACTATCTCTAGCCTGGAACCTGACTCTGTCCCGAGATAATCTCCTGCATCTTATGCTGACTGAAACCCTAATGCTCTCCCTAACTAAGGCCCTGACTACTCCTAACTAAGGCCATGACACTGTCTCTAACAAAGGCCCAGAATCTGTCCCTAATATAGGCCCTGCTGCCAGCAATAACTAAAATCCTGACACTCTCCTGAGATAATATCCTGACCCATTTCTAACCAAGGTCTTGACACTCTCCCTAAGAAAGCCCTGTCGCTGTCTTTAAGTGAAGACCTGAGGAAGTCCGTAACTCAGGCCCTGAAGCTTTCCCTAGCTGAGGCCTTGACGTTGTGACTAACGAGGGCTCTGGTCATCTTTAACTAAGAGCCTCAAGCTGATCCAACAAAGGCACTGATGCTGCTCCTAAGTCACTCCCTGACAGTGTCCCCAGCTGAGGGCCTGACATTAGGCCTCACTCAGACCCTGTCGCTCTCCCTAAGTCAGGCCCTGATACTGTCCCTACCTGAAGCACTAACATTGGTTCTGAATAAGGCCCTGATATTCTCAGTAACAAAGGTCTTCACACTATCCTTAGGTCATTTCCTGACACGATTCCTAGCCTTCACCCTAACCCTGTCCCGAGCTACTATCCTACGTCTTATGCTAACTAAAGACCTTATGCTGTGCCTACCTCAGGCACTGAATTTAGTCCCAAGACCGCTAGACTGTCCCTCACTAAGCTCCATGACCTTATCGTCACAATGTTCCGTGACCACTGTCATCACAATGCTCCACGCCCTTATCATCACAATGCCCCATGACCCCTGTCATCACAATGCTCCATGACCCCTTCCATCACAATGCTCCGTGACCCCTTTCATCAAAATGCGCCATGACCATTGTCATCACAATGCTCCATGACCCCTGGCATCCCAAAGCTCCATGACCACTCTCATTGCAATGCTTCATGACCCTTGTCATCGCAATGCTACATACCATTGTCATCACAATGCTCCATACCCCATTTCATCACATTGGCCCATGACCCTTGTCTCACAATGTTCCATGCTCTTGTGATCACAATGCTCCATGCCCCCTGTCATCACAATGCTCCATGACCCCGGTCATCACAATGCTCCATTACCCTTGTCATCACAAAGCTCCAGGTCCCCTGTCATTCACAAAGCCAAATGACCCCTGTCATCACAATGCTTCATGGCCCTTGTCCTCACAATGCCCCATGACCCCTGTCATCAAATTGCTCCATGTCCCCGTTTATCACAATGCTCTAAATTACCCCTGTAATCACAGTGCTCCATAACCCTTTTCCTTACAATGCTCAATGCCCCTTTTCATCACAATGAGCCATGAAAACTTTCATCAGAATGCTCCATTACCCCTGTCTCATGTCCCCGTTCTTCACAATGCATCACAATTACCCCTGTAATCACAGTGCTCCCTAACCCCTTTCATCACAGTGCTCCATGCCCCCTGTCATCACAATGCTCCATGAACCCTTTCATCACAATGCTCCATTAATCCTTTCATCGCACTGCTCTATGACTTTTGTCATCACAATGCTCCATGCCCTTCTCATCACAATGCTCCATGGCCTTTGTCATCACAATGCTCCATGTTCAATGTAATCACAGTGCTCCACGACCCCTGTCATCACAATGTTCCATGAGACATTTCATCACAAAGCTCCATGACGCTTGTCATCACAATGCTCCATGGCGCTGTGCATCACAATGCTCCATGACCACATTCAGCACAGTGGTCCATGACCCTTTTCATCACAATATTCCATGGCTCTTGCCATCACAATGCCCCATGGCGCTTGTCATCACAATGCTCCATGACCCCTTGTCATCACAATGCCCCATGGCCCCTTTCATCACAATGCTCCATGACCACTTTCATCACAATGCTCCATGTGCCCTGTTCATCACAATGCTCCATGACCCCTTTTCATCACAATGCTCCATGACCATTTTGATCACAAGGCTTCATGCCCTTATCATCACAGTGCTCCATGAACCCTTTCATCACAATGCTCCATTGCCCTTCTCATCACAATGCCCGATGACCACTTCCATCACAATGCTCCATGACCCTTTTCATCAAAATGCGCCATGAACATTGTCATAACAAAGATCCATGACCACGTTCATCACAATGCTCCAGGACCCCTTTCCTTACAATGCTCCATGGCTCTTGTCATCACAAAGCTCCATGGCGCTTGTCATCACAAGGCTCCATGACCACTGGAATCACCATGATCCATGACCCCTTTGATAACAATTCTCCATTACCCCTTTCCTCAGAGTGATCCTTGGCACTTGTCATCACAATGCTCCATGATCCCTGTAATCACAATGATCCTTGACCCCTTTCATCACAATGTTCCATGGCCGCTTTCATCACAATGCTCCATAACCCCTGTCATCACAATGCCCCATGACCCATTTCCCCACAATGCTCCCTGAGCCATGTCATCACAATGCTATTTGTCTTTGTCATTACAATGCTCCATGTCCCCTGTAATCAGAGTCTTCCATGACCCCTTTCATCACAGCTCTCCTTAACACTTTTCTCACAATGCTCCATGCCATTGTCATCACAAAGTTTCATGCCCCCTGTCACCACAATGCTCCAAGCCCACTCTCAACACAATGCTCCATGAGACTTGTCTCACAAGGCTCCATGCCCTTTTCATCACAATGCTCCATTCCCCCTGTCATCACAATGCTCCATGCCCCCTTTCATTACAATGTTCCATGCCCCCTGTCATCACAAGGTTCCATGCCCTTATCATCACAATGCTCCATGACACCTGTCTTCGCAATGTTCCACGCACTTATCATCACAATACTCCTTGACCCTTGTCTAAAATGCTACATGGCGGTGACATCACAATGTTCCATGCACCCTGTCATTACAAGGCTCCATGACACTTGTCATCACAATGTTCCATGGCCCCTATCATTCAAAATGCCATATGACCACTTTCATCACAATGCTCCAAGGCCCTTGTCATCACAATGCCCCATGAACCCTGTCATCACAATGCTCCAGGCCCCCTGTCATCACAATGAGCCATGACACCTTTCATCACAATGCTCCATAACCACTGTCATCACAATGATCCATGGCCCTTGTCATCACAATGCTCCCTGGTGCATGTCATCACAAAGATCCATGACCACTTTCAGCACAATGCTCCATGACCCCTTTCATCAAAATTCTCCATGACCATTGTCATCACAATGCTCCATGAGCCCTGTCATTACAATGCTCCCTGACCCCTGTCATCACCATGATCCATGGCCCTTGTCATCACAGTGCTCCTTCGCTCTTGTCATAACAATGCTCCATGATCGCTGTCATCACAATGATCCATGATTCCTTTCATCACAATTCTCCTTTTCCCCTTTCATCACGATGATCCCTGGAGCTTGTCAAAACAATGCTCCTCGATTCCCTGTAATCACAATGATCCATGACCCCTTTCATGACAATGCTCCATTACCCCACTAATCACAATGATCCATGGTGATTGTCATCACAATGCTCCATGACCCTTGTCATCACTATGCTCCAGGTCGTTGTAATCACAATGTACCATGACACCTTTCACCACAAAGCTCCAAGATCCCTGTCATCACAATGTCCCATGAGGCCTATCATCACAATGCTCCATGGCACTTGTCCTCACAATGCTCCATGACCCCTGTCATCACAATCCTCCATAGCGCTTTTCATCACAATCCTCCATGACCACTTTCATCACAATGCTCCATGACCATTTTCATCACAATGCTCCATGACCACTTTCATCACAATGCCCCATGAACTCTGTCATCACAATGCTCCATGGCCCTTGTCATCACAATTCTCCATGACCCCTATCATCACAATTCTCCATGGCCCTTGTCATCACAATGCTCCATGCACTTGTCATCACAATTCTCCATGACCCTTGTCATCACAGTGCTCCATGGCGCTTGTCATCACAATGATCCAGAGCCTTAGTTCCTGAGTTGGGAGTAGTATCATTGCCTCAATTAGGGAAAATGTCAGTGACTGAGTTGGGAGTAGTGTGAGGGCCCTTGTTAGGGACACTGTCAGTGCCTGAGTTAGGTGTAGTGTCAGGGTTTTATTACATACACTGTCAGTGCCTGAGTTGGGAATAGTGTCAGGGCCTTAGTAATGGACTGTGTCATTGCCTGAGTTAGGAGTAGTGTCAGGGCCTTAGTTAGGAGTAGCATCAGTGCCTTCGTTAGGTATTGTATCAGCGCCTCAGTTAGGAATAGATTCAGGGCCTTATTTTGGGACAGTGTCAGTGCCTGAGTTAGGAGTTTTGTCAGCCTTAGTTAGGGACCTTTTCAGAGCCTGAGTTCGGAGTAATGTCAGGGCCTTCCTTAGGTATTGTATCAGTGCCTGAGTTAGGAATAGTGTCAAGGCCTTAGTTAGGGACATTGCCAGGGCATGATTTAGGAGGAGTGTTAGGGTGTGAGTTATGAACAGTGTCAGGGCCTTAGTTAGTGACAGTGTCAGTTCCTGAGTTAGGAGTAGAGTCAGGGCCTAAGTTAGGGACAGTGCCAGTGCTGAGTTCGTAGTAGTATCAGGGCCTTAGTTAGAGACAGTGTCAGGGCCTGAGTTAGGAGTGGTGTCAGAGGCTTTGTTAGGGACAGTGTCAGTGCCTGAGTTAAGAGTAACGTCACAGCTTTAGTTAGGGCCAGTGTCAGGGCCTTAGTTAAGACCAGTGTCAGGGCCTATGATAGGAATCAGATCAGGGCCTGTGTTACGAGTAGTGTCAGGGCCTATGATAGGAATCAGATCAGGGCCTGTGTTACGAGTAGTGTCAGGGCCTTAGTTAAGGACAGTGTCAGGGCCTGAGTCCTGACTTATTCCTAACTTTCCTCACTAAGGATTTTTGACACTACTGCTAATTCAGGTCCTGATAATATCCCTTACTAAGGCCCTGACCCTTTCCCTGGCTAAGGCCCTGAACTTCTCCTAAGTCAGGCCCTGATACTGTCCCTAACAATGGCCCTGACACTACACCTAACTTCGGCCCCGAAATGATACCTAACAAAGGCTCTGTTGCTAGTCCAAACTAAAGCCCTAAAATTGGTCTTAAATAAGGCCTTGACACTAATCCTAACTCAGGCCCTAACACTGTCCCTAGCTAAGGCCCTGACAGTACGCCTAACTCAGGCCCTCGTACGATTCCTAACAATGGCTCTGATGCTAGCCCAAACTAAGGCCCTGAAATTGGTCCTAAATAAGGCCTTGACACGAATCGTAACTCAGGCCCTAGCACTGTCCCTAACTAGGTCTCTGACAGTACACCTAACTCAGACCCTGACACTGTCCCTAAGCAAGGCCCTGACACTACTCCTAACTCAGTCCCTTACACTGTACCTAACAAAGTCACTGATGCCAGGCCTAACTCAGGCCCTGAAACGGTCTGTAACTAAGGCCCTGCTGCCATCAGTATGTAAAGTCCTGACATTATCCTGAGCTAATATCCTGACCTATGTCTTTCCAAGGTCCTGAAACTGTCCCAAAGTAAGCCCTGACGCTGTCCGTAAGTGAAGACCTGAGGCTGTCCCTAACTCAGGCCCTGAAGCTTTCCTTAACTGAAGCCTTGAAGCTGTGACTAACTCAGGCCCTGATCATGTATTTCACGAAGACCTTAATGCTGATCCAGCAAAGACGCTGATGCTGCTCCAAAGTCATGCCCTGACAGTGTGCCCAGCAAAGGGCCTGATGCTAGGCCTCACTCAGGCCCTGTCGCTCTCCCGAAGTCAGGCCCTGACAATGTAACTAACTAAGGCCCTGACTCTACTCCTAACTCAGTCCCGTAAAGTGTACCTAACAAAGGCTCTGATGCTAGTCGTAACTCAGGGCCTGACACTGTCTCTAACTAAGGGCTGCTGCCATCAATATCTAAAGTCCTGACATTATCCGGAGCTAATATCCTGACCCATGTCTTACCAAGGTCCTGAAACTGTCCCAAAGTAAGCCCTGACGCTGTCCATAAGTGAGGCCCTGCAGCTTTCCCTAACTAACTCAGGCCTTGATGCTGTGACTAACTCAAACACTGATCATGTCTTTAACTAAGACCCTAAGGCTGATCCAACAGAGGCCGGGATGCTGCTCCTAAGTCATGCCCTGACAGTGTCCCCAGCTAAGGGTCTGACGCTAGGCCTCACTCAGACCCTATCGCTCTCCCTAAGTCAGGCTCTGATGCTGTCCCTACCTGAAGCCCTAACACTGGTTCTGAATAAGGCCCTGAGAGTCTCAGTAACAAAGGTCTTCACACTATCCTTAGGTCATTTCCTGACACTATCCCTACATGCTAAACTGACACTGTCACTAGCTAATGTCCTGCCTCTTATGCTGACTGAAGCCCTTAGGTTGTGCCTGCCTCAGGCACTGAATTTAGTCCCAAGACCGTGAAATTGTCCCGAACTAAGGCCTAGATGCTCGTCCTACATCTGGCCCTGACACTGTCCCTAACTAAGGCCCTAACACTATTGCTAACTGAGGACCTGACACTGGACCTATCAGGGGCCCGCTACTCCTAACTAACGCCTTGACACTGTCCCTTACTTAGGCCCTGCTACCATCAATATCTAAAGTCCTGACATTATCCTGAGCTAATATCCTAACTCATCTCTTACCAAGGTCCTGAAACTCTCCCTAAGGAAGCCCTGATGCTCTCCCTAAGTGAGGCCTTGAGGCTGTCCCTAACAGAGGCCCTGATAATATCTTTAACATAGCCCCTGAGGCTGATCCTACCGTGGCTCTTATGTTGCTCCTAAGTCATGCCCTGACACTGTCCCTAGCTAAGGCCCTGACGCTAGGCCTCACTCAGGCCCTGTCGCTCTCCCTAAGTCAGGCTCTGACGCTGTCCCTACCCGAAGCCCTGACACTCACTGGTCCTTAATTAGGCCCTGATGCTCTAAGTAACCAAGGTCTTGACACTATCCCTAGGTCATTTCCTGACACTCTCCCTAGATCTTAACCTAACCTTCTCTTTAGCTAATGTCGAGATTAGCTAAAGAGATTCTTTAGAACGAGATTCTTTCATCTTCTGAATATGGTTTTCTTAAAAACATAATTTTTATAGTGTTACTAACTTTAAACAAAATGTACTCAACTGCTGTGGAATAGTCCTTCATAGGAGCGTGCATGGTTCACTTCTGCATCTGCTTGTGGTGGTGTTCAAGTTGCTTTCAGCTGTAGATCCTCTTATGCTAGCTAAATCTGTGATTCTGTCCCTAAATGAGGCCCTGAATTTAGGTCCGAAGCCGTGAACCTGTCCCTAACTGAGGCCTGGAGGCGCGTCCTAACGCAAGTGCTGACACTGTCTCGAACTAAGGCCCTGACACTACACCTAACTCAGTCACTGACACTGTACCTAACAAAGGCTCTGATGCTAGTCCTAACTTAGGCCTGACACTGCCTCTAACTAAGGCCCTGCTGCCGTCAATATCTGAACACCTGACATTATCCTGAGCTAATATCCTGACCCATGTCTTACCAAGGTCCTGAAACTTTCCCAAAGTAAGCCCTGACGCTGTCCCTAAGTGAGACCTTGAGGCTGTCCCTAACAGAGGCCCTGATAATATCTTTAATGAAGACCCTAATGCTGATCCTACAGAGGCCTTTATGCTGCTCCTAAGTCATGCCCTGATACTGTCCCTTACTCTGGCCCCAAAGATAGGCCTCACTTAGGCCCTGTTGCTGTACCTTAGTTAGGCTCTGACGCTGTCCGTACATCAAGCCCTGGCACTGGTCCTGATTAAGGCCCTCACGCTGCTGCTAACTAAGGCCCTGATGCTCTCAATGACTAAGGTCTTCTCGTTATCCCTTGGTCATTTCCTTTCACTATCTCTGGCCTGGAACCTGACTCTGTCCCGAGATAATCTCCTGCATCTTATGCTGACTGAAACCCTAATGCTCTCCCTAACTAAGGCCCTGACTACTCCTAACTAAGGCCATGACACTGTCTCTAACAAAGGCCCAGAATCTGTCCCTAATATAGGCCCTGCTGCCAGCAATAACTAAAATCCTGACACTCTCCTGAGATAATATCCTGACCCATTTCTAACCAAGGTCTTGACACTCTCCCTAAGAAAGCCCTGTCGCTGTCTTTAAGTGAAGACCTGAGGCTGTCCGTAACTCAGGCCCTGAAGCTTTCCCTAGCTGAGGCCTTGACGCTGTGACTAACTAGGGCTCTGGTCATCTTTAACTAAGAGCCTAAAGCTGATCCAACAAAGGCACTGATGCTGCTCCTAAGTCACTCCCTGACAGTGTCCCCAGCTGAGCGCCTGACATTAGGCCTCACTCAGACCCTGTCGCTCTCCCTAAGTCAGGCCCTGATACTGTCCCTACCTGAAGCACTAACATTGGTTCTGAATAAGGCCCTGATATTCTCAGTAACAAAGGTCTTCACACTATCCTTAGGTCATTTCCTGACACGATTCCTAGCCTTCACCCTAACCCTGTCCCGAGCTACTATCCTACGTCTTATGCTAACTAAAGACCTTATGCTGTGCCTACCTCAGGCACTGAATTTAGTCCCAAGACCGCTAGACTGTCCCTCACTAAGCTCCATGACCTTATCGTCACAATCTTCCGTGACCACTGTCATCACAATGCTCCACGCCCTTATCATCACAATGCCCCATGACCCCTGTCATCACAATGCTCCATGACCCCTTCCATCACAATGCTCCGTGACCCCTTTCATCAAAATGCGCCATGACCATTGTCATCACAATGCTCCATGACCCCTGGCATCCCAAAGCTCCATGACCACTCTCATTGCAATGCTTCATGACCCTTGTCATCGCAATGCTACATACCATTGTCATCACAATGCTCCATACCCCATGTCATCACATTGGCCCATGACCCTTGTCTCACAATGTTCCATGCTCTTGTGATCACAATGCTCCATGCCCCCTGTCATCACAATGCTCCATGACCCCGGTCATCACAATGCTCCATTACCATTGTCATCACAAAGCTCCAGGTCCCCTGTCATTCACAAAGCCAAATGACCCCTGTCATCACAATGCTTCATGGCCCTTGTCCTCACAATGCCCCATGACCCCTGTCATCAAATTGCTCCATGTCCCCGTTTATCACAATGCTCTAAATTACCCCTGTAATCACAGTGCTCCATAACCCTTTTCCTTACAATGCTCCATGCCCCTTTTCATCACAATGAGCCATGAAAACTTTCATCAGAATGCTCCATTACCCCTGTCTCATGTCCCCGTTCTTCACAATGCATCACAATTACCCCTGTAATCACAGTGCTCCATAACCCCTTTCATCACAGTGCTCCATGCCCCCTGTCATCACAATGCTCCATGAACCCTTTCATCACAATGCTCCATTAATCCTTTCATCGCACTGCTCTATGACTTTTGTCATCACAATGCTCCATGCCCTTCTCATCACAATGCTCCATGGCCTTTGTCATCACAATGCTCCATGTTCAATGTAATCACAGTGCTCCACGACCCCTGTCATCACAATGTTCCATGAGACATTTCATCACAAAGCTCCATGACGCTTGTCATCACAATGCTCCATGGCGCTGTGCATCACAATGCTCCATGACCACATTCAGCACAGTGGTCCATGACCCTTTTCATCACAATATTCCATGGCTCTTGCCATCACAATGCCCCATGGCGCTTGTCATCACAGTGCTCCATGAACCCTTTCATCACAATGCTCCATGGCCCTTCTCATCACAATGCCCGATGACCACTTCCATCACAATGCTCCATGACCCTTTTCATCAAAATGCGCCATGAACATTGTCATAACAAAGCTCCATGACCACGTTCATCACAATGCTCCAGGACCCCTTTCCTTACAATGCTCCATGGCTCTTGTCATCACAAAGCTCCATGGCGCTTGTCATCACAAGGCTCCATGACCACTGGAATCACCATGATCCATGACCCCTTTGATAACAATTCTCCATTACCCCTTTCCTCAGAGTGATCCTTGGCACTTGTCATCACAATGCTCCATGATCCCTGTAATCACAATGATCCTTGACCCCTTTCATCACAATGTTCCATGGCCGCTTTCATCACAATGCTCCATAACCCCTGTCATCACAATGCCCCATGACCCATTTCCCCACAATGCTCCCTGAGCCATGTCATCACAATGCTACTTGTCTTTGTCAATACAATGCTCCATGTCCCCTGTAATCAGAGTCTTCCATGACCCCTTTCATCACAGCTCTCCTTAACACTTTTCTCACAATGCTCCATGCCATTGTCATCACAAAGTTTCATGCCCCCTGTAACCACAATGCTCCAAGCCCACTCTCAACACAATGCTCCATGAGACTTGTCTCACAAGGCTCCATGCCCTTTTCATCACAATGCTCCATTCCCCCTGTCATCACAATGCTCCATGCCCCCTTTCATTACAATGTTCCATGCCCCCTGTCATCACAAGGTTCCATGCCCTTATCATCACAATGCTCCATGACACCTGTCTTCGCAATGTTCCACGCACTTATCATCACAATACACCTTGACCCTTGTCTAAAATGCTACATGGCGGTGACATCACAATGTTCCATGCACCCTGTCATTACAAGGCTCCATGACACTTGTCATCACAATGTTCCATGGCAGCTATCCTTCAAAATGCCATATGACCACTTTCATCACAATGCTCTAAGGCCCTTGTCATCACAATTCCCCATGAACCCTGTCATCATAATGCTCCAGGCCCCCTGTCATCACAATGAGCCATGACACCTTTCATCACAATGCTCCATAACCACTGTCATCACAATGATCCATGGCCCTTGTCATCACAATGCTCCCTGGTGCATGTCATCACAAAGATCCATGACCACTTTCAGCACAATGCTCCATGACCCCTTTCATCAAAATTCTCCATGACCATTGTCATCACAATGCTCCATGAGCCCTGTCATTACAATGCTCCCTGACCCCTGTCATCACCATGATCCATGGCCCTTCTCATCACAATGCTCCTTCGCTCTTGTCATAACAATGCTCCATGATCGCTGTCATCACAATGATCCATGATTCCTTTCATCACAATTCTCCTTTTCCCCTTTCATCACGATGATCCCTGGAGCTTGTCAAAACAATGCTCCTCGATTCCCTGTAATCACAATGATCCATGACCCCTTTCATGACAATGCTCCATTACCCCACTAATCACAATGATCCATGGTGATTGTCATCACAATGCTCCATGACCCTTGTCATCACTATGCTCCAGGTCGTTGTAATCACAATGTACCATGACACCTTTCACCACAAAGCTCCAAGATCCCTGTCATCACAATGCCCCATGACGCCTATCATCACAATGCTCCATGGCACTTGTCCTCACAATGCTCCATGACCCCTGTCATCACAATCCTCCATAGCGCTTTTCATCACAATCCTCCATGACCACTTGCATCACAATGCTCCATGACCATTTTCATCACAATGCTCAATGACCACTTTCATCACAATGCCCCATGAACTCTGTCATCACAATGCTCCATGGCCCTTGTCATCACAATTCTCCATGACCCTTGTCATCACAGTGCTCCATGGCGCTTGTCATCACAATGATCCAGAGCCTTAGTTCCTGAGTTGGGAGTAGTATCATTGCCTCAATTAGGGAAAATGTCAGTGACTGAGTTGGGAGTAGTGTGAGGGCCCTTGTTAGGGACACTGTCAGTGCCTGAGTTAGGTGTAGTGTCAGGGTTTTATTACATACACTGTCAGTGCCTGAGTTGGGAATAGTGTCAGGGCCTTAGTTATGGACTGTGTCATTGCCTGAGTTAGGAGTAGTGTCAGGGCCTTAGTTAGGAGTAGCATCAGTGCCTTCGTTAGGTATTGTATCAGCGCCTCAGTTAGGAATAGATTCAGGGCCTTATTTTGGGACAGTGTCAGTGCCTGAGTTAGGAGTTTTGTCAGCCTTAGTTAGGGACCTTTTCAGAGCCTGAGTTCGGAGTAATGTCAGGGCCTTCCTTAGGTATTGTATCAGTGCCTGAGTTAGGAATAGTGTCAAGGCCTTAGTTAGGGACATTGCCAGGGCATGATTTAGGAGGAGTGTTAGGGTGTGAGTTATGAACAGTGTCAGGGCCTTAGTTAGTGACAGTGTCAGTTCCTGAGTTAGGAGTAGAGTCAGGGCCTAAGTTAGGGACAGTGCCAGTGCTGAGTTCGTAGTAGTATCAGGGCCTTAGTTAGAGACAGTGTCAGGGCCTGAGTTAGGAGTAATGTCAGAGGCTTTGTTAGGGACAGGGTCAGTGCCTGAGTTAAGAGTAACGTCACAGCTTTAGTTAGGGCCAGTGTCAGGGCCTTAGTTAAGACCAGTGTCAGGGCCTATGATAGGAATCAGATCAGGGCCTGTGTTACGAGTAGTGTCAGGGCCTATGATAGGAATCAGATCAGGGCCTGTGTTACGAGTAGTGTCAGGGCCTTAGTTAAGGACAGTGTCAGGGCCTGAGTCCTGACTTATTCCTAACTTTCCTCACTAAGGATTTTTGACACTACTGCTAATTCAGGTCCTGATAATATCCCTTACTAAGGCCCTGACCCTTTCCCTGGCTAAGGCCCTGAACTTCTCCTAAGTCAGGCCCTGATACTGTCCCTAACAATGGCCCTGACACTACACCTAACTTCGGCCCCGAAATGATACCTAACAAAGGCTCTCTTGCTAGTCCAAACTAAAGCCCTAAAATTGGTCTTAAATAAGGCCTTGACACTAATCCTAACTCAGGCCCTAACACTGTCCCTAGCTAAGGCCCTGACAGTACGCCTAACTCAGGCCCTCGTACGATTCCTAACAATGGCTCTGATGCTAGCCCAAACTAAGGCCCTGAAATTGGTCCTAAATAAGGCCTTGACACGAATCGTAACTCAGGCCCTAGCACTGTCCCTAACTAGGTCTCTGACAGTACACCTAACTCAGACCCTGACACTGTCCCTAAGCAAGGCCCTGACACTACTCCTAACTCAGTCCCTTACACTGTACCTAACAAAGTCACTGTTGCTAGGCCTAACTCAGGCCCTGAAAGTGTCTGTAACTAAGGCCCTGCTGCCATCAGTATGTAAATTCCTGACATTATCCTGAGAAAATATCCTGTCCTATGTCTTTCCAAGGTCCTGAAACTGTCCCAAAGTAAGCCCTGACGCTGTCCGTAAGTGAAGACCTGAGGCTGTCCCTAACTCAGGCCCTGAAGCTTTCCTTAACTGAAGCCTTGAAGCTGTGACTAACTCAGGCCCTGATCATGTATTTCACGAAGACCTTAATGCTGATCCAGCAAAGACGCTGATGCTGCTCCAAAGTCATGCCCTGACAGTGTGCCCAGCAAAGGGCCTGATGCTAGGCCTCACTCAGGCCCTGTCGCTCTCCCGAAGTCAGGCCCTGACACTGTCACTAAGTAAGGCCCTGACTCTACTCCTAACTCAGTCCCGTAAAGTGTGCCTAACAAAGGCTCTGATGCTAGTCGTAACTCAGGGCCTGACACTGTCTCTAACTAAGGGCTGCTGCCATCAATATCTAAAGTCCTGACATTATCCGGAGCTAATATCCTGACCCATGTCTTACCAAGGTCCTGAAACTCTCCCAAAGTAAGCCCTGACGCTGTCCCTAAGTGAGGCCCTGCAGCTTTCCCTAACTAACTCAGGCCTTGATGCTGTGACTAACTCAGACACTGATCATGTCTTTAACTAAGACCCTAAGGCTGATCCAACAGAGGCCGGGATGCTGCTCCTAAGTCATGCCCTGACAGTGTCCCCAGCTAAGGGTCTGACGCTAGGCCTCACTCAGACCCTATCGCTCTCCCTAAGTCAGGCTCTGATGCTGTCCCTACCTGAAGCCCTAACACTGGTTCTGAATAAGGCCCTGAGAGTCTCAGTAACAAAGGTCTTCACACTATCCTTAGGTCATTTCCTGACACTATCCCTACATGTTAAACTGACACTGTCACTAGCTAATGTCCTGCCTCTTATGCTAACTGAAGCCCTTAGGTTGTGCCTGCCTCAGGCACTGAATTTAGTCCCAAGACTGTGAAACTGTCCCGAACTAAGGCCTAGATGCTCGTCCTACATCTGGCCCTGACACTGTCCCTAACTAAGGCCCTAACACTATTGCTAACTGAGGACCTGACACTGGACCTATCAGGGGCCCGCTACTCCTAACTAACGCCTTGACACTGTCCCTTACTTAGGCCCTGCTACCATCAATATCTAAAGTCCTGACATTATCCTGAGCTAATATCCTAACTCATCTCTTACCAAGGTCCTGAAACTCTCCCTAAGGAAGCCCTGATGCTCTCCCTAAGTGAGGCCTTGAGGCTGTCCCTAACAGAGGCCCTGATAATATCTTTAACATAGCCCCTGAGGCTGATCCTACCGTGGCTCTTATGTTGCTCCTAAGTCATGCCCTGACACTGTCCCTAGCTAAGGCCCTGACGCTGGGCCTCACTCAGGCCCTGTCGCTCTCCCTAAGTCAGGCTCTGACGCTGTCCCTACCCGAAGCCCTGACACTCACTGGTCCTTAATTAGGCCCTGATGCTCTAAGTAACCAAGGTCTTGACACTATCCCTAGGTCATTTCCTGACACTCTCCCTAGATCTTAACCTAACCTTCTCTTTAGCTAATGTCGAGATTAGCTAAAGAGATACTTTAGAACGAGATTCTTTCATCTTCTGAATATGGTTTTCTTAAAAACATAATTTTTATAGTGTTACTAACTTTAAACAAAATGTACTCAACTGCTGTGGAATAGTCCTTCATAGGAGCGTGCATGGTTCACTTCTGCATCTGCTTGTGGTGGTGTTCAAGTTGCTTTCAGCTGTAGATCCTCTTATGCTAGCTAAATCTGTGATTCTGTCCCTAAATGAGGCCCTGAATTTAGGTCCGAAGCCGTGAACCTGTCCCTAACTGAGGCCTGGAGGCGCGTCCTAACGCAAGTGCTGACACTGTCTCGAACTAAGGCCCTGACACTACACCTAACTCAGTCACTGACACTGTACCTAACAAAGGCTCTGATGCTAGTCCTAACTTAGGCCTGACACTGCCTCTAACTAAGGCCCTGCTGCCGTCAATATCTGAACACCTGACATTATCCTGAGCTAATATCCTGACCCATGTCTTACCAAGGTCCTGAAACTTTCCCAAAGTAAGCCCTGACGCTGTCCCTAAGTGAGACCTTGAGGCTGTCCCTAACAGAGGCCCTGATAATATCTTTAATGAAGACCCTAATGCTGATCCTACAGAGGCCTTTATGCTGCTCCTAAGTCATGCCCTGATACTGTCCCTTACTCAGGCCCCAAAGATAGGCCTCACTTAGGCCCTGTTGCTGTACCTTAGTTAGGCTCTGACGCTGTCCGTACATCAAGCCCTGGCACTGGTCCTGATTAAGGCCCTCACGCTGCTGCTAACTAAGGCCCTGATGCTCTCAATGACTAAGGTCTTCTCGTTATCCCTTGGTCATTTCCTTTCACTATCTCTGGCCTGGAACCTGACTCTGTCCCGAGATAATCTCCTGCATCTTATGCTGACTGAAACCCTAATGCTCTCCCTAACTAAGGCCCTGACTACTCCTAACTAAGGCCATGACACTGTCTCTAACAAAGGCCCAGAATCTGTCCCTAATATAGGCCCTGCTGCCAGCAATAACTAAAATCCTGACACTCTCCTGAGATAATATCCTGACCCATTTCTAACCAAGGTCTTGACACTCTCCCTAAGAAAGCCCTGTCGCTGTCTTTAAGTGAAGACCTGAGGCTGTCCGTAACTCAGGCCCTGAAGCTTTCCCTAGCTGAGGCCTTGACGCTGTGACTAACTAGGGCTCTGGTCATCTTTAACTAAGAGCCTAAAGCTGATCCAACAAAGGCACTGATGCTGCTCCTAAGTCACTCCCTGACAGTGTCCCCAGCTGAGCGCCTGACATTAGGCCTCACTCAGACCCTGTCGCTCTCCCTAAGTCAGGCCCTGATACTGTCCCTACCTGAAGCACTAACATTGGTTCTGAATAAGGCCCTGATATTCTCAGTAACAAAGGTCTTCACACTATCCTTAGGTCATTTCCTGACACGATTCCTAGCCTTCACCCTAACCCTGTCCCGAGCTACTATCCTACGTCTTATGCTAACTAAAGACCTTATGCTGTGCCTACCTCAGGCACTGAATTTAGTCCCAAGACCGCTAGACTGTCCCTCACTAAGCTCCATGACCTTATCGTCACAATCTTCCGTGACCACTGTCATCACAATGCTCCACGCCCTTATCATCACAATGCCCCATGACCCCTGTCATCACAATGCTCCATGACCCCTTCCATCACAATGCTCCGTGACCCCTTTCATCAAAATGCGCCATGACCATTGTCATCACAATGCTCCATGACCCCTGGCATCCCAAAGCTCCATGACCACTCTCATTGCAATGCTTCATGACCCTTGTCATCGCAATGCTACATACCATTGTCATCACAATGCTCCATACCCCATGTCATCACATTGGCCCATGACCCTTGTCTCACAATGTTCCATGCTCTTGTGATCACAATGCTCCATGCCCCCTGTCATCACAATGCTCCATGACCCCGGTCATCACAATGCTCCATTACCATTGTCATCACAAAGCTCCAGGTCCCCTGTCATTCACAAAGCCAAATGACCCCTGTCATCACAATGCTTCATGGCCCTTGTCCTCACAATGCCCCATGACCCCTGTCATCAAATTGCTCCATGTCCCCGTTTATCACAATGCTCTAAATTACCCCTGTAATCACAGTGCTCCATAACCCTTTTCCTTACAATGCTCCATGCCCCTTTTCATCACAATGAGCCATGAAAACTTTCATCAGAATGCTCCATTACCCCTGTCTCATGTCCCCGTTCTTCACAATGCATCACAATTACCCCTGTAATCACAGTGCTCCATAACCCCTTTCATCACAGTGCTCCATGCCCCCTGTCATCACAATGCTCCATGAACCCTTTCATCACAATGCTCCATTAATCCTTTCATCGCACTGCTCTATGACTTTTGTCATCACAATGCTCCATGCCCTTCTCATCACAATGCTCCATGGCCTTTGTCATCACAATGCTCCATGTTCAATGTAATCACAGTGCTCCACGACCCCTGTCATCACAATGTTCCATGAGACATTTCATCACAAAGCTCCATGACGCTTGTCATCACAATGCTCCATGGCGCTGTGCATCACAATGCTCCATGACCACATTCAGCACAGTGGTCCATGACCCTTTTCATCACAATATTCCATGGCTCTTGCCATCACAATGCCCCATGGCGCTTGTCATCACAATGCTCCATGACCCCTTGTCATCACAATGCCCCATGGCCCCTTTCATCACAATGCTCCATGACCACTTTCATCACAATGCTCCATGTGCCCTGTTCATCACAATGCTCCATGACCCCTTTTCATCACAATGCTCCATGACCATTTTGATCACAAGGCTTCATGCCCTTATCATCACAGTGCTCCATGAACCCTTTCATCACAATGCTCCATGGCCCTTCTCATCACAATGCCCGATGACCACTTCCATCACAATGCTCCATGACCCTTTTCATCAAAATGCGCCATGAACATTGTCATAACAAAGCTCCATGACCACGTTCATCACAATGCTCCAGGACCCCTTTCCTTACAATGCTCCATGGCTCTTGTCATCACAAAGCTCCATGGCGCTTGTCATCACAAGGCTCCATGACCACTGGAATCACCATGATCCATGACCCCTTTGATAACAATTCTCCATTACCCCTTTCCTCAGAGTGATCCTTGGCACTTGTCATCACAATGCTCCATGATCCCTGTAATCACAATGATCCTTGACCCCTTTCATCACAATGTTCCATGGCCGCTTTCATCACAATGCTCCATAACCCCTGTCATCACAATGCCCCATGACCCATTTCCCCACAATGCTCCCTGAGCCATGTCATCACAATGCTACTTGTCTTTGTCAATACAATGCTCCATGTCCCCTGTAATCAGAGTCTTCCATGACCCCTTTCATCACAGCTCTCCTTAACACTTTTCTCACAATGCTCCATGCCATTGTCATCACAAAGTTTCATGCCCCCTGTAACCACAATGCTCCAAGCCCACTCTCAACACAATGCTCCATGAGACTTGTCTCACAAGGCTCCATGCCCTTTTCATCACAATGCTCCATTCCCCCTGTCATCACAATGCTCCATGCCCCCTTTCATTACAATGTTCCATGCCCCCTGTCATCACAAGGTTCCATGCCCTTATCATCACAATGCTCCATGACACCTGTCTTCGCAATGTTCCACGCACTTATCATCACAATACACCTTGACCCTTGTCTAAAATGCTACATGGCGGTGACATCACAATGTTCCATGCACCCTGTCATTACAAGGCTCCATGACACTTGTCATCACAATGTTCCATGGCAGCTATCCTTCAAAATGCCATATGACCACTTTCATCACAATGCTCTAAGGCCCTTGTCATCACAATTCCCCATGAACCCTGTCATCATAATGCTCCAGGCCCCCTGTCATCACAATGAGCCATGACACCTTTCATCACAATGCTCCATAACCACTGTCATCACAATGATCCATGGCCCTTGTCATCACAATGCTCCCTGGTGCATGTCATCACAAAGATCCATGACCACTTTCAGCACAATGCTCCATGACCCCTTTCATCAAAATTCTCCATGACCATTGTCATCACAATGCTCCATGAGCCCTGTCATTACAATGCTCCCTGACCCCTGTCATCACCATGATCCATGGCCCTTCTCATCACAGTGCTCCTTCGCTCTTGTCATAACAATGCTCCATGATCGCTGTCATCACAATGATCCATGATTCCTTTCATCACAATTCTCCTTTTCCCCTTTCATCACGATGATCCCTGGAGCTTGTCAAAACAATGCTCCTCGATTCCCTGTAATCACAATGATCCATGACCCCTTTCATGACAATGCTCCATTACCCCACTAATCACAATGATCCATGGTGATTGTCATCACAATGCTCCATGACCCTTGTCATCACTATGCTCCAGGTCGTTGTAATCACAATGTACCATGACACCTTTCACCACAAAGCTCCAAGATCCCTGTCATCACAATGCCCCATGACGCCTATCATCACAATGCTCCATGGCACTTGTCCTCACAATGCTCCATGACCCCTGTCATCACAATCCTCCATAGCGCTTTTCATCACAATGCTCCATGACCACTTTCATCACAATGCCCCATGAACTCTGTCATCACAATTCTCCATGGCCCTTGTCATCACAATGCTCCATGCACTTGTCATCACAATTCTCCATGACCCCTGTCATCACAATTCTCCATGACTCTTGTCATCACAGTGCTCCATTGCGCTTGTCATCACAATGATCCAGAGCCTTAGTTCCTGAGTTGGGAGTAGTATCATTGCCTCAATTAGGGAAAATGTCAGTGACTGAGTTGGGAGTAGTGTGAGGGCCCTTGTTAGGGACACTGTCAGTGCCTGAGTTCGGTGTAGTGTCAGGGTTTTATTACATACACTGTCAGTGCCTGAGTTGGGAATAGTGTCAGGGCCTTAGTTATGGACTGTGTCATTGCCTGAGTTAGGAGTAGTGTCAGGGCCTTAGTTAGGAGTAGCATCAGTGCCTTCGTTAGGTATTGTATCAGCGCCTCAGTTAGGAATAGATTCAGGGCCTTATTTTGGGACAGTGTCAGTGCCTGAGTTAGGAGTTTTGTCAGCCTTAGTTAGGGACCTTTTCAGAGCCTGAGTTCGGAGTAATGTCAGGGCCTTCCTTAGGTATTGTATCAGTGCCTGAGTTAGGAATAGTGTCAAGGCCTTAGTTAGGGACATTGCCAGGGCATGATTTAGGAGGAGTGTTAGGGTGTGAGTTATGAACAGTGTCAGGGCCTTAGTTAGTGACAGTGTCAGTTCCTGAGTTAGGAGTAGAGTCAGGGCCTAAGTTAGGGACAGTGCCAGTGCTGAGTTCGTAGTAGTATCAGGGCCTTAGTTAGAGACAGTGTCAGGGCCTGAGTTAGGAGTAATGTCAGAGGCTTTGTTAGGGACAGGGTCAGTGCCTGAGTTAAGAGTAACGTCACAGCTTTAGTTAGGGCCAGTGTCAGGGCCTTAGTTAAGACCAGTGTCAGGGCCTATGATAGGAATCAGATCAGGGCCTGTGTTACGAGTAGTGTCAGGGCCTATGATAGGAATCAGATCAGGGCCTGTGTTACGAGTAGTGTCAGGGCCTTAGTTAAGGACAGTGTCAGGGCCTGAGTCCTGACTTATTCCTAACTTTCCTCACTAAGGATTTTTGACACTACTGCTAATTCAGGTCCTGATAATATCCCTTACTAAGGCCCTGACCCTTTCCCTGGCTAAGGCCCTGAACTTCTCGTAAGTCAGGCCCTGATACTGTCCCTAACAATGGCCCTGACACTACACCTAACTTCGGCCCCGAAATGATACCTAACAAAGGCTCTCTTGCTAGTCCAAACTAAAGCCCTAAAATTGGTCTTAAATAAGGCCTTGACACTAATCCTAACTCAGGCCCTAACACTGTCCCTAGCTAAGGCCCTGACAGTACGCCTAACTCAGGCCCTCGTACGATTCCTAACAATGGCTCTGATGCTAGCCCAAACTAAGGCCCTGAAATTGGTCCTAAATAAGGCCTTGACACGAATCGTAACTCAGGCCCTAGCACTGTCCCTAACTAGGTCTCTGACAGTACACCTAACTCAGACCCTGACACTGTCCCTAAGCAAGGCCCTGACACTACTCCTAACTCAGTCCCTTACACTGTACCTAACAAAGTCACTGTTGCTAGGCCTAACTCAGGCCCTGAAAGTGTCTGTAACTAAGGCCCTGCTGCCATCAGTATGTAAAGTCCTGACATTATCCTGAGAAAATATCCTGTCCTATGTCTTTCCAAGGTCCTGAAACTGTCCCAAAGTAAGCCCTGACGCTGTCCGTAAGTGAAGACCTGAGGCTGTCCCTAACTCAGGCCCTGAAGCTTTCCTTAACTGAAGCCTTGAAGCTGTGACTAACTCAGGCCCTGATCATGTATTTCACGAAGACCTTAATGCTGATCCAGCAAAGACGCTGATGCTGCTCCAAAGTCATGCCCTGACAGTGTGCCCAGCAAAGGGCCTGATGCTAGGCCTCACTCAGGCCCTGTCGCTCTCCCGAAGTCAGGCCCTGACACTGTCACTAAGTAAGGCCCTGACTCTACTCCTAACTCAGTCCCGTAAAGTGTGCCTAACAAAGGCTCTGATGCTAGTCGTAACTCAGGGCCTGACACTGTCTCTAACTAAGGGCTGCTGCCATCAATATCTAAAGTCCTGACATTATCCGGAGCTAATATCCTGACCCATGTCTTACCAAGGTCCTGAAACTCTCCCAAAGTAAGCCCTGACGCTGTCCCTAAGTGAGGCCCTGCAGCTTTCCCTAACTAACTCAGGCCTTGATGCTGTGACTAACTCAGACACTGATCATGTCTTTAACTAAGACCCTAAGGCTGATCCAACAGAGGCCGGGATGCTGCTCCTAAGTCATGCCCTGACAGTGTCCCCAGCTAAGGGTCTGACGCTAGGCCTCACTCAGACCCTATCGCTCTCCCTAAGTCAGGCTCTGATGCTGTCCCTACCTGAAGCCCTAACACTGGTTCTGAATAAGGCCCTGAGAGTCTCAGTAACAAAGGTCTTCACACTATCCTTAGGTCATTTCCTGACACTATCCCTACATGTTAAACTGACACTGTCACTAGCTAATGTCCTGCCTCTTATGCTAACTGAAGCCCTTAGGTTGTGCCTGCCTCAGGCACTGAATTTAGTCCCAAGACTGTGAAACTGTCCCGAACTAAGGCCTAGATGCTCGTCCTACATCTGGCCCTGACACTGTCCCTAACTAAGGCCCTAACACTATTGCTAACTGAGGACCTGACACTGGACCTATCAGGGGCCCGCTACTCCTAACTAACGCCTTGACACTGTCCCTTACTTAGGCCCTGCTACCATCAATATCTAAAGTCCTGACATTATCCTGAGCTAATATCCTAACTCATCTCTTACCAAGGTCCTGAAACTCTCCCTAAGGAAGCCCTGATGCTCTCCCTAAGTGAGGCCTTGAGGCTGTCCCTAACAGAGGCCCTGATAATATCTTTAACATAGCCCCTGAGGCTGATCCTACCGTGGCTCTTATGTTGCTCCTAAGTCATGCCCTGACACTGTCCCTAGCTAAGGCCCTGACGCTGGGCCTCACTCAGGCCCTGTCGCTCTCCCTAAGTCAGGCTCTGACGCTGTCCCTACCCGAAGCCCTGACACTCACTGGTCCTTAATTAGGCCCTGATGCTCTAAGTAACCAAGGTCTTGACACTATCCCTAGGTCATTTCCTGACACTCTCCCTAGATCTTAACCTAACCTTCTCTTTAGCTAATGTCGAGATTAGCTAAAGAGATACTTTAGAACGAGATTCTTTCATCTTCTGAATATGGTTTTCTTAAAAACATAATTTTTATAGTGTTACTAACTTTAAACAAAATGTACTCAACTGCTGTGGAATAGTCCTTCATAGGAGCGTGCATGGTTCACTTCTGCATCTGCTTGTGGTGGTGTTCAAGTTGCTTTCAGCTGTAGATCCTCTTATGCTAGCTAAATCTGTGATTCTGTCCCTAAATGAGGCCCTGAATTTAGGTCCGAAGCCGTGAACCTGTCCCTAACTGAGGCCTGGAGGCGCGTCCTAACGCAAGTGCTGACACTGTCTCGAACTAAGGCCCTGACACTACACCTAACTCAGTCACTGACACTGTACCTAACAAAGGCTCTGATGCTAGTCCTAACTTAGGCCTGACACTGCCTCTAACTAAGGCCCTGCTGCCGTCAATATCTGAACACCTGACATTATCCTGAGCTAATATCCTGACCCATGTCTTACCAAGGTCCTGAAACTTTCCCAAAGTAAGCCCTGACGCTGTCCCTAAGTGAGACCTTGAGGCTGTCCCTAACAGAGGCCCTGATAATATCTTTAATGAAGACCCTAATGCTGATCCTACAGAGGCCTTTATGCTGCTCCTAAGTCATGCCCTGATACTGTCCCTTACTCAGGCCCCAAAGATAGGCCTCACTTAGGCCCTGTTGCTGTACCTTAGTTAGGCTCTGACGCTGTCCGTACATCAAGCCCTGGCACTGGTCCTGATTAAGGCCCTCACGCTGCTGCTAACTAAGGCCCTGATGCTCTCAATGACTAAGGTCTTCTCGTTATCCCTTGGTCATTTCCTTTCACTATCTCTAGCCTGGAACCTGACTCTGTCCCGAGATAATCTCCTGCATCTTATGCTGACTGAAACCCTAATGCTCTCCCTAACTAAGGCCCTGACTACTCCTAACTAAGGCCATGACACTGTCTCTAACAAAGGCCCAGAATCTGTCCCTAATATAGGCCCTGCTGCCAGCAATAACTAAAATCCTGACACTCTCCTGAGATAATATCCTGACCCATTTCTAACCAAGGTCTTGACACTCTCCCTAAGAAAGCCCTGTCGCTGTCTTTAAGTGAAGACCTGAGGCTGTCCGTAACTCAGGCCCTGAAGCTTTCCCTAACTGAGGCCTTGACGCTGTGACTAACTAGGGCTCTGGTCATCTTTAACTAAGAGCCTAAAGCTGATCCAACAAAGGCACTGATGCTGCTCCTAAGTCACTCCCTGACAGTGTCCCCAGCTGAGCGCCTGACATTAGGCCTCACTCAGACCCTGTCGCTCTCCCTAAGTCAGGCCCTGATACTGTCCCTACCTGAAGCACTAACATTGGTTCTGAATAAGGCCCTGATATTCTCAGTAACAAAGGTCTTCACACTATCCTTAGGTCATTTCCTGACACGATTCCTAGCCTTCACCCTAACCCTGTCCCGAGCTACTATCCTACGTCTTATGCTAACTAAAGACCTTATGCTGTGCCTACCTCAGGCACTGAATTTAGTCCCAAGACCGCTAGACTGTCCCTCACTAAGCTCCATGACCTTATCGTCACAATGTTCCGTGACCCCTGTCATCACAATGCTCCATGACCCCTTCCATCACAATGCTCCGTGACCCCTTTCATCAAAATGCGCCATGACCATTGTCATCACAATGCTCCATGACCCCTGGCATCCCAAAGCTCCATGACCACTCTCATTGCAATGCTTCATGACCCTTGTCATCGCAATGCTACATACCATTGTCATCACAATGCTCCATACCCCATGTCATCACATTGGCCCATGACCCTTGTCTCACAATGTTCCATGCTCTTGTGATCACAATGCTCCATGCCCCCTGTCATCACAATGCTCCATGACCCCGGTCATCACAATGCTCCATTACCCTTGTCATCACAAAGCTCCAGGTCCCCTGTCATTCACAAAGCCAAATGACCCCTGTCATCACAATGCTTCATGGCCCTTGTCCTCACAATGCCCCATGACCCCTGTCATCAAATTGCTCCATGTCCCCGTTTATCACAATGCTCTAAATTACCCCTGTAATCACAGTGCTCCATAACCCTTTTCCTTACAATGCTCAATGCCCCTTTTCATCACAGTGAGCCATGAAAACTTTCATCAGAATGCTCCATTACCCCTGTCTCATGTCCCCGTTCTTCACAATGCATCACAATTACCCCTGTAATCACAGTGCTCCATAACCCCTTTCATCACAGTGCTCCATGCCCCCTGTCATCACAATGCTCCATGAACCCTTTCATCACAATGCTCCATTAATCCTTTCATCGCACTGCTCTATGACTTTTGTCATCACAATGCTCCATGCCCTTCTCATCACAATGCTCCATGTTCAATGTAATCACAGTGCTCCACGACCCCTGTCATCACAATGTTCCATGAGACATTTCATCACAAAGCTCCATGACGCTTGTCATCACAATGCTCCATGGCGCTGTGCATCACAATGCTCCATGACCACATTCAGCACAGTGGTCCATGACCCTTTTCATCACAATATTCCATGGCTCTTGCCATCACAATGCCCCATGGCGCTTGTCATCACAATGCTCCATGACCCCTTGTCATCACAATGCCCCATGGCCCCTTTCATCACAATGCTCCATGACCACTTTCATCACAATGCTCCATGTGCCCTGTTCATCACAATGCTCCATGACCCCTTTTCATCACAATGCTCCATGACCATTTTGATCACAAGGCTTCATGCCCTTATCATCACAGTGCTCCATGAACCCTTTCATCACAATGCTCCATGGCCCTACTCATCACAATGCCCGATGACCACTTCCATCACAATGCTCCATGACCCTTTTCATCAAAATGCGCCATGAACATTGTCATAACAAAGCTCCATGACCACGTTCATCACAATGCTCCAGGACCCCTTTCCTTACAATGCTCCATGGCTCTTGTCATCACAAAGCTCCATGGTGCTTGTCATCACAAGGCTCCATGACCACTCTAATCACCATGATCCATGACCCCTTTGATAACAATTCTCCATTACCCCTTTCCTCACAGTGATCCTTGGCACTTTTCATCACAATGCTCCATGATCCCTGTAATCACAATGATCCTTGACCCCTTTCATCACAATGTTCCATGGCCGCTTTCATCACAATGCTCCATAACCCCTGTCATCACAATGCCCCATGACCCATTTCCCCACAATGCTCCCTGAGCCATGTCATCACAATGGTACTTGTCTTTGTCAATACAATGCTCCATGTCCCCTGTAATCAGAGTCTTCCATGACCCCTTTCATCACAGCTCTCCTTAACACTTTTCTCACAATGCTCCATGCCATTGTCATCACAAAGTTTCATGCCCCCTGTCACCACAATGCTCCAAGCCCACTCTCAACACAATGCTCCATGAGACTTGTCTCACAAGGCTCCATGCCCTTTTCATCACAATGCTCCATTCCCCCTGTCATCACAATGCTCCATGCCCCCTTTCATTACAATGTTCCATGCCCCCTGTCATCACAAGGTTCCATGCCCTTATCATCACAATGCTCCATGACACCTGTCTTCGCAATGTTCCACGCACTTATCATCACAATACTCCTTGACCCTTGTCTAAAATGCTACATGGCGGTGACATCACAATGTTCCATGCACCCTGTCATTACAAGGCTCCATGACACTTGTCATCACAATGTTCCATGGCCCCTATCATTCAAAATGCCATAGGACCACTTTCATCACAATGCTCCAAGGCCCTTGTCATCACAATGCCCCATGAACCCTGTCATCACAATGCTCCAGGCCCCCTGTCATCACAATGAGCCATGACACCTTTCATCACAATGCTCCATAACCACTGTCATCACAATGATCCATGGCCCTTGTCATCACAATGCTCCCTGGTGCATGTCATCACAAAGATCCATGACCACTTTCAGCACAATGCTCCATGACCCCTTTCATCAAAATTCTCCATGACCATTGTCATCACAATGCTCCATGAGCCCTGTCATTACAATGCTCCCTGACCCCTGTCATCACCATGATCCATGGCCCTTGTCATCACAGTGCTCCTTCGCTCTTGTCATAACAATGCTCCATGATCGCTGTCATCACAATGATCCATGATTCCTTTCATCACAATTCTCCTTTTCCCCTTTCATCACGATGATCCCTGGAGCTTGTCAAAACAATGCTCCTCGATTCCCTGTAATCACAATGATCCATGACCCCTTTCATGACAATGCTCCATTACCCCACTAATCACAATGATCCATGGTGATTGTCATCACAATGCTCCATGACCCTTGTCATCACAATGCTCCAGGTCGTTGTAATCACAATGTACCATGACACCTTTCACCACAAAGCTCCAAGATCCCTGTCATCACAATGCCTCATGACGCCTATCATCACAATGCTCCATGGCACTTGTCCTCACAATGCTCCATGACCCCTGTCATCACAATCCTCCATAGCGCTTTTCATCACAATCCTCCATGACCACTTTCATCACAATGCTCCATGACCATTTTCATCACAATGCTCCATGACCACTTTCATCACAATGCCCCATGAACTCTGTCATCACAATTCTCCATGGCCCTTGTCATCACAATGCTCCATGCACTTGTCATCACAATTCTCCATGACCCCTGTCATCACAATTCTCCATGACTCTTGTCATCACAGTGCTCCATTGCGCTTGTCATCACAATGATCCAGAGCCTTAGTTCCTGAGTTGGGAGTAGTATCATTGCCTCAATTAGGGAAAATGTCAGTGACTGAGTTGGGAGTAGTGTGAGGGCCCTTGTTAGGGACACTGTCAGTGCCTGAGTTAGGTGTAGTGTCAGGGTTTTATTACATACACTGTCAGTGCCTGAGTTGGGAATAGTGTCAGGGCCTTAGTAATGGACTGTGTCATTGCCTGAGTTAGGAGTAGTGTCAGGGCCTTAGTTAGGAGTAGCATCAGTGCCTTCGTTAGGTATTGTATCAGCGCCTCAGTTAGGAATAGATTCAGGGCCTTATTTTGGGACAGTGTCAGTGCCTGAGTTAGGAGTTTTGTCAGCCTTAGTTAGGGACCTTTTCAGAGCCTGAGTTCGGAGTAATGTCAGGGCCTTCCTTAGGTATTGTATCAGTGCCTGAGTTAGGAATAGTGTCAAGGACTTAGTTAGGGACATTGCCAGGGCATGATTTAGGAGGAGTGTTAGGGTGTGAGTTATCAGCAGTGTCAGGGCCTTAGTTAGTGACAGTGTCAGTTCCTGAGTTAGGAGTAGAGTCAGGGCCTAAGTTAGGGACAGTGCCAGTGCTGAGTTCGTAGTAGTATCAGGGCCTTAGTTAGAGACAGTGTCAGGGCCTGAGTTAGGAGTGGTGTCAGAGTCTTTGTTAGGGACAGTGTCAGTGCCTGAGTTAAGAGTAACGTCACAGCTTTAGTTAGGGCCAGTGTCAGGGCCTTAGTTAAGACCAGTGTCAGGGCCTATGATAGGAATCAGATCAGGGCCTGTGTTACGAGTAGTGTCAGGGCCTATGATAGGAATCAGATCAGGGCCTGTGTTACGAGTAGTGTCAGGGCCTTAGTTAAGGACAGTGTCAGGGCCTGAGTCCTGACTTATTCCTAACTTTCCTCACTAAGGATTTTTGACACTACTGCTAATTCAGGTCCTGATAATATCCCTTACTAAGGCACTGACCCTTTCCCTGGCTAAGGCCCTGAACTTCTCCTAAGTCAGGCCCTGATACTGTTCCTAACAATGGCCCTGACACTACACCTAACTTCGGCCCCGAAATGATACCTAACAAAGGCTCTGTTGCTAGTCCAAACTAAAGCCCTAAAATTGGTCTTAAATAAGGCCTTGACACTAATCCTAACTCAGGCCCTAACACTGTCCCTAGCTAAGGCCCTGACAGTACGCCTAACTCAGGCCCTCGTACGATTCCTAACAATGGCTCTGATGCTAGCCCAAACTAAGGCCCTGAAATTGGTCCTAAATAAGGCCTTGACACGAATCGTAACTCAGGCCCTAGCACTGTCCCTAACTAGGTCTCTGACAGTACACCTAACTCAGACCCTGACACTGTCCCTAAGCAAGGCCCTGACACTACTCCTAACTCAGTCCCTTACACTGTACCTAACAAAGTCACTGATGCCAGGCCTAACTCAGGCCCTGAAACGGTCTGTAACTAAGGCCCTGCTGCCATCAGTATGTAAAGTCCTGACATTATCCTGAGCTAATATCCTGACCTATGTCTTTCCAAGGTCCTGAAACTGTCCCAAAGTAAGCCCTGACGCTGTCCGTAAGTGAAGACCTGAGGCTGTCCCTAACTCAGGCCCTGAAGCTTTCCTTAACTGAAGCCTTGAAGCTGTGACTAACTCAGGCCCTGATCATGTATTTCACGAAGACCTTAATGCTGATCCAGCAAAGACGCTGATGCTGCTCCAAAGTCATGCCCTGACAGTGTGCCCAGCAAAGGGCCTGATGCTAGGCCTCACTCAGGCCCTGTCGCTCTCCCGAAGTCAGGCCCTGACAATGTAACTAACTAAGGCCCTGACTCTACTCCTAACTCAGTCCCGTAAAGTGTACCTAACAAAGGCTCTGATGCTAGTCGTAACTCAGGGCCTGACACTGTCTCTAACTAAGGGCTGCTGCCATCAATATCTAAAGTCCTGACATTATCCGGAGCTAATATCCTGACCCATGTCTTACCAAGGTCCTGAAACTGTCCCAAAGTAAGCCCTGACGCTGTCCATAAGTGAGGCCCTGCAGCTTTCCCTAACTAACTCAGGCCTTGATGCTGTGACTAACTCAGACACTGATCATGTCTTTAACTAAGACCCTAAGGCTGATCCAACAGAGGCCGGGATGCTGCTCCTAAGTCATGCCCTGACAGTGTCCCCAGCTAAGGGTCTGACGCTAGGCCTCACTCAGACCCTATCGCTCTCCCTAAGTCAGGCTCTGATGCTGTCCCTACCTGAAGCCCTAACACTGGTTCTGAATAAGGCCCTGAGAGTCTCAGTAACAAAGGTCTTCACACTATCCTTAGGTCATTTCCTGACACTATCCCTACATGCTAAACTGACACTGTCACTAGCTAATGTCCTGCCTCTTATGCTGACTGAAGCCCTTAGGTTGTGCCTGCCTCAGGCACTGAATTTAGTCCCAAGACCGTGAAATTGTCCCGAACTAAGGCCTAGATGCTCGTCCTACATCTGGCCCTGACACTGTCCCTAACTAAGGCCCTAACACTATTGCTAACTGAGGACCTGACACTGGACCTATCAGGGGCCCGCTACTCCTAACTAACGCCTTGACACTGTCCCTTACTTAGGCCCTGCTACCATCAATATCTAAAGTCCTGACATTATCCTGAGCTAATATCCTAACTCATCTCTTACCAAGGTCCTGAAACTCTCCCTAAGGAAGCCCTGATGCTCTCCCTAAGTGAGGCCTTGAGGCTGTCCCTAACAGAGGCCCTGATAATATCTTTAACATAGCCCCTGAGGCTGATCCTACCGTGGCTCTTATGTTGCTCCTAAGTCATGCCCTGACACTGTCCCTAGCTAAGGCCCTGACGCTAGGCCTCACTCAGGCCCTGTCGCTCTCCCTAAGTCAGGCTCTGACGCTGTCCCTACCCGAAGCCCTGACACTCACTGGTCCTTAATTAGGCCCTGATGCTCTAAGTAACCAAGGTCTTGACACTATCCCTAGGTCATTTCCTGACACTCTCCCTAGATCTTAACCTAACCTTCTCTTTAGCTAATGTCGAGATTAGCTAAAGAGATACTTTAGAACGAGATTCTTTCATCTTCTGAATATGGTTTTCTTAAAAACATAATTTTTATAGTGTTACTAACTTTAAACAAAATGTACTCAACTGCTGTGGAATAGTCCTTCATAGGAGCGTGCATGGTTCACTTCTGCATCTGCTTGTGGTGGTGTTCAAGTTGCTTTCAGCTGTAGATCCTCTTATGCTAGCTAAATCTGTGATTCTGTCCCTAAATGAGGCCCTGAATTTAGGTCCGAAGCCGTGAACCTGTCCCTAACTGAGGCCTGGAGGCGCGTCCTAACGCAAGTGCTGACACTGTCTCGAACTAAGGCCCTGACACTACACCTAACTCAGTCACTGACACTGTACCTAACAAAGGCTCTGATGCTAGTCCTAACTTAGGCCTGACACTGCCTCTAACTAAGGCCCTGCTGCCGTCAATATCTGAACACCTGACATTATCCTGAGCTAATATCCTGACCCATGTCTTACCAAGGTCCTGAAACTTTCCCAAAGTAAGCCCTGACGCTGTCCCTAAGTGAGACCTTGAGGCTGTCCCTAACAGAGGCCCTGATAATATCTTTAATGAAGACCCTAATGCTGATCCTACAGAGGCCTTTATGCTGCTCCTAAGTCATGCCCTGATACTGTCCCTTACTCTGGCCCCAAAGATAGGCCTCACTTAGGCCCTGTTGCTGTACCTTAGTTAGGCTCTGACGCTGTCCGTACATCAAGCCCTGGCACTGGTCCTGATTAAGGCCCTCACGCTGCTGCTAACTAAGGCCCTGATGCTCTCAATGACTAAGGTCTTCTTGTTATCCCTTGGTCATTTCCTTTCACTATCTCTGGCCTGGAACGTGACTCTGTCCCGAGATAATCTCCTGCATCTTATGCTGACTGAAACCCTAATGCTCTCCCTAACTAAGGCCCTGACTACTCCTAACTAAGGCCATGACACTGTCTCTAACAAAGGCCCAGAATCTGTCCCTAATATAGGCCTTGCTGCCAGCAATAACTAAAATCCTGACACTCTCCTGAGATAATATCCTGACCCATTTCTAACCAAGGTCTTGACACTCTCCCTAAGAAAGCCCTGTCGCTGTCTTTAAGTGAAGACCTGAGGCTGTCCGTAACTCAGGCCCTGAAGCTTTCCCTAACTGAGGCCTTGACGTTGTGACTAACGAGGGCTCTGGTCATCTTTAACTAAGAGCCTAAAGCTGATCCAACAAAGGCACTGATGCTGCTCCTAAGTCACTCCCTGACAGTGTCCCCAGCTGAGGGCCTGACATTAGGCCTCACTCAGACCCTGTCGCTCTCCCTAAGTCAGGCCCTGATACTGTCCGTACCTGAAGCACTAACATTGGTTCTGAATAAGGCCCTGATATTCTCAGTAACAAAGGTCTTCACACTATCCTTAGGTCATTTCCTGACACGATTCCTAGCCTTCACCCTAACCCTGTCCCGAGCTACTATCCTACGTCTTATGCTAACTAAAGACCTTATGCTGTGCCTACCTCAGGCACTGAATTTAGTCCCAAGACCGCTAGACTGTCCCTCACTAAGCTCCATGACCTTATCGTCACAATGTTCCGTGACCCCTGTCATCACAATGCTCCATGACCCCTTCCATCACAATGCTCCGTGACCCCTTTCATCAAAATGCGCCATGACCATTGTCATCACAATGCTCCATGACCCCTGGCATCCCAAAGCTCCATGACCACTCTCATTGCAATGCTTCATGACCCTTGTCATCGCAATGCTACATACCATTGTCATCACAATGCTCCATACCCCATGTCATCACATTGGCCCATGACCCTTGTCTCACAATGTTCCATGCTCTTGTGATCACAATGCTCCATGCCCCCTGTCATCACAATGCTCCATGACCCCGGTCATCACAATGCTCCATTACCCTTGTCATCACAAAGCTCCAGGTCCCCTGTCATTCACAAAGCCAAATGACCCCTGTCATCACAATGCTTCATGGCCCTTGTCCTCACAATGCCCCATGACCCCTGTCATCAAATTGCTCCATGTCCCCGTTTATCACAATGCTCTAAATTACCCCTGTAATCACAGTGCTCCATAACCCTTTTCCTTACAATGCTCAATGCCCCTTTTCATCACAGTGAGCCATGAAAACTTTCATCAGAATGCTCCATTACCCCTGTCTCATGTCCCCGTTCTTCACAATGCATCACAATTACCCCTGTAATCACAGTGCTCCATAACCCCTTTCATCACAGTGCTCCATGCCCCCTGTCATCACAATGCTCCATGAACCCTTTCATCACAATGCTCCATTAATCCTTTCATCGCACTGCTCTATGACTTTTGTCATCACAATGCTCCATGCCCTTCTCATCACAATGCTCCATGTTCAATGTAATCACAGTGCTCCACGACCCCTGTCATCACAATGTTCCATGAGACATTTCATCACAAAGCTCCATGACGCTTGTCATCACAATGCTCCATGGCGCTGTGCATCACAATGCTCCATGACCACATTCAGCACAGTGGTCCATGACCCTTTTCATCACAATATTCCATGGCTCTTGCCATCACAATGCCCCATGGCGCTTGTCATCACAATGCTCCATGACCCCTTGTCATCACAATGCCCCATGGCCCCTTTCATCACAATGCTCCATGACCACTTTCATCACAATGCTCCATGTGCCCTGTTCATCACAATGCTCCATGACCCCTTTTCATCACAATGCTCCATGACCATTTTGATCACAAGGCTTCATGCCCTTATCATCACAGTGCTCCATGAACCCTTTCATCACAATGCTCCATGGCCCTACTCATCACAATGCCCGATGACCACTTCCATCACAATGCTCCATGACCCTTTTCATCAAAATGCGCCATGAACATTGTCATAACAAAGCTCCATGACCACGTTCATCACAATGCTCCAGGACCCCTTTCCTTACAATGCTCCATGGCTCTTGTCATCACAAAGCTCCATGGTGCTTGTCATCACAAGGCTCCATGACCACTCTAATCACCATGATCCATGACCCCTTTGATAACAATTCTCCATTACCCCTTTCCTCACAGTGATCCTTGGCACTTTTCATCACAATGCTCCATGATCCCTGTAATCACAATGATCCTTGACCCCTTTCATCACAATGTTCCATGGCCGCTTTCATCACAATGCTCCATAACCCCTGTCATCACAATGCCCCATGACCCATTTCCCCACAATGCTCCCTGAGCCATGTCATCACAATGCTACTTGTCTTTGTCAATACAATGCTCCATGTCCCCTGTAATCAGAGTCTTCCATGACCCCTTTCATCACAGCTCTCCTTAACACTTTTCTCACAATGCTCCATGCCATTGTCATCACAAAGTTTCATGCCCCCTGTCACCACAATGCTCCAAGCCCACTCTCAACACAATGCTCCATGAGACTTGTCTCACAAGGCTCCATGCCCTTTTCATCACAATGCTCCATTCCCCCTGTCATCACAATGCTCCATGCCCCCTTTCATTACAATGTTCCATGCCCCCTGTCATCACAAGGTTCCATGCCCTTATCATCACAATGCTCCATGACACCTGTCTTCGCAATGTTCCACGCACTTATCATCACAATACTCCTTGACCCTTGTCTAAAATGCTACATGGCGGTGACATCACAATGTTCCATGCACCCTGTCATTACAAGGCTCCATGACACTTGTCATCACAATGTTCCATGGCCCCTATCATTCAAAATGCCATAGGACCACTTTCATCACAATGCTCCAAGGCCCTTGTCATCACAATGCCCCATGAACCCTGTCATCACAATGCTCCAGGCCCCCTGTCATCACAATGAGCCATGACACCTTTCATCACAATGCTCCATAACCACTGTCATCACAATGATCCATGGCCCTTGTCATCACAATGCTCCCTGGTGCATGTCATCACAAAGATCCATGACCACTTTCAGCACAATGCTCCATGACCCCTTTCATCAAAATTCTCCATGACCATTGTCATCACAATGCTCCATGAGCCCTGTCATTACAAAGCTCCCTGACCCCTGTCATCACCATGATCCATGGCCCTTCTCATCACAGTGCTCCTTCGCTCTTGTCATAACAATGCTCCATGATCGCTGTCATCACAATGATCCATGATTCCTTTCATCACAATTCTCCTTTTCCCCTTTCATCACGATGATCCCTGGAGCTTGTCAAAACAATGCTCCTCGATTCCCTGTAATCACAATGATCCATGACCCCTTTCATGACAATGCTCCATTACCCCACTAATCACAATGATCCATGGTGATTGTCATCACAATGCTCCATGACCCTTGTCATCACAATGCTCCAGGTCGTTGTAATCACAATGTACCATGACACCTTTCACCACAAAGCTCCAAGATCCCTGTCATCACAATGCCTCATGACGCCTATCATCACAATGCTCCATGGCACTTGTCCTCACAATGCTCCATGACCCCTGTCATCACAATCCTCCATAGCGCTTTTCATCACAATCCTCCATGACCACTTTCATCACAATGCTCCATGACCATTTTCATCACAATGCTCCATGACCAATTTCATCACAATGCCCCATGAACTCTGTCATCACAATTCTCCATGGCCCTTGTCATCACAATGCTCCATGCACTTGTCATCACAATTCTCCATGACCCCTGTCATCACAATTCTCCATGACTCTTGTCATCACAGTGCTCCATTGCGCTTGTCATCACAATGATCCAGAGCCTTAGTTCCTGAGTTGGGAGTAGTATCATTGCCTCAATTAGGGAAAATGTCAGTGACTGAGTTGGGAGTAGTGTGAGGGCCCTTGTTAGGGACACTGTCAGTGCCTGAGTTAGGTGTAGTGTCAGGGTTTTATTACATACACTGTCAGTGCCTGAGTTGGGAATAGTGTCAGGGCCTTAGTAATGGACTGTGTCATTGCCTGAGTTAGGAGTAGTGTCAGGGCCTTAGTTAGGAGTAGCATCAGTGCCTTCGTTAGGTATTGTATCAGCGCCTCAGTTAGGAATAGATTCAGGGCCTTATTTTGGGACAGTGTCAGTGCCTGAGTTAGGAGTTTTGTCAGCCTTAGTTAGGGACCTTTTCAGAGCCTGAGTTCGGAGTAATGTCAGGGCCTTCCTTAGGTATTGTATCAGTGCCTGAGTTAGGAATAGTGTCAAGGACTTAGTTAGGGACATTGCCAGGGCATGATTTAGGAGGAGTGTTAGGGTGTGAGTTATCAGCAGTGTCAGGGCCTTAGTTAGTGACAGTGTCAGTTCCTGAGTTAGGAGTAGAGTCAGGGCCTAAGTTAGGGACAGTGCCAGTGCTGAGTTCGTAGTAGTATCAGGGCCTTAGTTAGAGACAGTGTCAGGGCCTGAGTTAGGAGTGGTGTCAGAGTCTTTGTTAGGGACAGTGTCAGTGCCTGAGTTAAGAGTAACGTCACAGCTTTAGTTAGGGCCAGTGTCAGGGCCTTAGTTAAGACCAGTGTCAGGGCCTATGATAGGAATCAGATCAGGGCCTGTGTTACGAGTAGTGTCAGGGCCTATGATAGGAATCAGATCAGGGCCTGTGTTACGAGTAGTGTCAGGGCCTTAGTTAAGGACAGTGTCAGGGCCTGAGTCCTGACTTATTCCTAACTTTCCTCACTAAGGATTTTTGACACTACTGCTAATTCAGGTCCTGATAATATCCCTTACTAAGGCACTGACCCTTTCCCTGGCTAAGGCCCTGAACTTCTCCTAAGTCAGGCCCTGATACTGTCCCTAACAATGGCCCTGACACTACACCTAACTTCGGCCCCGAAATGATACCTAACAAAGGCTCTGTTGCTAGTCCAAACTAAAGCCCTAAAATTGGTCTTAAATAAGGCCTTGACACTAATCCTAACTCAGGCCCTAACACTGTCCCTAGCTAAGGCCCTGACAGTACGCCTAACTCAGGCCCTCGTACGATTCCTAACAATGGCTCTGATGCTAGCCCAAACTAAGGCCCTGAAATTGGTCCTAAATAAGGCCTTGACACGAATCGTAACTCAGGCCCTAGCACTGTCCCTAACTAGGTCTCTGACAGTACACCTAACTCAGACCCTGACACTGTCCCTAAGCAAGGCCCTGACACTACTCCTAACTCAGTCCCTTACACTGTACCTAACAAAGTCACTGATGCCAGGCCTAACTCAGGCCCTGAAACGGTCTGTAACTAAGGCCCTGCTGCCATCAGTATGTAAAGTCCTGACATTATCCTGAGCTAATATCCTGACCTATGTCTTTCCAAGGTCCTGAAACTGTCCCAAAGTAAGCCCTGACGCTGTCCGTAAGTGAAGACCTGAGGCTGTCCCTAACTCAGGCCCTGAAGCTTTCCTTAACTGAAGCCTTGAAGCTGTGACTAACTCAGGCCCTGATCATGTATTTCACGAAGACCTTAATGCTGATCCAGCAAAGACGCTGATGCTGCTCCAAAGTCATGCCCTGACAGTGTGCCCAGCAAAGGGCCTGATGCTAGGCCTCACTCAGGCCCTGTCGCTCTCCCGAAGTCAGGCCCTGACAATGTAACTAACTAAGGCCCTGACTCTACTCCTAACTCAGTCCCGTAAAGTGTACCTAACAAAGGCTCTGATGCTAGTCGTAACTCAGGGCCTGACACTGTCTCTAACTAAGGGCTGCTGCCATCAATATCTAAAGTCCTGACATTATCCGGAGCTAATATCCTGACCCATGTCTTACCAAGGTCCTGAAACTGTCCCAAAGTAAGCCCTGACGCTGTCCATAAGTGAGGCCCTGCAGCTTTCCCTAACTAACTCAGGCCTTGATGCTGTGACTAACTCAGACACTGATCATGTCTTTAACTAAGACCCTAAGGCTGATCCAACAGAGGCCGGGATGCTGCTCCTAAGTCATGCCCTGACAGTGTCCCCAGCTAAGGGTCTGACGCTAGGCCTCACTCAGACCCTATCGCTCTCCCTAAGTCAGGCTCTGATGCTGTCCCTACCTGAAGCCCTAACACTGGTTGTGAATAAGGCCCTGAGAGTCTCAGTAACAAAGGTCTTCACACTATCCTTAGGTCATTTCCTGACACTATCCCTACATGCTAAACTGACACTGTCACTAGCTAATGTCCTGCCTCTTATGCTGACTGAAGCCCTTAGGTTGTGCCTGCCTCAGGCACTGAATTTAGTCCCAAGACCGTGAAATTGTCCCGAACTAAGGCCTAGATGCTCGTCCTACATCTGGCCCTGACACTGTCCCTAACTAAGGCCCTAACACTATTGCTAACTGAGGACCTGACACTGGACCTATCAGGGGCCCGCTACTCCTAACTAACGCCTTGACACTGTCCCTTACTTAGGCCCTGCTACCATCAATATCTAAAGTCCTGACATTATCCTGAGCTAATATCCTAACTCATCTCTTACCAAGGTCCTGAAACTCTCCCTAAGGAAGCCCTGATGCTCTCCCTAAGTGAGGCCTTGAGGCTGTCCCTAACAGAGGCCCTGATAATATCTTTAACATAGCCCCTGAGGCTGATCCTACCGTGGCTCTTATGTTGCTCCTAAGTCATGCCCTGACACTGTCCCTAGCTAAGGCCCTGACGCTAGGCCTCACTCAGGCCCTGTCGCTCTCCCTAAGTCAGGCTCTGACGCTGTCCCTACCCGAAGCCCTGACACTCACTGGTCCTTAATTAGGCCCTGATGCTCTAAGTAACCAAGGTCTTGACACTATCCCTAGGTCATTTCCTGACACTCTCCCTAGATCTTAACCTAACCTTCTCTTTAGCTAATGTCGAGATTAGCTAAAGAGATACTTTAGAACGAGATTCTTTCATCTTCTGAATATGGTTTTCTTAAAAACATAATTTTTATAGTGTTACTAACTTTAAACAAAATGTACTCAACTGCTGTGGAATAGTCCTTCATAGGAGCGTGCATGGTTCACTTCTGCATCTGCTTGTGGTGGTGTTCAAGTTGCTTTCAGCTGTAGATCCTCTTATGCTAGCTAAATCTGTGATTCTGTCCCTAAATGAGGCCCTGAATTTAGGTCCGAAGCCGTGAACCTGTCCCTAACTGAGGCCTGGAGGCGCGTCCTAACGCAAGTGCTGACACTGTCTCGAACTAAGGCCCTGACACTACACCTAACTCAGTCACTGACACTGTACCTAACAAAGGCTCTGATGCTAGTCCTAACTTAGGCCTGACACTGCCTCTAACTAAGGCCCTGCTGCCGTCAATATCTGAACACCTGACATTATCCTGAGCTAATATCCTGACCCATGTCTTACCAAGGTCCTGAAACTTTCCCAAAGTAAGCCCTGACGCTGTCCCTAAGTGAGACCTTGAGGCTGTCCCTAACAGAGGCCCTGATAATATCTTTAATGAAGACCCTAATGCTGATCCTACAGAGGCCTTTATGCTGCTCCTAAGTCATGCCCTGATACTGTCCCTTACTCTGGCCCCAAAGATAGGCCTCACTTAGGCCCTGTTGCTGTACCTTAGTTAGGCTCTGACGCTGTCCGTACATCAAGCCCTGGCACTGGTCCTGATTAAGGCCCTCACGCTGCTGCTAACTAAGGCCCTGATGCTCTCAATGACTAAGGTCTTCTTGTTATCCCTTGGTCATTTCCTTTCACTATCTCTGGCCTGGAACCTGACTCTGTCCCGAGATAATCTCCTGCATCTTATGCTGACTGAAACCCTAATGCTCTCCCTAACTAAGGCCCTGACTACTCCTAACTAAGGCCATGACACTGTCTCTAACAAAGGCCCAGAATCTGTCCCTAATATAGGCCTTGCTGCCAGCAATAACTAAAATCCTGACACTCTCCTGAGATAATATCCTGACCCATTTCTAACCAAGGTCTTGACACTCTCCCTAAGAAAGCCCTGTCGCTGTCTTTAAGTGAAGACCTGAGGCTGTCCGTAACTCAGGCCCTGAAGCTTTCCCTAACTGAGGCCTTGACGTTGTGACTAACGAGGGCTCTGGTCATCTTTAACTAAGAGCCTAAAGCTGATCCAACAAAGGCACTGATGCTGCTCCTAAGTCACTCCCTGACAGTGTCCCCAGCTGAGGGCCTGACATTAGGCCTCACTCAGACCCTGTCGCTCTCCCTAAGTCAGGCCCTGATACTGTCCCTACCTGAAGCACTAACATTGGTTCTGAATAAGGCCCTGATATTCTCAGTAACAAAGGTCTTCACACTATCCTTAGGTCATTTCCTGACACGATTCCTAGCCTTCACCCTAACCCTGTCCCGAGCTACTATCCTACGTCTTATGCTAACTAAAGACCTTATGCTGTGCCTACCTCAGGCACTGAATTTAGTCCCAAGACCGCTAGACTGTCCCTCACTAAGCTCCATGACCTTATCGTCACAATCTTCCGTGACCACTGTCATCACAATGCTCCACGCCCTTATCATCACAATGCCCCATGACCCCTGTCATCACAATGCTCCATGACCCCTTCCATCACAATGCTCCGTGACCCCTTTCATCAAAATGCGCCATGACCATTGTCATCACAATGCTCCATGACCCCTGGCATCCCAAAGCTCCATGACCACTCTCATTGCAATGCTTCATGACCCTTGTCATCGCAATGCTACATACCATTGTCATCACAATGCTCCATACCCCATGTCATCACATTGGCCCATGACCCTTGTCTCACAATGTTCCATGCTCTTGTGATCACAATGCTCCATGCCCCCTGTCATCACAATGCTCCATGACCCCGGTCATCAAAATGCTCCATTACCATTGTCATCACAAAGCTCCAGGTCCCCTGTCATTCACAAAGCCAAATGACCCCTGTCATCACAATGCTTCATGGCCCTTGTCCTCACAATGCCCCATGACCCCTGTCATCAAATTGCTCCATGTCCCCGTTTATCACAATGCTTTAAATTACACCTGTAATCACAGTGCTCCATAACCCTTTTCCTTACAATGCTCAATGCCCCTTTTCATCACAATGAGCCATGAAAACTTTCATCAGAATGCTCCATTACCCCTGTCTCATGTCCCCGTTCTTCACAATGCATCACAATTACCCCTGTAATCACAGTGCTCCATAACCCCTTTCATCACAGTGCTCCATGCCCCCTGTCATCAAAATGCTCCATGAACCCTTTCATCACAATGCTCCATTAATCCTTTCATCGCACTGCTCTATGACTTTTGTCATCACAATGCTCCATGCCCTTCTCATCACAATGCTCCATGGCCTTTGTCATCACAATGCTCCATGTTCAATGTAATCACAGTGCTCCACGACCCCTGTCATCACAATGTTCCATGAGACATTTCATCACAAAGCTCCATGACGCTTGTCATCACAATGCTCCATGGCGCTGTGCATCACAATGCTCCATGATCACATTCAGCACAGTGGTCCATGACCCTTTTCATCACAATATTCCATGGCTCTTGCCATCACAATGCCCCATGGCGCTTGTCATCACAATGCTCCATGACCCCTTGTCATCACAATGCCCCATGGCCCCTTTCATCACAATGCTCCATGACCACTTTCATCACAATGCTCCATGTGCCCTGTTCATCACAATGCTCCATGACCCCTTTTCATCACAATGCTCCATGACCATTTTGATCACAAGGCTTCATGCCCTTATCATCACAGTGCTCCATGAACCCTTTCATCACAATGCTCCATGGCCCTTCTCATCACAATGCCCGATGACCACTTCCATCACAATGCTCCATGACCCTTTTCATCAAAATGCGCCATGAACATTGTCATAACAAAGATCCATGACCACGTTCATCACAATGCTCCAGGACCCCTTTCCTTACAATGCTCCATGGCTCTTGTCATCACAAAGCTCCATGGCGCTTGTCATCACAAGGCTCCATGACCACTGGAATCACCATGATCCATGACCCCTTTGATAACAATTCTCCATTACCCCTTTCCTCAGAGTGATCCTTGGCACTTGTCATCACAATGCTCCATGATCCCTGTAATCACAATGATCCTTGACCCCTTTCATCACAATGTTCCATGGCCGCTTTCATCACAATGCTCCATAACCCCTGTCATCACAATGCCCCATGACCCATTTCCCCACAATGCTCCCTGAGCCATGTCATCACAATGCTACTTGTCTTTGTCAATACAATGCTCCATGTCCCCTGTAATCAGAGTCTTCCATGACCCCTTTCATCACAGCTCTCCTTAACACTTTTCTCACAATGCTCCATGCCATTGTCATCACAAAGTTTCATGCCCCCTGTCACCACAATGCTCCAAGCCCACTCTCAACACAATGCTCCATGAGACTTGTCTCACAAGGCTCCATGCCCTTTTCATCACAATGCTCCATTCCCCCTGTCATCACAATGCTCCATGCCCCCTTTCATTACAATGTTCCATGCCCCCTGTCATCACAAGGTTCCATGCCCTTATCATCACAATGCTCCATGACACCTGTCTTCGCAATGTTCCACGCACTTATCATCACAATACTCCTTGACCCTTGTCTAAAATGCTACATGGCGGTGACATCACAATGTTCCATGCACCCTGTCATTACAAGGCTCCATGACACTTGTCATCACAATGTTCCATGGCAGCTATCATTCAAAATGCCATATGACCACTTTCATCACAATGCTCTAAGGCCCTTGTCATCACAATTCCCCATGAACCCTGTCATCATAATGCTCCAGGCCCCCTGTCATCACAATGAGCCATGACACCTTTCATCACAATGCTCCATAACCACTGTCATCACAATGATCCATGGCCCTTGTCATCACAATGCTCCCTGGTGCATGTCATCACAAAGATCCATGACCACTTTCAGCACAATGCTCCATGACCCCTTTCATCAAAATTCTCCATGACCATTGTCATCACAATGCTCCATGAGCCCTGTCATTACAATGCTCCCTGACCCCTGTCATCACCATGATCCATGGCCCTTCTCATCACAGTGCTCCTTCGCTCTTGTCATAACAATGCTCCATGATCGCTGTCATCACAATGATCCATGATTCCTTTCATCACAATTCTCCTTTTCCCCTTTCATCACGATGATCCCTGGAGCTTGTCAAAACAATGCTCCTCGATTCCCTGTAATCACAATGATCCATGACCCCTTTCATGACAATGCTCCATTACCCCACTAATCACAATGATCCATGGTGATTGTCATCACAATGCTCCATGACCCTTGTCATCACTATGCTCCAGGTCGTTGTAATCACAATGTACCATGACACCTTTCACCACAAAGCTCCAAGATCCCTGTCATCACAATGCCCCATGACGCCTATCATCACAATGCTCCATGGCACTTGTCCTCACAATGCTCCATGACCCCTGTCATCACAATCCTCCATAGCGCTTTTCATCACAATCCTCCATGACCACTTGCATCACAATGCTCCATGACCATTTTCATCACAATGCTCCATGACCACTTTCATCACAATGCCCCATGAACTCTGTCATCACAATGCTCCATGGCCCTTGTCATCACAATTCTCCATGACCCTTGTCATCACAGTGCTCCATGGCGCTTGTCATCACAATGATCCAGAGCCTTAGTTCCTGAGTTGGGAGTAGTATCATTGCCTCAATTAGGGAAAATGTCAGTGACTGAGTTGGGAGTAGTGTGAGGGCCCTTGTTAGGGACACTGTCAGTGCCTGAGTTAGGTGTAGTGTCAGGGTTTTATTACATACACTGTCAGTGCCTGAGTTGGGAATAGTGTCAGGGCCTTAGTTATGGACTGTGTCATTGCCTGAGTTAGGAGTAGTGTCAGGGCCTTAGTTAGGAGTAGCATCAGTGCCTTCGTTAGGTATTGTATCAGCGCCTCAGTTAGGAATAGATTCAGGGCCTTATTTTGGGACAGTGTCAGTGCCTGAGTTAGGAGTTTTGTCAGCCTTAGTTAGGGACCTTTTCAGAGCCTGAGTTCGGAGTAATGTCAGGGCCTTCCTTAGGTATTGTATCAGTGCCTGAGTTAGGAATAGTGTCAAGGCCTTAGTTAGGGACATTGCCAGGGCATGATTTAGGAGGAGTGTTAGGGTGTGAGTTATGAACAGTGTCAGGGCCTTAGTTAGTGACAGTGTCAGTTCCTGAGTTAGGAGTAGAGTCAGGGCCTAAGTTAGGGACAGTGCCAGTGCTGAGTTCGTAGTAGTATCAGGGCCTTAGTTAGAGACAGTGTCAGGGCCTGAGTTAGGAGTAATGTCAGAGGCTTTGTTAGGGACAGTGTCAGTGCCTGAGTTAAGAGTAACGTCACAGCTTTAGTTAGGGCCAGTGTCAGGGCCTTAGTTAAGACCAGTGTCAGGGCCTATGATAGGAATCAGATCAGGGCCTGTGTTACGAGTAGTGTCAGGGCCTATGATAGGAATCAGATCAGGGCCTTTGTTACGAGTAGTGTCAGGGCCTTAGTTAAGGACAGTGTCAGGGCCTGAGTCCTGACTTATTCCTAACTTTCCTCACTAAGGATTTTTGACACTACTGCTAATTCAGGTCCTGATAATATCCCTTACTAAGGCCCTGACCCTTTCCCTGGCTAAGGCCCTGAACTTCTCGTAAGTCAGGCCCTGATACTGTCCCTAACAATGGCCCTGACACTACACCTAACTTCGGCCCCGAAATGATACCTAACAAAGGCTCTGTTGCTAGTCCAAACTAAAGCCCTAAAATTGGTCTTAAATAAGGCCTTGACACTAATCCTAACTCAGGCCCTAACACTGTCCCTAGCTAAGGCCCTGACAGTACGCCTAACTCAGGCCCTCGTACGATTCCTAACAATGGCTCTGATGCTAGCCCAAACTAAGGCCCTGAAATTGGTCCTAAATAAGGCCTTGACACGAATCGTAACTCAGGCCCTAGCACTGTCCCTAACTAGGTCTCTGACAGTACACCTAACTCAGACCCTGACACTGTCCCTAAGCAAGGCCCTGACACTACTCCTAACTCAGTCCCTTACACTGTACCTAACAAAGTCACTGTTGCTAGGCCTAACTCAGGCCCTGAAAGTGTCTGTAACTAAGGCCCTGCTGCCATCAGTATGTAAAGTCCTGACATTATCCTGAGAAAATATCCTGTCCTATGTCTTTCCAAGGTCCTGAAACTGTCCCAAAGTAAGCCCTGACGCTGTCCGTAAGTGAAGACCTGAGGCTGTCCCTAACTCAGGCCCTGAAGCTTTCCTTAACTGAAGCCTTGAAGCTGTGACTAACTCAGGCCCTGATCATGTATTTCACGAAGACCTTAATGCTGATCCAGCAAAGACGCTGATGCTGCTCCAAAGTCATGCCCTGACAGTGTGCCCAGCAAAGGGCCTGATGCTAGGCCTCACTCAGGCCCTGTCGCTCTCCCGAAGTCAGGCCCTGACACTGTCACTAAGTAAGGCCCTGACTCTACTCCTAACTCAGTCCCGTAAAGTGTGCCTAACAAAGGCTCTGATGCTAGTCGTAACTCAGGGCCTGACACTGTCTCTAACTAAGGGCTGCTGCCATCAATATCTAAAGTCCTGACATTATCCGGAGCTAATATCCTGACCCATGTCTTACCAAGGTCCTGAAACTCTCCAAAAGTAAGCCCTGACGCTGTCCCTAAGTGAGGCCCTGCAGCTTTCCCTAACTAACTCAGGCCTTGATGCTGTGACTAACTCAGACACTGATCATGTCTTTAACTAAGACCCTAAGGCTGATCCAACAGAGGCCGGGATGCTGCTCCTAAGTCATGCCCTGACAGTGTCCCCAGCTAAGGGTCTGACGCTAGGCCTCACTCAGACCCTATCGCTCTCCCTAAGTCAGGCTCTGATGCTGTCCCTACCTGAAGCCCTAACACTGGTTCTGAATAAGGCCCTGAGAGTCTCAGTAACAAAGGTCTTCACACTATCCTTAGGTCATTTCCTGACACTATCCCTACATGTTAAACTGACACTGTCACTAGCTAATGTCCTGCCTCTTATGCTGACTGAAGCCCTTAGGTTGTGCCTGCCTCAGGCACTGAATTTAGTCCCAAGACTGTGAAACTGTCCCGAACTAAGGCCTAGATGCTCGTCCTACATCTGGCCCTGACACTGTCCCTAACTAAGGCCCTAACACTATTGCTAACTGAGGACCTGACACTGGACCTATCAGGGGCCCGCTACTCCTAACTAACGCCTTGACACTGTCCCTTACTTAGGCCCTGCTACCATCAATATCTAAAGTCCTGACATTATCCTGAGCTAATATCCTAACTCATCTCTTACCAAGGTCCTGAAACTCTCCCTAAGGAAGCCCTGATGCTCTCCCTAAGTGAGGCCTTGAGGCTGTCCCTAACAGAGGCCCTGATAATATCTTTAACATAGCCCCTGAGGCTGATCCTACCGTGGCTCTTATGTTGCTCCTAAGTCATGCCCTGACACTGTCCCTAGCTAAGGCCCTGACGCTGGGCCTCACTCAGGCCCTGTCGCTCTCCCTAAGTCAGGCTCTGACGCTGTCCCTACCCGAAGCCCTGACACTCACTGGTCCTTAATTAGGCCCTGATGCTCTAAGTAACCAAGGTCTTGACACTATCCCTAGGTCATTTCCTGACACTCTCCCTAGATCTTAACCTAACCTTCTCTTTAGCTAATGTCGAGATTAGCTAAAGAGATTCTTTAGAACGAGATTCTTTCATCTTCTGAATATGGTTTTCTTAAAAACATAATTTTTATAGTGTTACTAACTTTAAACAAAATGTACTCAACTGCTGTGGAATAGTCCTTCATAGGAGCGTGCATGGTTCACTTCTGCATCTGCTTGTGGTGGTGTTCAAGTTGCTTTCAGCTGTAGATCCTCTTATGCTAGCTAAATCTGTGATTCTGTCCCTAAATGAGGCCCTGAATTTAGGTCCGAAGCCGTGAACCTGTCCCTAACTGAGGCCTGGAGGCGCGTCCTAACGCAAGTGCTGACACTGTCTCGAACTAAGGCCCTGACACTACACCTAACTCAGTCACTGACACTGTACCTAACAAAGGCTCTGATGCTAGTCCTAACTTAGGCCTGACACTGCCTCTAACTAAGGCCCTGCTGCCGTCAATATCTGAACACCTGACATTATCCTGAGCTAATATCCTGACCCATGTCTTACCAAGGTCCTGAAACTTTCCCAAAGTAAGCCCTGACGCTGTCCCTAAGTGAGACCTTGAGGCTGTCCCTAACAGAGGCCCTGATAATATCTTTAATGAAGACCCTAATGCTGATCCTACAGAGGCCTTTATGCTGCTCCTAAGTCATGCCCTGATACTGTCCCTTACTCAGGCCCCAAAGATAGGCCTCACTTAGGCCCTGTTGCTGTACCTTAGTTAGGCTCTGACGCTGTCCGTACATCAAGCCCTGGCACTGGTCCTGATTAAGGCCCTCACGCTGCTGCTAACTAAGGCCCTGATGCTCTCAATGACTAAGGTCTTCTCGTTATCCCTTGGTCATTTCCTTTCACTATCTCTAGCCTGGAACCTGACTCTGTCCCGAGATAATCTCCTGCATCTTATGCTGACTGAAACCCTAATGCTCTCCCTAACTAAGGCCCTGACTACTCCTAACTAAGGCCATGACACTGTCTCTAACAAAGGCCCAGAATCTGTCCCTAATATAGGCCCTGCTGCCAGCAATAACTAAAATCCTGACACTCTCCTGAGATAATATCCTGACCCATTTCTAACCAAGGTCTTGACACTCTCCCTAAGAAAGCCCTGTCGCTGTCTTTAAGTGAAGACCTGAGGCTGTCCGTAACTCAGGCCCTGAAGCTTTCCCTAACTGAGGCCTTGACGCTGTGACTAACTAGGGCTCTGGTCATCTTTAACTAAGAGCCTAAAGCTGATCCAACAAAGGCACTGATGCTGCTCCTAAGTCACTCCCTGACAGTGTCCCCAGCTGAGCGCCTGACATTAGGCCTCACTCAGACCCTGTCGCTCTCCCTAAGTCAGGCCCTGATACTGTCCCTACCTGAAGCACTAACATTGGTTCTGAATAAGGCCCTGATATTCTCAGTAACAAAGGTCTTCACACTATCCTTAGGTCATTTCCTGACACGATTCCTAGCCTTCACCCTAACCCTGTCCCGAGCTACTATCCTACGTCTTATGCTAACTAAAGACCTTATGCTGTGCCTACCTCAGGCACTGAATTTAGTCCCAAGACCGCTAGACTGTCCCTCACTAAGCTCCATGACCTTATCGTCACAATGTTCCGTGACCACTGTCATCACAATGCTCCACGCCCTTATCATCACAATGCCCCATGACCCCTGTCATCACAATGCTCCATGACCCCTTCCATCACAATGCTCCGTGACCCCTTTCATCAAAATGCGCCATGACCATTGTCATCACAATGCTCCATGACCCCTGGCATCCCAAAGCTCCATGACCACTCTCATTGCAATGCTTCATGACCCTTGTCATCGCAATGCTACATACCATTGTCATCACAATGCTCCATACCCCATGTCATCACATTGGCCCATGACCCTTGTCTCACAATGTTCCATGCTCTTGTGATCACAATGCTCCATGCCCCCTGTCATCACAATGCTCCATGACCCCGGTCATCACAATGCTCCATTACCATTGTCATCACAAAGCTCCAGGTCCCCTGTCATTCACAAGGCCAAATGACCCCTGTCATCACAATGCTTCATGGCCCTTGTCCTCACAATGCCCCATGACCCCTGTCATCAAATTGCTCCATGTCCCCGTTTATCACAATGCTTTAAATTACACCTGTAATCACAGTGCTCCATAACCCTTTTCCTTACAATGCTCAATGCCCCTTTTCATCACAATGAGCCATGAAAACTTTCATCAGAATGCTCCATTACCCCTGTCTCATGTCCCCGTTCTTCACAATGCATCACAATTACCCCTGTAATCACAGTGCTCCATAACCCCTTTCATCACAATGCTCCATGCCCCCTGTCATCAAAATGCTCCATGAACCCTTTCATCACAATGCTCCATTAATCCTTTCATCGCACTGCTCTATGACTTTTGTCATCACAATGCTCCATGCCCTTCTCATCACAATGCTCCATGGCCTTTGTCATCACAATGCTCCATGTTCAATGTAATCACAGTGCTCCACGACCCCTGTCATCACAATGTTCCATGAGACATTTCATCACAAAGCTCCATGACGCTTGTCATCACAATGCTCCATGGCGCTGTGCATCACAATGCTCCATGATCACATTCAGCACAGTGGTCCATGACCCTTTTCATCACAATATTCCATGGCTCTTGCCATCACAATGCCCCATGGCGCTTGTCATCACAATGCTCCATGACCCCTTGTCATCACAATGCCCCATGGCCCCTTTCATCACAATGCTCCATGACCACTTTCATCACAATGCTCCATGTGCCCTGTTCATCACAATGCTCCATGACCCCTTTTCATCACAATGCTCCATGACCATTTTGATCACAAGGCTTCATGCCCTTATCATCACAGTGCTCCATGAACCCTTTCATCACAATGCTCCATGGCCCTTCTCATCACAATGCCCGATGACCACTTCCATCACAATGCTCCATGACCCTTTTCATCAAAATGCGCCATGAACATTGTCATAACAAAGATCCATGACCACGTTCATCACAATGCTCCAGGACCCCTTTCCTTACAATGCTCCATGGCTCTTGTCATCACAAAGCTCCATGGCGCTTGTCATCACAAGGCTCCATGACCACTGGAATCACCATGATCCATGACCCCTTTGATAACAATTCTCCATTACCCCTTTCCTCAGAGTGATCCTTGGCACTTGTCATCACAATGCTCCATGATCCCTGTAATCACAATGATCCTTGACCCCTTTCATCACAATGTTCCATGGCCGCTTTCATCACAATGCTCCATAACCCCTGTCATCACAATGCCCCATGACCCATTTCCCCACAATGCTCCCTGAGCCATGTCATCACAATGCTACTTGTCTTTGTCAATACAATGCTCCATGTCCCCTGTAATCAGAGTCTTCCATGACCCCTTTCATCACAGCTCTCCTTAACACTTTTCTCACAATGCTCCATGCCATTGTCATCACAAAGTTTCATGCCCCCTGTCACCACAATGCTCCAAGCCCACTCTCAACACAATGCTCCATGAGACTTGTCTCACAAGGCTCCATGCCCTTTTCATCACAATGCTCCATTCCCCCTGTCATCACAATGCTCCATGCCCCCTTTCATTACAATGTTCCATGCCCCCTGTCATCACAAGGTTCCATGCCCTTATCATCACAATGCTCCATGACACCTGTCTTCGCAATGTTCCACGCACTTATCATCACAATACTCCTTGACCCTTGTCTAAAATGCTACATGGCGGTGACATCACAATGTTCCATGCACCCTGTCATTACAAGGCTCCATGACACTTGTCATCACAATGTTCCATGGCCCCTATCATTCAAAATGCCATAGGACCACTTTCATCACAATGCTCCAAGGCCCTTGTCATCACAATGCCCCATGAACCCTGTCATCACAATGCTCCAGGCCACCTGTCATCACAATGAGCCATGACACCTTTCATCACAATGCTCCATAACCACTGTCATCACAATGATCCATGGCCCTTGTCATCACAATGCTCCCTGGTGCATGTCATCACAAAGATCCATGACCACTTTCAGCACAATGCTCCATGACCCCTTTCATCAAAATTCTCCATGACCATTGTCATCACAATGCTCCATGAGCCCTGTCATTACAATGCTCCCTGACCCCTGTCATCACCATGATCCATGGCCCTTGTCATCACAGTGCTCCTTCGCTCTTGTCATAACAATGCTCCATGATCGCTGTCATCACAATGATCCATGATTCCTTTCATCACAATTCTCCTTTTCCCCTTTCATCACGATGATCCCTGGAGCTTGTCAAAACAATGCTCCTCGATTCCCTGTAATCACAATGATCCATGACCCCTTTCATGACAATGCTCCATTACCCCACTAATCACAATGATCCATGGTGATTGTCATCACAATGCTCCATGACCCTTGTCATCACAATGCTCCAGGTCGTTGTAATCACAATGTACCATGACACCTTTCACCACAAAGCTCCAAGATCCCTGTCATCACAATGCCCCATGACGCCTATCATCACAATGCTCCATGGCACTTGTCCTCACAATGCTCCATGACCCCTGTCATCACAATCCTCCATAGCGCTTTTCATCACAATGCTCCATGACCACTTTCATCACAATGCCCCATGAACTCTGTCATCACAATTCTCCATGGCCCTTGTCATCACAATGCTCCATGCACTTGTCATCACAATTCTCCATGACCCCTGTCATCACAATTCTCCATGACTCTTGTCATCACAGTGCTCCATTGCGCTTGTCATCACAATGATCCAGAGCCTTAGTTCCTGAGTTGGGAGTAGTATCATTGCCTCAATTAGGGAAAATGTCAGTGACTGAGTTGGGAGTAGTGTGAGGGCCCTTGTTAGGGACACTGTCAGTGCCTGAGTTCGGTGTAGTGTCAGGGTTTTATTACATACACTGTCAGTGCCTGAGTTGGGAATAGTGTCAGGGCCTTAGTTATGGACTGTGTCATTGCCTGAGTTAGGAGTAGTGTCAGGGCCTTAGTTAGGAGTAGCATCAGTGCCTTCGTTAGGTATTGTATCAGCGCCTCAGTTAGGAATAGATTCAGGGCCTTATTTTGGGACAGTGTCAGTGCCTGAGTTAGGAGTTTTGTCAGCCTTAGTTAGGGACCTTTTCAGGGCCTGAGTTCGGAGTAATGTCAGGGCCTTCCTTAGGTATTGTATCAGTGCCTGAGTTAGGAATAGTGTCAAGGTCTTAGTTAGGGACATTGCCAGGGCATGATTTAGGAGGAGTGTTAGGGTGTGAGTTATGAACAGTGTCAGGGCCTTAGTTAGTGACAGTGTCAGTTCCTGAGTTAGGAGTAGAGTCAGGGCCTAAGTTAGGGACAGTGCCAGTGCTGAGTTCGTAGTAGTATCAGGGCCTTAGTTAGAGACAGTGTCAGGGCCTGAGTTAGGAGTAGTGTCAGAGGCTTTGTTAGGGACAGTGTCAGTGCCTGAGTTAAGAGTAACGTCACAGCTTTAGTTAGGGCCAGTGTCAGGGCCTTAGTTAAGACCAGTGTCAGGGCCTATGATAGGAATCAGATCAGGGCCTGTGTTACGAGTAGTGTCAGGGCCTATGATAGGAATCAGATCAGGGCCTGTGTTACGAGTAGTGTCAGGGCCTTAGTTAAGGACAGTGTCAGGGCCTGAATCCTGACTTATTCCTAACTTTCCTCACTAAGGATTTTTGACACTACTGCTAATTCAGGTCCTGATAATATCCCTTACTAAGGCCCTGACCCTTTCCCTGGCTAAGGCCCTGAACTTCTCCTAAGTCAGGCCCTGATACTGTCCCTAACAATGGCCCTGACACTACACCTAACTTCGGTCCCGAAATGATACCTAACAAAGGCTCTGTTGCTAGTCCAAACTAAAGCCCTAAAATTGGTCTTAAATAAGGCCTTGACACTAATCCTAACTCAGGCCCTAACACTGTCCCTAGCTAAGGCCCTGACAGTACGCCTAACTCAGGCCCTCGTACGATTCCTAACAATGGCTCTGATGCTAGCCCAAACTAAGGCCCTGAAATTGGTCCTAAATAAGGCCTTGACACGAATCGTAACTCAGGCCCTAGCACTGTCCCTAACTAGGTCTCTGACAGTACACCTTACTCAGACCCTGACACTGTCCCTAAGCAAGGCCCTGACACTACTCCTAACTCAGTCCCTTACACTGTACCTAACAAAGTCACTGATGCCAGGCCTAACTCAGGCCCTGAAACGGTCTGTAACTAAGGCCCTGCTGCCATCAGTATGTAAAGTCCTGACATTATCCTGAGCTAATATCCTGACCAATGTCTTTCCAAGGTCCTGAAACTGTCCCAAAGTAAGCCCTGACGCTGTCCGTAAGTGAAGACCTGAGGCTGTCCCTAACTCAGGCCCTGAAGTTTTCCTTAACTGAAGCCTTGAAGCTGTGACTAACTCAGGCCCTGATCATGTATTTCACGAAGACCTTAATGCTGATCCAGCAAAGACGCTGATGCTGCTCCAAAGTCATGCCCTGACAGTGTGCCCAGCAAAGGGCCTGATGCTAGGCCTCACTCAGGCCCTGTCGCTCTCCCGGCCCTGATCATGTATTTCACGAAGACCTTAATGCTGATCCAGCAAAGACGCTGATGCTGCTCCAAAGTCATGCCCTGACAGTGTGCCCAGCAAAGGGCCTGATGCTAGGCCTCACTCAGGCCCTGTCGCTCTCCCGAAGTCAGGCCCTGACACTGTCACTAACTAAGGCCCTGACACTACTCCTAACTCAGTCCCGTAAAGTGTACCTAACAAAGGCTCTGATGCTAGTCGTAACTCAGGGCCTGACACTGTCTCTAACTAAGGGCTGCTGCCATCAATATCTAAAGTCCTGATATTATCGGGAGCTAATATCCTGACCTATGTCTTACCAAGGTCCTGAAAGTGTCCCAAAGTAAGCCCTGACGCTGTCCCTAAGTGAGGCCCTGCAGCTTTCCCTAACTAACTCAGGCCTTGATGCTGTGACTAACTCAAACACTGATCATGTCTTTAACTAAGACCCTAAGGCTGATCCAACAGAGGCCGGGATGCTGCTCCTAAGTCATGCCCTGACAGTGTCCCCAGCTAAGGGTCTGACGCTAGGCCTCACTCAGACCCTATCGCTCTCCCTAAGTCAGGCTCTGATGCTGTCCCTACCTGAAGCCCTAACACTGGTTCTGAATAAGGCCCTGAGAGTCTCAGTAACAAAGGTCTTCATACTATCCTTAGGTCATTTCCTGACACTATCCCTACATGTTAAACTGACACTGTCACTAGCTAATGTCCTGCCTCTTATGCTAACTGAAGCCCTTAGGTTGTGCCTGCCTCAGGCACTGAATTTAGTCCCAAGACTGTGAAACTGTCCCGAACTAAGGCCTAGATGCTCGTCCTACATCTGGCCCTGACACTGTCCCTAACTAAGGCCCTAACACTATTGCTAACTGAGGACCTGACACTGGACCTATCAGGGGCCCGCTACTCCTAACTAACGCCTTGACACTGTCCCTTACTTAGGCCCTGCTACCATCAATATCTAAAGTCCTGACATTATCCTGAGCTAATATCCTAACTCATCTCTTACCAAGGTCCTGAAACTCTCCCTAAGGAAGCCCTGATGCTCTCCCTAAGTGAGGCCTTGAGGCTGTCCCTAACAGAGGCCCTGATAATATCTTTAACATAGCCCCTGAGGCTGATCCTACCGTGGCTCTTATGTTGCTCCTAAGTCATGCCCTGACACTGTCCCTAGCTAAGGCCCTGACGCTAGGCCTCACTCAGGCCCTGTCACTCTCCCTAAGTCAGGCTCTGACGCTGTCCCTACCCGAAGCCCTGTCACTCACTGGTCCTTAATTAGGCCCTGATGCTCTAAGTAACCAAGGTCTTGACACTATCCCTAGGTCATTTCCTGACAATCTCCCTAGATCTTAACCTAACCTTCTCTTTAGCTAATGTCGAGATTAGCTAAATAGATTCTTTAGAACGAGATTCTTTCATCTTCTGAATATGGTTTTCTTAAAAACATAATTTTTATAGTGTTACTAACTTTAAACAAAATGTACTCAACTGCTGTGGAATAGTCCTTCATAGGAGCGTGCATGGTTCACTTCTGCATCTGCTTGTGGTGGTGTTCAAGTTGCTTTCAGCTGTAGATCCTCTTATGCTAGCTAAATCTGTGATTCTTTCCCTAAATGAGGCCCTGAATTTAGGTCCGACGCCGTGAACCTGTCCCTAACTGAGACCTGGAGGCGCGTCCTAACGCAAGTGCTGACACTGTCTCGAACTAAGGCCCTGACACTACACCTAACTCAGTCACTGACACTGTACCTAACAAAGGCTCTGTGGTTAGTCCTAACTTAGGCCTGACACTGCCTCTAACTAAGGCCCTGCTGCCGTCAATATCTGAACACCTGACATTATCCTGAGCTAATATCCTGACCCATGTCTTACCAAGGTCCTGAAACTTTCCCAAAGTAAGCCCTGACGCTGTCCCTAAGTGAGACCTTGAGGCTGTCCCTAACAGAGGCCCTGATAATATCTTTAATGAAGACCCTAATGCTGATCCTACAGAGGCCTTTATGCTGCTCCTAAGTCATGCCCTGATACTGTCCCTTACTCTGGCCCCAAAGGTAGGCCTCACTTAGGCCCTGTTGCTGTACCTTAGTTAGGCTCTGACGCTGTCCGTACATCAAGCCCTGGCACTGGTCCTGATTAAGGCCCTCACGCTGCTGCTAACTAAGGCCCTGATGCTCTCAATGACTAAGGTCTTCTCGTTATCCCTTGGTCATTTCCTTTCACTATCTCTGGCCTGGAACCTGACTCTGTCCCGAGATAATCTCCTGCATCTTATGCTGACTGAAACCCTAATGCTCTCCCTAACTAAGGCCCTGACTACTCCTAACTAAGGCCATGACACTGTCTCTAACAAAGGCCCAGAATCTGTCCCTAATATAGGCCCTGCTGCCAGCAATAACTAAAATCCTGACACTCTCCTGAGATAATATCCTGACCCATTTCTAACCAAGGTCTTGACACTCTCCCTAAGAAAGCCCTGTCGCTGTCTTTAAGTGAAGACCTGAGGCTGTCTGTAACTCAGGCCCTGAAGCTTTCCCTAACTGAGGCCTTGACGTTGTGACTAACGAGGGCTCTGGTCATCTTTAACTAAGAGCCTAAAGCTGATCCAACAAAGGCACTGATGCTGCTCCTAAGTCACTCCCTGACAGTGTCCCCAGCTGAGGGCCTGACATTAGGCCTCACTCAGACCCTGTCGCTCTCCCTAAGTCAGGCCCTGATACTGTCCGTACCTGAAGCACTAACATTGGTTCTGAATAAGGCCCTGATATTCTCAGTAACAAAGGTCTTCACACTATCCTTAGGTCATTTCCTGACACGATTCCTAGCCTTCACCCTAACCCTGTCCCGAGCTACTATCCTACGTCTTATGCTAACTAAAGACCTTATGCTGTGCCTACCTCAGGCACTGAATTTAGTCCCAAGACCGCTAGACTGTCCCTCACTAAGCTCCATGACCTTATCGTCACAATGTTCCGTGACCACTGTCATCACAATGCTCCACGCCCTTATCATCACAATGCCCCATGACCCCTGTCATCACAATGCTCCATGACCCCTTCCATCACAATGCTCCGTGACCCCTTTCATCAAAATGCGCCATGACCATTGTCATCACAATGCTCCATGACCCCTGGCATCCCAAAGCTCCATGACCACTCTCATTGCAATGCTTCATGACCCTTGTCATCGCAATGCTACATACCATTGTCATCACAATGCTCCCTACCCCATGTCATCACATTGGCCCATGACCCTTGTCTCACAATGTTCCATGCTCTTGTGATAACAATGCTCCATGCCCCCTGTCATCACAATGCTCCATGACCCCGGTCATCACAATGCTCCATTACCCTTGTCATCACAAAGCTCCAGGTCCCCTGTCATTCACAAAGCCAAATGACCCCTGTCATCACAATGCTTCATGGCCCTTGTCCTCACAATGCCCCATGACCCCTGTCATCAAATTGCTCCATGTCCCCGTTTATCACAATGCTCTAAATTACCCCTGTAATCACAGTGCTCCATAACCCTTTTCCTTACAATGCTCAATGCCCCTTTTCATCACAATGAGCCATGAAAACTTTCATCAGAATGCTCCATTACCCCTGTCTCATGTCCCCGTTCTTCACAATGCATCACAATTACCCCTGTAATCACAGTGCTCCATAACCCCTTTCATCACAGTGCTCCATGCCCCCTGTCATCACAATGCTCCATGAACCCTTTCATCACAATTCTCCATTAATCCTTTCATCGCACTGCTCTATGACTTTTGTCATCACAATGCTCCATGTCCTTCTCATCACAATGCTCCATAGCCTTTGTCATCACAATGCTCCATGTTCAATGTAATCACAGTGCTCCACGACCCCTGTCATCACAATGTTCCATGAGACATTTCATCACAAAGCTCCATGACGCTTGTCATCACAATGCTCCATGGCGCTGTGCATCACAATGCTCCATGACCATATTCAGCACAGTGGTCCATGACCCTTTTCATCACAATATTCCATGGCTCTTGCCATCACAATGCCCCATGGCGCTTGTCATCACAATGCTCCATGACCCCTTGTCATCACAATGCCCCATGGCCCCGTTCATCACAATGCTCCATGACCACTTTCATCACAATGCTCCATGTGCCCTGTTCATCACAATGCTCCATGACCCCTTTTCATCACAATGCTCCATGACCATTTTGATCACAAGGCTTCATGCCCTTATCATCACAGTGCTCCATGAACCCTTTCATCACAATGCTCCATGGCCCTATTCATCACAATGCCCGATGACCACTTCCATCACAATGCTCCATGACCCTTTTCATCAAAATGCGCCATGAACATTGTCATAACAAAGCTCCATGACCACGTTCATCACAATGCTCCAGGACCCCTTTCCTTACAATGCTCCATGGCTCTTGTCATCACAAAGCTCCATGGCGCTTGTCATCACAAGGCTCCATGACCACTCTAATCACCATGATCCATGACCCCTTTGATAACAATTCTCCATTACCCCTTTCCTCAGAGTGATCCTTGGCACTTTTCATCACAATGCTCCATGATCCCTGTAATCACAATGATCCTTGACCCCTTTCATCACAATGTTCCATGGCCGCTTTCATCACAATGCTCCATAACCCCTGTCATCACAATGCCCCATGACCCATTTCCCCACAATGCTCCCTGAGCCATGTCATCACAATGCTACTTGTCTTTGTCAATACAATGCTCCATGTCCCCTGTAATCAGAGTCTTCCATGACCCCTTTCATCACAGCTCTCCTTAACACTTTTCTCACAATGCTCCATGCCATTGTCATCACAAAGTTTCATGCCCCCTGTCACCACAATGCTCCAAGCCCACTCTCAACACAATGCTCCATGAGACTTGTCTCACAAGGCTCCATGCCCTTTTCATCACAATGCTCCATTCCCCCTGTCATCACAATGCTCCATGCCCCCTTTCATTACAATGTTCCATGCCCCCTGTCATCACAAGGTTCCATGCCCTTATCATCACAATGCTCCATGACACCTGTCTTCGCAATGTTCCACGCACTTATCATCACAATACTCCTTGACCCTTGTCTAAAATGCTACATGGCGGTGACATCACAATGTTCCATGCACCCTGTCATTACAAGGCTCCATGACACTTGTCATCACAATGTTCCATGGCCCCTATCATTCAAAATGCCATATGACCACTTTCATCACAATGCTCCAAGGCCCTTGTCATCACAATGCCCCATGAACCCTGTCATCACAATGCTCCAGGCCCCCTGTCATCACAATGAGCCATGACACCTTTCATCACAATGCTCCATAACCACTGTCATCACAATGATCCATGGCCCTTGTCATCACAATGCTCCCTGGTGCATGTCATCACAAAGATCCATGACCACTTTCAGCACAATGCTCCATGACACCTTTCATCAAAATTCTCCATGACCATTGTCATCACAATGCTCCATGAGCCCTGTCATTACAATGCTCCCTGACCCCTGTCATCACCATGATCCATGGCCCTTCTCATCACAGTGCTCCTTCGCTCTTGTCATAACAATGCTCCATGATCGCTGTCATCACAATGATCCATGATTCCTTTCATCACAATTCTCCTTTTCCCCTTTCATCACGATGATCCCTGGAGCTTGTCAAAACAATGCTCCTCGATTCCTTGTAATCACAATGATCCATGACCCCTTTCATGACAATGCTCCATTACCCCACTAATCACAATGATCCATGGTGATTGTCATCACAATGCTCCATGACCCTTGTCATCACAATGCTCCAGGTCGTTGTAATCACAATGTACCATGACACCTTTCACCACAAAGCTCCAAGACCCCTGTCATCACAATGCCCCATGACGCCTATCATCACAATGCTCCATGGCACTTGTCCTCACAATGCTCCATGACCCCTGTCATCACAATCCTCCATAGCGCTTTTCATCACAATGCTCCATGACCACTTTCATCACAATGCCCCATGAACTCTGTCATCACAATTCTCCATGGCCCTTGTCATCACAATGCTCCATGCACTTGTCATCACAATTCTCCATGACCCCTGTCATCACAATTCTCCATGACTCTTGTCATCACAGTGCTCCATTGCGCTTGTCATCACAATGATCCAGAGCCTTAGTTCCTGAGTTGGGAGTAGTATCATTGCCTCAATTAGGGAAAATGTCAGTGACTGAGTTGGGAGTAGTGTGAGGGCCCTTGTTAGGGACACTGTCAGTGCCTGAGTTCGGTGTAGTGTCAGGGTTTTATTACATACACTGTCAGTGCCTGAGTTGGGAATAGTGTCAGGGCCTTAGTTATGGACTGTGTCATTGCCTGAGTTAGGAGTAGTGTCAGGGCCTTAGTTAGGAGTAGCATCAGTGCCTTCGTTAGGTATTGTATCAGCGCCTCAGTTAGGAATAGATTCAGGGCCTTATTTTGGGACAGTGTCAGTGCCTGAGTTAGGAGTTTTGTCAGCCTTAGTTAGGGACCTTTTCAGGGCCTGAGTTCCGAGTAATGTCAGGGCCTTCCTTAGGTATTGTATCAGTGCCTGAGTTAGGAATAGTGTCAAGGCCTTAGTTAGGGACATTGCCAGGGCATGATTTAGGAGGAGTGTTAGGGTGTGAGTTATGAACAGTGTCAGGGCCTTAGTTAGTGACAGTGTCAGTTCCTGAGTTAGGAGTAGAGTCAGGGCCTAAGTTAGGGACAGTGCCAGTGCTGAGTTCGTAGTAGTATCAGGGCCTTAGTTAGAGACAGTGTCAGGGCCTGAGTTAGGAGTAGTGTCAGAGGCTTTGTTAGGGACAGTGTCAGTGCCTGAGTTAAGAGTAACGTCACAGCTTTAGTTAGGGCCAGTGTCAGGGCCTTAGTTAAGACCAGTGTCAGGGCCTATGATAGGAATCAGATCAGGGCCTGTGTTACGAGTAGTGTCAGGGCCTATGATAGGAATCAGATCAGGGCCTGTGTTACGAGTAGTGTCAGGGCCTTAGTTAAGGACAGTGTCAGGGCCTGAATCCTGACTTATTCCTAACTTTCCTCACTAAGGATTTTTGACACTACTGCTAATTCAGGTCCTGATAATATCCCTTACTAAGGCCCTGACCCTTTCCCTGGCTAAGGCCCTGAACTTCTCCTAAGTCAGGCCCTGATACTGTCCCTAACAATGGCCCTGACAGTACACCTAACTTCGGTCCCGAAATGATACCTAACAAAGGCTCTGTTGCTAGTCCAAACTAAAGCCCTAAAATTGGTCTTAAATAAGGCCTTGACACTAATCCTAACTCAGGCCCTAACACTGTCCCTAGCTAAGGCCCTGACAGTACGCCTAACTCAGGCCCTCGTACGATTCCTAACAATGGCTCTGATGCTAGCCCAAACTAAGGCCCTGAAATTGGTCCTAAATAAGGCCTTGACACGAATCGTAACTCAGGCCCTAGCACTGTCCCTAACTAGGTCTCTGACAGTACACCTTACTCAGACCCTGACACTGTCCCTAAGCAAGGCCCTGACACTACTCCTAACTCAGTCCCTTACACTGTACCTAACAAAGTCACTGATGCCAGGCCTAACTCAGGCCCTGAAACGGTCTGTAACTAAGGCCCTGCTGCCATCAGTATGTAAAGTCCTGACATTATCCTGAGCTAATATCCTGACCTATGTCTTTCCAAGGTCCTGAAACTGTCCCAAAGTAAGCCCTGACGCTGTCCGTAAGTGAAGACCTGAGGCTGTCCCTAACTCAGGCCCTGAAGCTTTCCTTAACTGAAGCCTTGAAGCTGTGACTAACTCAGGCCCTGATCATGTATTTCACGAAGACCTTAATGCTGATCCAGCAAAGACGCTGATGCTGCTCCAAAGTCATGCCCTGACAGTGTGCCCAGCAAAGGGCCTGATGCTAGGCCTCACTCAGGCCCTGTCGCTCTCCCGGCCCTGATCATGTATTTCACGAAGACCTTAATGCTGATCCAGCAAAGACGCTGATGCTGCTCCAAAGTCATGCCCTGACAGTGTGCCCAGCAAAGGGCCTGATGCTAGGCCTCACTCAGGCCCTGTCGCTCTCCCGAAGTCAGGCCCTGACACTGTCACTAACTAAGGCCCTGACACTACTCCTAACTCAGTCCCGTAAAGTGTACCTAACAAAGGCTCTGATGCTAGTCGTAACTCAGGGCCTGACACTGTCTCTAACTAAGGGCTGCTGCCATCAATATCTAAAGTCCTGATATTATCGGGAGCTAATATCCTGACCTATGTCTTACCAAGGTCCTGAAAGTGTCCCAAAGTAAGCCCTGACGCTGTCCCTAAGTGAGGCCCTGCAGCTTTCCCTAACTAACTCAGGCCTTGATGCTGTGACTAACTCAAACACTGATCATGTCTTTAACTAAGACCCTAAGGCTGATCCAACAGAGGCCGGGATGCTGCTCCTAAGTCATGCCCTGACAGTGTCCCCAGCTAAGGGTCTGACGCTAGGCCTCACTCAGACCCTATCGCTCTCCCTAAGTCAGGCTCTGATGCTGTCCCTACCTGAAGCCCTAACACTGGTTCTGAATAAGGCCCTGAGAGTCTCAGTAACAAAGGTCTTCACACTATCCTTAGGTCATTTCCTGACACTATCCCTACATGTTAAACTGACACTGTCACTAGCTAATGTCCTGCCTCTTATGCTAACTGAAGCCCTTAGGTTGTGCCTGCCTCAGGCACTGAATTTAGTCCCAAGACTGTGAAACTGTCCCGAACTAAGGCCTAGATGCTCGTCCTACATCTGGCCCTGACACTGTCCCTTACTAAGGCCCTAACACTATTGCTAACTGAGGACCTGACACTGGACCTATCAGGGGCCCGCTACTCCTAACTAACGCCTTGACACTGTCCCTTACTTAGGCCCTGCTACCATCAATATCTAAAGTCCTGACATTATCCTGAGCTAATATCCTAACTCATCTCTTACCAAGGTCCTGAAACTCTCCCTAAGGAAGCCCTGATGCTCTCCCTAAGTGAGGCCTTGAGGCTGTCCCTAACAGAGGCCCTGATAATATCTTTAACATAGCCCCTGAGGCTGATCCTACCGTGGCTCTTATGTTGCTCCTAAGTCATGCCCTGACACTGTCCCTAGCTAAGGCCCTGACGCTAGGCCTCACTCAGGCCCTGTCACTCTCCCTAAGTCAGGCTCTGACGCTGTCCCTACCCGAAGCCCTGTCACTCACTGGTCCTTAATTAGGCCCTGATGCTCTAAGTAACCAAGGTCTTGACACTATCCCTAGGTCATTTCCTGACAATCTCCCTAGATCTTAACCTAACCTTCTCTTTAGCTAATGTCGAGATTAGCTAAAGAGATTCTTTAGAACGAGATTCTTTCATCTTCTGAATATGGTTTTCTTAAAAACATAATTTTTATAGTGTTACTAACTTTAAACAAAATGTACTCAACTGCTGTGGAATAGTCCTTCATAGGAGCGTGCATGGTTCACTTCTGCATCTGCTTGTGGTGGTGTTCAAGTTGCTTTCAGCTGTAGATCCTCTTATGCTAGCTAAATCTGTGATTCTGTCCCTAAATGAGGCCCTGAATTTAGGTCCGACGCCGTGAACCTGTCCCTAACTGAGACCTGGAGGCGCGTCCTAACGCAAGTGCTGACACTGTCTCGAACTAAGGCCCTGACACTACACCTAACTCAGTCACTGACACTGTACCTAACAAAGGCTCTGTGGTTAGTCCTAACTTAGGCCTGACACTGCCTCTAACTAAGGCCCTGCTGCCGTCAATATCTGAACACCTGACATTATCCTGAGCTAATATCCTGACCCATGTCTTACCAAGGTCCTGAAACTTTCCCAAAGTAAGCCCTGACGCTGTCCCTAAGTGAGACCTTGAGGCTGTCCCTAACAGAGGCCCTGATAATATCTTTAATGAAGACCCTAATGCTGATCCTACAGAGGCCTTTATGCTGCTCCTAAGTCATGCCCTGATACTGTCCCTTACTCTGGCCCCAAAGGTAGGCCTCACTTAGGCCCTGTTGCTGTACCTTAGTTAGGCTCTGACGCTGTCCGTACATCAAGCCCTGGCACTGGTCCTGATTAAGGCCCTCACGCTGCTGCTAACTAAGGCCCTGATGCTCTCAATGACTAAGGTCTTCTCGTTATCCCTTGGTCATTTCCTTTCACTATCTCTGGCCTGGAACCTGACTCTGTCCCGAGATAATCTCCTGCATCTTATGCTGACTGAAACCCTAATGCTCTCCCTAACTAAGGCCCTGACTACTCCTAACTAAGGCCATGACACTGTCTCTAACAAAGGCCCAGAATCTGTCCCTAATATAGGCCCTGCTGCCAGCAATAACTAAAATCCTGACACTCTCCTGAGATAATATCCTGACCCATTTCTAACCAAGGTCTTGACACTCTCCCTAAGAAAGCCCTGTCGCTGTCTTTAAGTGAAGACCTGAGGCTGTCTGTAACTCAGGCCCTGAAGCTTTCCCTAACTGAGGCCTTGACGTTGTGACTAACGAGGGCTCTGGTCATCTTTAACTAAGAGCCTAAAGCTGATCCAACAAAGGCACTGATGCTGCTCCTAAGTCACTCCCTGACAGTGTCCCCAGCTGAGGGCCTGACATTAGGCCTCACTCAGACCCTGTCGCTCTCCCTAAGTCAGGCCCTGATACTGTCCGTACCTGAAGCACTAACATTGGTTCTGAATAAGGCCCTGATATTCTCAGTAACAAAGGTCTTCACACTATCCTTAGGTCATTTCCTGACACGATTCCTAGCCTTCACCCTAACCCTGTCCCGAGCTACTATCCTACGTCTTATGCTAACTAAAGACCTTATGCTGTGCCTACCTCAGGCACTGAATTTAGTCCCAAGACCGCTAGACTGTCCCTCACTAAGCTCCATGACCTTATCGTCACAATGTTCCGTGACCACTGTCATCACAATGCTCCACGCCCTTATCATCACAATGCCCCATGACCCCTGTCATCACAATGCTCCATGACCCCTTCCATCACAATGCTCCGTGACCCCTTTCATCAAAATGCGCCATGACCATTGTCATCACAATGCTCCATGACCCCTGGCATCCCAAAGCTCCATGACCACTCTCATTGCAATGCTTCATGACCCTTGTCATCGCAATGCTACATACCATTGTCATCACAATGCTCCCTACCCCATGTCATCACATTGGCCCATGACCCTTGTCTCACAATGTTCCATGCTCTTGTGATAACAATGCTCCATGCCCCCTGTCATCACAATGCTCCATGACCCCGGTCATCACAATGCTCCATTACCCTTGTCATCACAAAGCTCCAGGTCCCCTGTCATTCACAAAGCCAAATGACCCCTGTCATCACAATGCTTCATGGCCCTTGTCCTCACAATGCCCCATGACCCCTGTCATCAAATTGCTCCATGTCCCCGTTTATCACAATGCTCTAAATTACCCCTGTAATCACAGTGCTCCATAACCCTTTTCCTTACAATGCTCAATGCCCCTTTTCATCACAATGAGCCATGAAAACTTTCATCAGAATGCTCCATTACCCCTGTCTCATGTCCCCGTTCTTCACAATGCATCACAATTACCCCTGTAATCACAGTGCTCCATAACCCCTTTCATCACAGTGCTCTATGCCCCCTGTCATCACAATGCTCCATGAACCCTTTCATCACAATTCTCCATTAATCCTTTCATCGCACTGCTCTATGACTTTTGTCATCACAATGCTCCATGTCCTTCTCATCACAATGCTCCATAGCCTTTGTCATCACAATGCTCCATGTTCAATGTAATCACAGTGCTCCACGACCCCTGTCATCACAATGTTCCATGAGACATTTCATCACAAAGCTCCATGACGCTTGTCATCACAATGCTCCATGGCGCTGTGCATCACAATGCTCCATGACCACATTCAGCACAGTGGTCCATGACCCTTTTCATCACAATATTCCATGGCTCTTGCCATCACAATGCCCCATGGCGCTTGTCATCACAATGCTCCATGACCCCTTGTCATCACAATGCCCCATGGCCCCGTTCATCACAATGCTCCATGACCACTTTCATCACAATGCTCCATGTGCCCTGTTCATCACAATGCTCCATGACCATTTTGATCACAAGGCTTCATGCCCTTATCATCACAGTGCTCCATGAACCCTTTCATCACAATGCTCCATGGCCCTATTCATCACAATGCCCGATGACCACTTCCATCACAATGCTCCATGACCCTTTTCATCAAAATGCGCCATGAACATTGTCATAACAAAGCTCCATGACCACGTTCATCACAATGCTCCAGGACCCCTTTCCTTACAATGCTCCATGGCTCTTGTCATCACAAAGCTCCATGGCGCTTGTCATCACAAGGCTCCATGACCACTCTAATCACCATGATCCATGACCCCTTTGATAACAATTCTCCATTACCCCTTTCCTCAGAGTGATCCTTGGCACTTTTCATCACAATGCTCCATGATCCCTGTAATCACAATGATCCTTGACCCCTTTCATCACAATGTTCCATGGCCGCTTTCATCACAATGCTCCATAACCCCTGTCATCACAATGCCCCATGACCCATTTCCCCACAATGCTCCCTGAGCCATGTCATCACAATGCTACTTGTCTTTGTCAATACAATGCTCCATGTCCCCTGTAATCAGAGTCTTCCATGACCCCTTTCATCACAGCTCTCCTTAACACTTTTCTCACAATGCTCCATGCCATTGTCATCACAAAGTTTCATGCCCCCTGTCACCACAATGCTCCAAGCCCACTCTCAACACAATGCTCCATGAGACTTGTCTCACAAGGCTCCATGCCCTTTTCATCACAATGCTCCATTCCCCCTGTCATCACAATGCTCCATGCCCCCTTTCATTACAATGTTCCATGCCCCCTGTCATCACAAGGTTCCATGCCCTTATCATCACAATGCTCCATGACACCTGTCTTCGCAATGTTCCACGCACTTATCATCACAATACTCCTTGACCCTTGTCTAAAATGCTACATGGCGGTGACATCACAATGTTCCATGCACCCTGTCATTACAAGGCTCCATGACACTTGTCATCACAATGTTCCATGGCCCCTATCATTCAAAATGCCATATGACCACTTTCATCACAATGCTCCAAGGCCCTTGTCATCACAATGCCCCATGAACCCTGTCATCACAATGCTCCAGGCCCCCTGTCATCACAATGAGCCATGACACCTTTCATCACAATGCTCCATAACCACTGTCATCACAATGATCCATGGCCCTTGTCATCACAATGCTCCCTGGTGCATGTCATCACAAAGATCCATGACCACTTTCAGCACAATGCTCCATGACCCCTTTCATCAAAATTCTCCATGACCATTGTCATCACAATGCTCCATGAGCCCTGTCATTACAATGCTCCCTGACCCCTGTCATCACCATGATCCATGGCCCTTCTCATCACAGTGCTCCTTCGCTCTTGTCATAACAATGCTCCATGATCGCTGTCATCACAATGATCCATGATTCCTTTCATCACAATTCTCCTTTTCCCCTTTCATCACGATGATCCCTGGAGCTTGTCAAAACAATGCTCCTCGATTCCTTGTAATCACAATGATCCATGACCCCTTTCATGACAATGCTCCATTACCCCACTAATCACAATGATCCATGGTGATTGTCATCACAATGCTCCATGACCCTTGTCATCACAATGCTCCAGGTCGTTGTAATCACAATGTACCATGACACCTTTCACCACAAAGCTCCAAGACCCCTGTCATCACAATGCCCCATGACGCCTATCATCACAATGCTCCATGGCACTTGTCCTCACAATGCTCCATGACCCCTGTCATCACAATCCTCCATAGCGCTTTTCATCACAATCCTCCATGACCACTTGCATCACAATGCTCGATGACCATTTTCATCACAATGCTCCATGACCACTTTCATCACAATGCCCCATGAACTCTGTCATCACAATGCTCCATGGCCCTTGTCATCACAATTCTCCATGACCCCTGTCATCACAATTCTCCATGGCCCTTGTCATCACAATGCTCCATGCACTTGTCATCACAATTCTCCATGACCCTTGTCATCACAGTGCTCCATGGCGCTTGTCATCACAATGATCCAGAGCCTTAGTTCCTTAGTTGGGAGTAGTATCATTGCCTCAATTAGGGAAAATGTCAGTGACTGAGTTGGGAGTAGTGTGAGGGCCCTTGTTAGGGACACTGTCAGTGCCTGAGTTAGGTGTAGTGTCAGTGTTTTATTACATACACTGTCAGTGCCTGAGTTGGGAATAGTGTCAGGGCCTTAGTTATGGACTGTGTCATTGCCTGAGTTAGGAGTAGTGTCAGGGCCTTAGTTAGGAGTAGCATCAGTGCCTTCGTTAGGTATTGTATCAGCGCCTCAGTTAGGAATAGATTCAGGGCCTTATTTTGGGACAGTGTCAGTGCCTGAGTTAGGAGTTTAGTCAGCCTTAGTTAGGGACCTTTTCAGGGCCTGAGTTCGGAGTAATGTCAGGGCCTTCCTTAGGTATTGTATCAGTGCCTGAGTTAGGAATAGTGTCAAGGCCTTAGTTAGGGACATTGCCAGGGCATGATTTAGGAGGAGTGTTAGGGTGTGAGTTATGAACAGTGTCAGGGCCTTAGTTAGTGACAGTGTCAGTTCCTGAGTTAGGAGTAGAGTCAGGGCCTAAGTTAGGGACAGTGCCAGTGCTGAGTTCGTAGTAGTATCAGGGCCTTAGTTAGAGACAGTGTCAGGGCCTGAGTTAGGAGTAGTGTCAGAGGCTTTGTTAGGGACAGTGTCAGTGCCTGAGTTAAGAGTAACGTCACAGCTTTAGTTAGGGCCAGTGTCAGGGCCTTAGTTAAGACCAGTGTCAGGGCCTATGATAGGAATCAGATCAGGGCCTGTGTTACGAGTAGTGTCAGGGCCTATGATAGGAATCAGATCAGGGCCTGTGTTACGAGTACTGTCAGGGCCTATGATAGGAATCAGATCAGGGCCTGTGTTACGAGTAGTGTCAGGGCCTTAGTTAAGGACAGTGTCAGGGCCTGAGTCCTGACTTATTCCTAACTTTCCTCACTAACGATTTTTGACACTACTGCTAATTCAGGTCCTGATAATATCCCTTACTAAGGCCCTGACCCTTTCCCTGGCTAAGGCCCTGAACTTCTCCTAAGTCAGGCCCTGATACTGTTCCTAACAATGGCCCTGACACTACACCTAAATTCGGCCCCGAAATGATACCTAACAAAGGCTCTCTTGCTAGTCCAAACTAAAGCCCTAAAATTGGTCTTAAATAAGGCCTTGACACTAATCCTAACTCAGGCCCTAACACTGTCCCTAGCTAAGGCCCTGACAGTACGCCTAACTCAGGCCCTCGTACGATTCCTAACAATGGCTCTGATGCTAGCCCAAACTAAGGCCCTGAAATTGGTCCTAAATAAGGCCTTGACACGAATCGTAACTCAGGCCCTAGCACTGTCCCTAACTAGGTCTCTGACAGTACACCTAACTCAGACCCTGACACTGTCCCTAAGCAAGGCCCTGACACTACTCCTAACTCAGTCCCTTACACTGTACCTAACAAAGTCACTGATGCTAGGCCTAACTCAGGCCCTGAAACGGTCTGTAACTAAGGCCCTGCTGCCATCAGTATGTAAAGTCCTGACATTATCCTGAGCTAATATCCTGACCTATGTCTTTCCAAGGTCCTGAAACTGTCCCAAAGTAAGCCCTGACGCTGTCCGTAAGTGAAGACCTGAGGCTGTCCCTAACTCAGGCCCTGAAGCTTTCCTTAACTGAAGCCTTGAAGCTGTGACTAACTCAGGCCCTGATCATGTATTTCACGAAGACCTTAATGCTGATCCAGCAAAGACGCTGATGCTGCTCCAAAGTCATGCCCTGACAGTGTGCCCAGCAAAGGGCCTGATGCTAGGCCTCACTCAGGCCCTGTCGCTCTCCCGAAGTCAGGCCCTGACACTGTCACTAACTAAGGCCCTGACACTACTCCTAACTCAGTCCCGTAAAGTGTACCTAACAAAGGCTCTGATGCTAGTCGTAACTCAGGGCCTGACACTGTCTCTAACTAAGGGCTGCTGCCATCAATATCTAAAGTCCTGATATTATCGGGAGCTAATATCCTGACCTATGTCTTACCAAGGTCCTGAAAGTGTCCCAAAGTAAGCCCTGACGCTGTCCCTAAGTGAGGCCCTGCAGCTTTCCCTAACTAACTCAGGCCTTGATGCTGTGACTAACTCAAACACTGATCATGTCTTTAACTAAGACCCTAAGGCTGATCCAACAGAGGCCGGGATGCTGCTCCTAAGTCATGCCCTGACAGTGTCCCCAGCTAAGGGTCTGACGCTAGGCCTCACTCAGACCCTATCGCTCTCCCTAAGTCAGGCTCTGATGCTGTCCCTACCTGAAGCCCTAACACTGGTTCTGAATAAGGCCCTGAGAGTCTCAGTAACAAAGGTCTTCACACTATCCTTAGGTCATTTCCTGACACTATCCCTACATGTTAAACTGACACTGTCACTAGCTAATGTCCTGCCTCTTATGCTAACTGAAGCCCTTAGGTTGTGCCTGCCTCAGGCACTGAATTTAGTCCCAAGACTGTGAAACTGTCCCGAACTAAGGCCTAGATGCTCGTCCTACATCTGGCCCTGACACTGTCCCTAACTAAGGCCCTAACACTATTGCTAACTGAGGACCTGACACTGGACCTATCAGGGGCCCGCTACTCCTAACTAACGCCTTGACACTGTCCCTTACTTAGGCCCTGCTACCATCAATATCTAAAGTCCTGACATTATCCTGAGCTAATATCCTAACTCATCTCTTACCAAGGTCCTGAAACTCTCCCTAAGGAAGCCCTGATGCTCTCCCTAAGTGAGGCCTTGAGGCTGTCCCTAACAGAGGCCCTGATAATATCTTTAACATAGCCCCTGAGGCTGATCCTACCGTGGCTCTTATGTTGCTCCTAAGTCATGCCCTGACACTGTCCCTAGCTAAGGCCCTGACGCTAGGCCTCACTCAGGCCCTGTCGCTCTCCCTAAGTCAGGCTCTGACGCTGTCCCTACCCGAAGCCCTGACACTCACTGGTCCTTAATTAGGCCCTGATGCTCTAAGTAACCAAGGTCTTGACACTATCCCTAGGTCATTTCCTGACACTCTCCCTAGATCTTAACCTAACCTTCTCTTTAGCTAATGTCGAGATTAGCTAAAGAGATTCTTTAGAACGAGATTCTTTCATCTTCTGAATATGGTTTTCTTAAAAACATAATTTTTATAGTGTTACTAACTTTAAACAAAATGTACTCAACTGCTGTGGAATAGTCCTTCATAGGAGCGTGCATGGTTCACTTCTGCATCTGCTTGTGGTGGTGTTCAAGTTGCTTTCAGCTGTAGATCCTCTTATGCTAGCTAAATCTGTGATTCTGTCCCTAAATGAGGCCCTGAATTTAGGTCTGAAGCCGTGAACCTGTCCCTAACTGAGGCCTGGAGGCGCGTCCTAACGCAAGTGCTGACACTGTCTCGAACTAAGGCCCTGACACTACACCTAACTCAGTCACTGACACTGTACCTAACAAAGGCTCTGATGCTAGTCCTAACTTAGGCCTGACACTGCCTCTAACTAAGGCCCTGCTGCCGTCAATATCTGAACACCTGACATTATCCTGAGCTAATATCCTGACCCATGTCTTACCAAGGTCCTGAAACTTTCCCAAAGTAAGCCCTGACGCTGTCCCTAAGTGAGACCTTGAGGCTGTCCCTAACAGAGGCCCTGATAATATCTTTAACGAAGACCCTAATGCTGATCCTACAGAGGCCTTTATGCTGCTCCTAAGTCATGCCCTGATACTGTCCCTTACTCAGGCCCCAAAGATAGGCCTCACTTAGGCCCTGTTGCTGTACCTTAGTTAGGCTCTGACGCTGTCCGTACATCAAGCCCTGGCACTGGTCCTGATTAAGGCCCTCACGCTGCTGCTAACTAAGGCCCTGATGCTCTCAATGACTAAGGTCTTCTCGTTATCCCTTGGTCATTTCCTTTCACTATCTCTGGCCTGGAACCTGACTCTGTCCCGAGATAATCTCCTGCATCTTATGCTGACTGAAACCCTAATGCTCTCCCTAACTAAGGCCCTGACTACTCCTAACTAAGGCCATGACACTGTCTCTAACAAAGGCCCAGAATCTGTCCCTAATATAGGCCCTGCTGCCAGCAATAACTAAAATCCTGACACTCTCCTGAGATAATATCCTGACCCATTTCTAACCAAGGTCTTGACACTCTCCCTAAGAAAGCCCTGTCGCTGTCTTTAAGTGAAGACCTGAGGCTGTCCGTAACTCAGGCCCTGAAGCTTTCCCTAGCTGAGGCCTTGACGTTGTGACTAACGAGGGCTCTGGTCATCTTTAACTAAGAGCCTCAAGCTGATCCAACAAAGGCACTGATGCTGCTCCTAAGTCACTCCCTGACAGTGTCCCCAGCTGAGGGCCTGACATTAGGCCTCACTCAGACCCTGTCGCTCTCCCTAAGTCAGGCCCTGATACTGTCCCTACCTGAAGCACTAACATTGGTTCTGAATAAGGCCCTGATATTCTCAGTAACAAAGGTCTTCACACTATCCTTAGGTCATTTCCTGACACGATTCCTAGCCTTCACCCTAACCCTGTCCCGAGCTACTATCCTACGTCTTATGCTAACTAAAGACCTTATGCTGTGCCTACCTCAGGCACTGAATTTAGTCCCAAGACCGCTAGACTGTCCCTCACTAAGCTCCATGACCTTATCGTCACAATCTTCCGTGACCACTGTCATCACAATGCTCCACGCCCTTATCATCACAATGCCCCATGACCCCTGTCATCACAATGCTCCATGACCCCTTCCATCACAATGCTCCGTGACCCCTTTCATCAAAATGCGCCATGACCATTGTCATCACAATGCTCCATGACCCCTGGCATCCCAAAGCTCCATGACCACTCTCATTGCAATGCTTCATGACCCTTGTCATCGCAATGCTACATACCATTGTCATCACAATGCTCCATACCCCATTTCATCACATTGGCTCATGACCCTTGTCTCACAATGTTCCATGCTCTTGTGATCACAATGCTCCATGCCCCCTGTCATCACAATGCTCCATGACCCCGGTCATCACAATGCTCCATTACCCTTGTCATCACAAAGCTCCAGGTCCCCTGTCATTCACAAAGCCAAATGACCCATGTCATCACAATGCTTCATGGCCCTTGTCCTCACAATGCCCCATGACCCCTGTCATCAAATTGCTCCATGTCCCCGTTTATCACAATGCTTTAAATTACCCCTGTAATCACAGTGCTCCATAACCCTTTTCCTTACAATGCTCCATGCCCCTTTTCATCACAATGAGCCATGAAAACTTTCATCAGAATGCTCCATTACCCCTGTCTCATGTCCCCGTTCTTCACAATGCATCACAATTACCCCTGTAATCACAGTGCTCCATAACCCCTTTCATCACAGTGCTCCATGCCCCCTGTCATCACAATGCTCCATGAACCCTTTCATCACAATGCTCCATTAATCCTTTCATCGCACTGCTCTATGACTTTTGTCATCACAATGCTCCATGCCCTTCTCATCACAATGCTCCATGGCCTTTGTCATCACAATGCTCCATGTTCAATGTAATCACAGTGCTCCACGACCCCTGTCATCACAATGTTCCATGAGACATTTCATCACAAAGCTCCATGACGCTTGTCATCACAATGCTCCATGGCGCTGTGCATCACAATGCTCCATGACCACATTCAGCACAGTGGTCCATGACCCTTTTCATCACAATATTCCATGGCTCTTGCCATCACAATGCCCCATGGCGCTTGTCATCACAATGCTCCATGACCCCTTGTCATCACAATGCCCCATGGCCCCTTTCATCACAATGCTCCATGATCACTTTCATCACAATGCTCCATGTGCCCTGTTCATCACAATGCTCCATGACCCCTTTTCATCACAATGCTCCATGACCATTTTGATCACAAGGCTTCATGCCCTTATCATCACAGTGCTCCATGAACCCTTTCATCACAATGCTCCATGGCCCTTCTCATCACAATGCCCGATGACCACTTCCATCACAATGCTCCATGACCCTTTTCATCAAAATGCGCCATGAACATTGTCATAACAAAGATCCATGACCACGTTCATCACAATGCTCCAGGACCCCTTTCCTTACAATGCTCCATGGCTCTTGTCATCACAAAGCTCCATGGCGCTTGTCATCACAAGGCTCCATGACCACCGGAATCACCATGATCCATGACCCCTTTGATAACAATTCTCCATTACCCCTTTCCTCAGAGTGATCCTTGGCACTTGTCATCACAATGCTCCATGATCCCTGTAATCACAATGATCCTTGACCCCTTTCATCACAATGTTCCATGGCCGCTTTCATCACAATGCTCCATAACGCCTGTCATCACAATGCCCCATGACCCATTTCCCCACAATGCTCCCTGAGCCATGTCATCACAATGCTATTTGTCTTTGTCATTACAATGCTCCATGTCCCCTGTAATCAGAGTCTTCCATGACCCCTTTCATCACAGCTCTCCTTAACACTTTTCTCACAATGCTCCATGCCATTGTCATCACAAAGTTTCATGCCCCCTGTCACCACAATGCTCCAAGCCCACTCTCAACACAATGCTCCATGAGACTTGTCTCACAAGGCTCCATGCCCTTTTCATCACAATGCTCCATTCCCCCTGTCATCACAATGCTCCATGCCCCCTTTCATTACAATGTTCCATGCCCCCTGTCATCACAAGGTTCCATGCCCTTATCATCACAATGCTCCATGACACCTGTCTTCGCAATGTTCCACGCACTTATCATCACAATACTCCTTGACCCTTGTCTAAAATGCTACATGGCGGTGACATCACAATGTTCCATGCACCCTGTCATTACAAGGCTCCATGACACTTGTCATCACAATGTTCCATGGCCCCTATCATTCAAAATGCCATATGACCACTTTCATCACAATGCTCCAAGGCCCTTGTCATCACAATGCCCCATGAACCCTGTCATCACAATGCTCCAGGCCCCCTGTCATCACAATGAGCCATGACACCTTTCATCACAATGCTCCATAACCACTGTCATCACAATGATCCATGGCCCTTGTCATCACAATGCTCCCTGGTGCATGTCATCACAAAGATCCATGACCACTTTCAGCACAATGCTCCATGACCCCTTTCATCAAAATTCTCCATGACCATTGTCATCACAATGCTCCATGAGCCCTGTCATTACAATGCTCCCTGACCCCTGTCATCACCATGATCCATGGCCCTTGTCATCACAGTGCTCCTTCGCTCTTGTCATAACAATGCTCCATGATCGCTGTCATCACAATGATCCATGATTCCTTTCATCACAATTCTCCTTTTCCCCTTTCATCACGATGATCCCTGGAGCTTGTCAAAACAATGCTCCTCGATTCCCTGTAATCACAATGATCCATGACCCCTTTCATGACAATGCTCCATTACCCCACTAATCACAATGATCCATGGTGATTGTCATCACAATTCTCCATGACCCTTGTCATCACAATGCTCCAGGTCGTTGTAATCACAATGTACCATGACACCTTTCACCACAAAGCTCCAAGATCCCTGTCATCACAATGCCCCATGACGCCTATCATCACAGTGCTCCATGGCACTTGTCCTCACAATGCTCCATGACCCCTTTCATCACAATCCTCCATAGCGCTTTTCATCACAATCCTCCATGACCACTTTCATCACAATGCTCCATGACCATTTTCATCACAATGCTCCATGACCACTTTCATCACAATGCCCCATGAACTCTGTCATCACAATGCTCCATGGCCCTTGTCATCACAATTCTCCATTACCCTTGTCATCACAATTCTCCATAGCCCTTGTCATCACAATGCTCCATGCACTTGTCATCACAATTCTCCATGACCCTTTTCATCACAGTGCTCCATGGCGCTTGTCATCACAATGATCCAGAGCCTTAGTTCCTGAGTTGGGAGTAGTATCATTTCCTCAATTAGGGAAAATGTCAGTGACTGAGTTGGGAGTAGTGTGAGGGCCCTTGTTAGGGACACTGTCAGTGCCTGAGTTAGGTGTAGTGTCAGGGTTTTATTACATACACTGTCAGTGCCTGAGTTGGGAATAGTGTCAGGGCCTTAGTTATGGACTGTGTCATTGCCTGAGTTAGGAGTAGTGTCAGGGCCTTAGTTAGGAGTAGCATCAGTGCCTTCGTGAGGTATTGTATCAGCGCCTCAGTTAGGAATAGATTCAGGGCCTTATTTTGGGACAGTGTCAGTGCCTGAGTTAGGAGTTTTGTCAGCCTTACTTAGGGACCTTTTCAGGGCCTGAGTTCGGAGTAATGTCAGGGCTTTCCTTAGGTATTGTATCAGTGCCTGAGTTAGGAATAGTGTCAAGGCCTTAGTTAGGGACATTGCCAGGGCATGATTTAGGAGGAGTGTTAGGGTGTGAGTTATGAACAGTGTCAGGGCCTTAGTTAGTGACAGTTTCAGTTCCTGAGTTAGGAGTAGAGTCAGGGCCTAAGTTAGGAACAGTGCCAGTGCTGAGTTCGTAGTAGTATCAGGGCCTTAGTTAGAGACAGTGTCAGGGCCTGAGTTAGGAGTAGTGTCAGAGGCTTTGTTAGGGACAGTGTCAGTGCCTGAGTTAAGAGTAACGTCACAGCTTTAGTTAGGGCCAGTGTCAGGGCCTTAGTTAAGACCAGTGTCAGAGCCTATGATAGGAATCAGATCAGGGCCTGTGTTACGAGTAGTGTCAGGGCCTATGATAGGAATCAGATCAGGGCCTGTGTTACGAGTAGTGTCAGGGCCTTAGTTAAGGACAGTGTCAGGGCCTGAGTCCTGACTTATTCCTAACTTTCCTCACTAACGATTTTTGACACTACTGCTAATTCAGGTCCTGATAATATCCCTTACTAAGGCCCTGACCCTTTCCCTGGCTAAGGCCCTGAACTTCTCCTAAGTCAGGCCCTGATACTGTTCCTAACAATGGCCCTGACACTACACCTAAATTCGGCCCCGAAATGATACCTAACAAAGGCTCTCTTGCTAGTCCAAACTAAAGCCCTAAAATTGGTCTTAAATAAGGCCTTGACACTAATCCTAACTCAGGCCCTAACACTGTCCCTAGCTAAGGCCCTGACAGTACGCCTAACTCAGGCCCTCGTACGATTCCTAACAATGGCTCTGATGCTAGCCCAAACTAAGGCCCTGAAATTGGTCCTAAATAAGGCCTTGACACGAATCGTAACTCAGGCCCTAGCACTGTCCCTAACTAGGTCTCTGACAGTACACCTAACTCAGACCCTGACACTGTCCCTAAGCAAGGCCCTGACACTACTCCTAACTCAGTCCCTTACACTGTACCTAACAAAGTCACTGATGCTAGGCCTAACTCAGGCCCTGAAACGGTCTGTAACTAAGGCCCTGCTGCCATCAGTATGTAAAGTCCTGACATTATCCTGAGCTAATATCCTGACCTATGTCTTTCCAAGGTCCTGAAACTGTCCCAAAGTAAGCCCTGACGCTGTCCGTAAGTGAAGACCTGAGGCTGTCCCTAACTCAGGCCCTGAAGCTTTCCTTAACTGAAGCCTTGAAGCTGTGACTAACTCAGGCCCTGATCATGTATTTCACGAAGACCTTAATGCTGATCCAGCAAAGACGCTGATGCTGCTCCAAAGTCATGCCCTGACAGTGTGCCCAGCAAAGGGCCTGATGCTAGGCCTCACTCAGGCCCTGTCGCTCTCCCGAAGTCAGGCCCTGACACTGTCACTAACTAAGGCCCTGACACTACTCCTAACTCAGTCCCGTAAAGTGTACCTAACAAAGGCTCTGATGCTAGTCGTAACTCAGGGCCTGACACTGTCTCTAACTAAGGGCTGCTGCCATCAATATCTAAAGTCCTGATATTATCGGGAGCTAATATCCTGACCTATGTCTTACCAAGGTCCTGAAAGTGTCCCAAAGTAAGCCCTGACGCTGTCCCTAAGTGAGGCCCTGCAGCTTTCCCTAACTAACTCAGGCCTTGATGCTGTGACTAACTCAAACACTGATCATGTCTTTAACTAAGACCCTAAGGCTGATCCAACAGAGGCCGGGATGCTGCTCCTAAGTCATGCCCTGACAGTGTCCCCAGCTAAGGGTCTGACGCTAGGCCTCACTCAGACCCTATCGCTCTCCCTAAGTCAGGCTCTGATGCTGTCCCTACCTGAAGCCCTAACACTGGTTCTGAATAAGGCCCTGAGAGTCTCAGTAACAAAGGTCTTCACACTATCCTTAGGTCATTTCCTGACACTATCCCTACATGTTAAACTGACACTGTCACTAGCTAATGTCCTGCCTCTTATGCTAACTGAAGCCCTTAGGTTGTGCCTGCCTCAGGCACTGAATTTAGTCCCAAGACTGTGAAACTGTCCCGAACTAAGGCCTAGATGCTCGTCCTACATCTGGCCCTGACACTGTCCCTAACTAAGGCCCTAACACTATTGCTAACTGAGGACCTGACACTGGACCTATCAGGGGCCCGCTACTCCTAACTAACGCCTTGACACTGTCCCTTACTTAGGCCCTGCTACCATCAATATCTAAAGTCCTGACATTATCCTGAGCTAATATCCTAACTCATCTCTTACCAAGGTCCTGAAACTCTCCCTAAGGAAGCCCTGATGCTCTCCCTAAGTGAGGCCTTGAGGCTGTCCCTAACAGAGGCCCTGATAATATCTTTAACATAGCCCCTGAGGCTGATCCTACCGTGGCTCTTATGTTGCTCCTAAGTCATGCCCTGTCACTGTCCCTAGCTAAGGCCCTGACGCTAGGCCTCACTCAGGCCCTGTCGCTCTCCCTAAGTCAGGCTCTGACGCTGTCCCTACCCGAAGCCCTGACACTCACTGGTCCTTAATTAGGCCCTGATGCTCTAAGTAACCAAGGTCTTGACACTATCCCTAGGTCATTTCCTGACACTCTCCCTAGATCTTAACCTAACCTTCTCTTTAGCTAATGTCGAGATTAGCTAAAGAGATTCTTTAGAACGAGATTCTTTCATCTTCTGAATATGGTTTTCTTAAAAACATAATTTTTATAGTGTTACTAACTTTAAACAAAATGTACTCAACTGCTGTGGAATAGTCCTTCATAGGAGCGTGCATGGTTCACTTCTGCATCTGCTTGTGGTGGTGTTCAAGTTGCTTTCAGCTGTAGATCCTCTTATGCTAGCTAAATCTGTGATTCTGTCCCTAAATGAGGCCCTGAATTTAGGTCTGAAGCCGTGAACCTGTCCCTAACTGAGGCCTGGAGGCGCGTCCTAACGCAAGTGCTGACACTGTCTCGAACTAAGGCCCTGACACTACACCTAACTCAGTCACTGACACTGTACCTAACAAAGGCTCTGATGCTAGTCCTAACTTAGGCCTGACACTGCCTCTAACTAAGGCCCTGCTGCCGTCAATATCTGAACACCTGACATTATCCTGAGCTAATATCCTGACCCATGTCTTACCAAGGTCCTGAAACTTTCCCAAAGTAAGCCCTGACGCTGTCCCTAAGTGAGACCTTGAGGCTGTCCCTAAGAGAGGCCCTGATAATATCTTTAATGAAGACCCTAATGCTGATCCTACAGAGGCCTTTATGCTGCTCCTAAGTCATGCCCTGATACTGTCCCTTACTCAGGCCCCAAAGATAGGCCTCACTTAGGCCCTGTTGCTGTACCTTAGTTAGGCTCTGACGCTGTCCGTACATCAAGCCCTGGCACTGGTCCTGATTAAGGCCCTCACGCTGCTGCTAACTAAGGCCCTGATGCTCTCAATGACTAAGGTCTTCTCGTTATCCCTTGGTCATTTCCTTTCACTATCTCTGGCCTGGAACCTGACTCTGTCCCGAGATAATCTCCTGCATCTTATGCTGACTGAAACCCTAATGCTCTCCCTAACTAAGGCCCTGACTACTCCTAACTAAGGCCATGACACTGTCTCTAACAAAGGCCCAGAATCTGTCCCTAATATAGGCCCTGCTGCCAGCAATAACTAAAATCCTGACACTCTCCTGAGATAATATCCTGACCCATTTCTAACCAAGGTCTTGACACTCTCCCTAAGAAAGCCCTGTCGCTGTCTTTAAGTGAAGACCTGAGGCTGTCCGTAACTCAGGCCCTGAAGCTTTCCCTAGCTGAGGCCTTGACGTTGTGACTAACGAGGGCTCTGGTCATCTTTAACTAAGAGCCTCAAGCTGATCCAACAAAGGCACTGATGCTGCTCCTAAGTCACTCCCTGACAGTGTCCCCAGCTGAGGGCCTGACATTAGGCCTCACTCAGACCCTGTCGCTCTCCCTAAGTCAGGCCCTGATACTGTCCCTACCTGAAGCACTAACATTGGTTCTGAATAAGGCCCTGATATTCTCAGTAACAAAGGTCTTCACACTATCCTTAGGTCATTTCCTGACACGATTCCTAGCCTTCACCCTAACCCTGTCCCGAGCTACTATCCTACGTCTTATGCTAACTAAAGACCTTATGCTGTGCCTACCTCAGGCACTGAATTTAGTCCCAAGACCGCTAGACTGTCCCTCACTAAGCTCCATGACCTTATCGTCACAATGTTCCGTGACCACTGTCATCACAATGCTCCACGCCCTTATCATCACAATGCCCCATGACCCCTGTCATCACAATGCTCCATGACCCCTTCCATCACAATGCTCCGTGACCCCTTTCATCAAAATGCGCCATGACCATTGTCATCACAATGCTCCATGACCCCTGGCATCCCAAAGCTCCATGACCACTCTCATTGCAATGCTTCATGACCCTTGTCATCGCAATGCTACATACCATTGTCATCACAATGCTCCATACCCCATTTCATCACATTGGCCCATGACCCTTGTCTCACAATGTTCCATGCTCTTGTGTTCACAATGCTCCATGCCCCCTGTCATCACAATGCTCCATGACCCCGGTCATCACAATGCTCCATTACCCTTGTCATCACAAAGCTCCAGGTCCCCTGTCATTCACAGAGCCAAATGACCCATGTCATCACACTGCTTCATGGCCCTTGTCCTCACAATGCCCCATGACCCCTGTCATCAAATTGCTCCATGTCCCCGTTTATCACAATGCTCTAAATTACCCCTGTAATCACAGTGCTCCATAACCCTTTTCCTTACAATGCTCCATGCCCCTTTTCATCACAATGAGCCATGAAAACTTTCATCAGAATGCTCCATTACCCCTGTCTCATGTCCCCGTTCTTCACAATGCATCACAATTACCCCTGTAATCACAGTGCTCCATAACCCCTTTCATCACAGTGCTCCATGCCCCCTGTCATCACAATGCTCCATGAACCCTTTCATCACAATGCTCCATTAATCCTTTCATCGCACTGCTCTATGACTTTTGTCATCACAATGCTCCATGCCCTTCTCATCACAATGCTCCATGGCCTTTGTCATCACAATGCTCCATGTTCAATGTAATCACAGTGCTCCACGACCCCTGTCATCACAATGTTCCATGAGACATTTCATCACAAAGCTCCATGACGCTTGTCATCACAATGCTCCATGGCGCTGTGCATCACAATGCTCCATGACCACATTCAGCACAGTGGTCCATGACCCTTTTCATCACAATATTCCATGGCTCTTGCCATCACAATGCCCCATGGCGCTTGTCATCACAATGCTCCATGACCCCTTGTCATCACAATGCCCCATGGCCCCTTTCATCACAATGCTCCATGACCACTTTCATCACAATGCTCCATGTGCCCTGTTCATCACAATGCTCCATGACCCCTTTTCATCACAATGCTCCATGACCATTTTGATCACAAGGCTTCATGCCCTTATCATCACAGTGCTCCATGAACCCTTTCATCACAATGCTCCATGGCCCTTCTCATCACAATGCCCGATGACCACTTCCATCACAATGCTCCATGACCCTTTTCATCAAAATGCGCCATGAACATTGTCATAACAAAGATCCATGACCACGTTCATCACAATGCTCCAGGACCCCTTTCCTTACAATGCTCCATGGCTCTTGTCATCACAAAGCTCCATGGCGCTTGTCATCACAAGGCTCCATGACCACCGGAATCACCATGATCCATGACCCCTTTGATAACAATTCTCCATTACCCCTTTCCTCAGAGTGATCCTTGGCACTTGTCATCACAATGCTCCATGATCCCTGTAATCACAATGATCCTTGACCCCTTTCATCACAATGTTCCATGGCCGCTTTCATCACAATGCTCCATAACGCCTGTCATCACAATGCCCCATGACCCATTTCCCCACAATGCTCCCTGAGCCATGTCATCACAATGCTACTTGTCTTTGTCATTACAATGCTCCATGTCCCCTGTAATCAGAGTCTTCCATGACCCCTTTCATCACAGCTCTCCTTAACACTTTTCTCACAATGCTCCATGCCATTGTCATCACAAAGTTTCATGCCCCCTGTCACCACAATGCTCCAAGCCCACTCTCAACACAATGCTCCATGAGACTTGTCTCACAAGGCTCCATGCCCTTTTCATCACAATGCTCCATTCCCCCTGTCATCACAATGCTCCATGCCCCCTTTCATTACAATGTTCCATGCCCCCTGTCATCACAAGGTTCCATGCCCTTATCATCACAATGCTCCATGACACCTGTCTTCGCAATGTTCCACGCACTTATCATCACAATACTCCTTGACCCTTGTCTAAAATGCTACATGGCGGTGACATCACAATGTTCCATGCACCCTGTCATTACAAGGCTCCATGACACTTGTCATCACAATGTTCCATGGCCCCTATCATTCAAAATGCCATATGACCACTTTCATCACAATGCTCCAAGGCCCTTGTCATCACAATGCCCCATGAACCCTGTCATCACAATGCTCCAGGCCCCCTGTCATCACAATGAGCCATGACACCTTTCATCACAATGCTCCATAACCACTGTCATCACAATGATCCATGGCCCTTGTCATCACAATGCTCCCTGGTGCATGTCATCACAAAGATCCATGACCACTTTCAGCACAATGCTCCATGACCCCTTTCATCAAAATTCTCCATGACCATTGTCATCACAATGCTCCATGAGCCCTGTCATTACAAAGCTCCCTGACCCCTGTCATCACCATGATCCATGGCCCTTGTCATCACAGTGCTCCTTCGCTCTTGTCATAACAATGCTCCATGATCCCTGTCATCACAATGATCCATGATTCCTTTCATCACAATTCTCCTTTTCCCCTTTCATCACGATGATCCCTGGAGCTTGTCAAAACAATGCTCCTCGATTCCCTGTAATCACAATGATCCATGACCCCTTTCATGACAATGCTCCATTACCCCACTAATCACAATGATCAATGGTGATTGTCATCACAATGCTCCATGAACCTTGTCATCACAATGCTCCAGGTCGTTGTAATCACAATGTACCATGACACCTTTCACCACAAAGCTCCAAGATCCCTGTCATCACAATGCCCCATGAGGCCTATCATCACAATGCTCCATGGCACTTGTCCTCACAATGCTCCATGACCCCTGTCATCACAATCCTCCATAGCGCTTTTCATCACAATCCTCCATGACCACTTTCATCACAATGCTCCATGACCATTTTCATCACAATGCTCCATGACCACTTTCATCACAATGCCCCATGAACTCTGTCATCACAATGCTCCATGGCCCTTGTCATCACAATTCTCCATGACCTCTGTCATCACAATTCTCCATGGCCCTTGTCATCACAATGCTCCATGCACTTGTCATCACAATTCTCCATGACCCTTGTCATCACAGTGCTCCATGGCGCTTGTCATCACAATGATCCAGAGCCTTAGTTCCTGAGTTGGGAGTAGTATCATTGCCTCAATTAGGGAAAATGTCAGTGACTGAGTTGGGAGTAGTGTGAGGGCCCTTGTTAGGGACACTGTCAGTGCCTGAGTTAGGTGTAGTGTCAGGGTTTTATTACATACACTGTCAGTGCCTGAGTTGGGAATAGTGTCAGGGCCTTAGTTATGGACTGTGTCATTGCCTGAGTTAGGAGTAGTGTCAGGGCCTTAGTTAGGAGTAGCATCAGTGCCTTCGTTAGGTATTGTATCAGCGCCTCAGTTAGGAATAGATTCAGGGCCTTATTTTGGGACAGTGTCAGTGCCTGAGTTAGGAGTTTTGTCAGCCTTAGTTAGGGACCTTTTCAGGGCCTGAGTTAGGAGTAATGTCAGGGCCTTCCTTAGGTATTGTATCAGTGCCTGAGTTAGGAATAGTGTCAAGGCCTTAGTTAGGGACATTGCCAGGGCATGATTTAGGAGGAGTGTTAGGGTGTGAGTTATGAACAGTGTCAGGGCCTTAGTTAGTGACAGTGTCAGTTCCTGAGTTAGGAGTAGAGTCAGGGCCTAAGTTAGGGACAGTGCCAGTGCTGAGTTCGTAGTAGTATCAGGGCCTTAGTTAGAGACAGTGTCAGGGCCTGAGTTAGGAGTAGTGTCAGAGGCTTTGTTAGGGACAGTGTCAGTGCCTGAGTTAAGAGTAACGTCACAGCTTTAGTTACGGCCAGTGTCAGGGCCTTTGTTAAGACCAGTGTCAGGGCCTATGATAGGAATCAGATCAGGGCCTGTGTTACGAGTAGTGTCAGGGCCTATGATAGGAATCAGATCAGGGCCTGTGTTACGAGTAGTGTCAGGGCCTTAGTTAAGGACAGTGTCAGGGCCTGAGTCCTGACTTATTCCTAACTTTCCTCACTAACGATTTTTGACACTACTGCTAATTCATGTCCTGATAATATCCCTTACTAAGGCCCTGACCCTTTCCCTGGCTAAGGCCCTGAACTTCTCCTAAGTCAGGCCCTGATACTGTCCCTAACAATGGCCCTGACACTACACCTAACTTCGGCCCCGAAATGATACCTAACAAAGGCTCTGTTGCTAGTCCAAACTAAAGCCCTAAAATTGGTCTTAAATAAGGCCTTGACACTAATCCTAACTCAGGCCCTAACACTGTCCCTAGCTAAGGCCCTGACAGTACGCCTAACTCAGTCCCTCGTACGATTCCTAACAATGGCTCTGATGCTAGCCCAAACTAAGGCCCTGAAATTGGTCCTAAATAAGGCCTTGACACGAATCGTAACTCAGGCCCTAGCACTGTCCCTAACTAGGTCTCTGACAGTACACCTAACTCAGACCCTGACACTGTCCCTAAGCAAGGCCCTGACACTACTCCTAACTCAGTCCCTTACACTGTACCTAACAAAGTCACTGATGCTAGGCCTAACTCAGGCCCTGAAACGGTCTGTAACTAAGGCCCTGCTGCCATCAGTATGTAAAGTCCTGACATTATCCTGAGCTAATATCCTGATCTATGTCTTTCCAAGGTCCTGAAACTGTCCCAAAGTAAGCCCTGACGCTGTCCGTAAGTGAAGACCTGAGGCTGTCCCTAACTCAGGCCCTGAAGCTTTCCTTAACTGAAGCCTTGAAGCTGTGACTAACTCAGGCCCTGATCATGTATTTCACGAAGACCTTAATGCTGATCCAGCAAAGATGCTGATGCTGCTCCAAAGTCATGCCCTGACAGTGTGCCCAGCAAAGGGCCTGATGCTAGGCCTCACTCAGGCCCTGTCGCTCTCCCGAAGTCAGGCCCTGACACTGTCACTAACTAAGGCCCTGACACTACTCCTAACTCAGTCCCGTAAAGTGTACCTAACAAAGGCTCTGATGCTAGTCGTAACTCAGGGCCTGACACTGTCTCTAACTAAGGGCTGCTGCCATCAATATCTAAATTCCTGATATTATCGGGAGCTAATATCCTGACCTATGTCTTACCAAGGTCCTGAAAGTGTCCCAAAGTAAGCCCTGACGCTGTCCCTAAGTGAGGCCCTGCAGCTTTCCCTAACTAACTCAGGCCTTGATGCTGTGACTAACTCAAACACTGATCATGTCTTTAACTAAGACCCTAAGGCTGATCCAACAGAGGCCGGGATGCTGCTCCTAAGTCATGCCCTGACAGTGTCCCCAGCTAAGGGTCTGACGCTAGGCCTCACTCAGACCCTATCGCTCTCCCTAAGTCAGGCTCTGATGCTGTCCCTACCTGAAGCCCTAACACTGGTTCTGAATAAGGCCCTGAGAGTCTCAGTAACAAAGGTCTTCACACTATCCTTAGGTCATTTCCTGACACTATCCCTACATGTTAAACTGACACTGTCACTAGCTAATGTCCCGCCTCTTATGCTAACTGAAGCCCTTAGGTTGTGCCTGCCTCAGGCACTGAATTTAGTCCCAAGACTGTGAAACTGTCCCGAACTAAGGCCTAGATGCTCGTCCTACATCTGGCCCTGACACTGTCCCTAACTAAGGCCCTAACACTATTGCTAACTGAGGACCTGACACTGGACCTATCAGGGGCCCGCTACTCCTAACTAACGCCTTGACACTGTCCCTTACTTAGGCCCTGCTACCATCAATATCTAAAGTCCTGACATTATCCTGAGCTAATATCCTAACTCATCTCTTACCAAGGTCCTGAAACTCTCCCTAAGGAAGCCCTGATGCTCTCCCTAAGTGAGGCCTTGAGGCTGTCCCTAACAGAGGCCCTGATAATATCTTTAACATAGCCCCTGAGGCTGATCCTACCGTGGCTCTTATGTTGCTCCTAAGTCATGCCCTGACACTGTCCCTAGCTAAGGCCCTGACGCTAGGCCTCACTCAGGCCCTGTCGCTCTCCCTAAGTCAGGCTCTGACGCTGTCCCTACCCGAAGCCCTGACACTCACTGGTCCTTAATTAGGCCCTGATGCTCTAAGTAACCAAGGTCTTGACACTATCCCTAGGTCATTTCCTGACACTCTCCCTAGATCTTAACCTAACCTTCTCTTTAGCTAATGTCGAGATTAGCTAAAGAGATTCTTTAGAACGAGATTCTTTCATCTTCTGAATATGGTTTTCTTAAAAACATAATTTTTATAGTGTTACTAACTTTAAACAAAATGTACTCAACTGCTGTGGAATAGTCCTTCATAGGAGCGTGCATGGTTCACTTCTGCATCTGCTTGTGGTGGTGTTCAAGTTGCTTTCAGCTGTAGATCCTCTTATGCTAGCTAAATCTGTGATTCTGTCCCTAAATGAGGCCCTGAATTTAGGTCCGAAGCCGTGAACCTGTCCCTAACTGAGGCCTGGAGGCGCGTCCTAACGCAAGTGCTGACACTGTCTCGAACTAAGGACCTGACACTACACCTAACTCAGTCACTGACACTGTACCTAACAAAGGCTCTGATGCTAGTCCTAACTTAGGCCTGACACTGCCTCTAACTAAGGCCCTGCTGCCGTCAATATCTGAACACCTGACATTATCCTGAGCTAATATCCTGACCCATGTCTTACCAAGGTCCTGAAACTTTCCCAAAGTAAGCCCTGACGCTGTCCCTAAGTGAGACCTTGAGGCTGTCCCTAAGAGAGGCCCTGATAATATCTTTAATGAAGACCCTAATGCTGATCCTACAGAGGCCTTTATGCTGCTCCTAAGTCATGCCCTGATACTGTCCCTTACTCAGGCCCCAAAGATAGGCCTCACTTAGGCCCTGTTGCTGTACCTTAGTTAGGCTCTGACGCTGTCCGTACATCAAGCCCTGGCACTGGTCCTGATTAAGGCCCTCACGCTCCTGCTAACTAAGGCCCTGATGCTCTCAATGACTAAGGTCTTCTCGTTATCCCTTGGTCATTTCCTTTCACTGTCTCTGGCCTGGAACCTGACTCTGTCCCGAGATAATCTCCTGCATCTTATGCTGACTGAAACCCTAATGCTCTCCCTAACTAAGGCCCTGACTACTCCTAACTAAGGCCATGACACTGTCTCTAACAAAGGCCCAGAATCTGTCCCTAATATAGGCCCTGCTGCCAGCAATAACTAAAATCCTGACACTCTCCTGAGATAATATCCTGACCCATTTCTAACCAAGGTCTTGACACTCTCCCTAAGAAAGCCCTGTCGCTGTCTTTAAGTGAAGACCTGAGGCTGTCCGTAACTCAGGCCCTGAAGCTTTCCCTAGCTGAGGCCTTGACGTTGTGACTAACGAGGGCTCTGGTCATCTTTAACTAAGAGCCTCAAGCTGATCCAACAAAGGCACTGATGCTGCTCCTAAGTCACTCCCTGACAGTGTCCCCAGCTGAGGGCCTGACATTAGGCCTCACTCAGACCCTGTCGCTCTCCCTAAGTCAGGCCCTGATACTGTCCCTACCTGAAGCACTAACATTGGTTCTGAATAAGGCCCTGATATTCTCAGTAACAAAGGTCTTCACACTATCCTTAGGTCATTTCCTGACACGATTCCTAGCCTTCACCCTAACCCTGTCCCGAGCTACTATCCTACGTCTTATGCTAACTAAAGACCTTATGCTGTGCCTACCTCAGGCACTGAATTTAGTCCCAAGACCGCTAGACTGTCCCTCACTAAGCTCCATGACCTTATCGTCACAATGTTCCGTGACCACTGTCATCACAATGCTCCACGCCCTTATCATCACAATGCCCCATGACCCCTGTCATCACAATGCTCCATGACCCCTTCCATCACAATGCTCCGTGACCCCTTTCATCAAAATGCGCCATGACCATTGTCATCACAATGCTCCATGACCCCTGGCATCCCAAAGCTCCATGACCACTCTCATTGCAATGCTTCATGACCCTTGTCATCGCAATGCTACATACCATTGTCATCACAATGCTCCATACCCCATGTCATCACATTGGCCCATGACCCTTGTCTCACAATGTTCCATGCTCTTGTGATCACAATGCTCCATGCCCCCTGTCATCACAATGCTCCATGACCCCGGTCATCACAATGCTCCATTACCCTTGTCATCACAAAGCTCCAGGTCCCCTGTCATTCACAAAGCCAAATGACCCCTGTCATCACAATGCTTCATGGCCCTTGTCCTCACAATGCCCCATGACCCCTGTCATCAAATTGCTCCATGTCCCCGTTTATCACAATGCTCTAAATTACCCCTGTAATCACAGTGCTCCATAACCCTTTTCCTTACAATGCTCCATGCCCCTTTTCATCACAATGAGCCATGAAAACTTTCATCAGAATGCTCCATTACCCCTGTCTCATGTCCCCGTTCTTCACAATGCATCACAATTACCCCTGTAATCACAGTGCTCCATAACCCCTTTCATCACAGTGCTCCATGCCCCCTGTCATCACAATGCTCCATGAACCCTTTCATCACAATGCTCCATTAATCCTTTCATCGCACTGCTCTATGACTTTTGTCATCACAATGCTCCATGCCCTTCTCATCACAATGCTCCATGGCCTTTGTCATCACAATGCTCCATGTTCAATGTAATCACAGTGCTCCACGACCCCTGTCATCACAATGTTCCATGAGACATTTCATCACAAAGCTCCATGACGCTTGTCATCACAATGCTCCATGGCGCTGTGCATCACAATGCTCCATGACCACATTCAGCACAGTGGTCCATGACCCTTTTCATCACAATATTCCATGGCTCTTGCCATCACAATGCCCCATGGCGCTTGTCATCACAATGCTCCATGACCCCTTGTCATCACAATGCCCCATGGCCCCTTTCATCACAATGCTCCATGACCACTTTCATCACAATGCTCCATGTGCCCTGTTCATCACAATGCTCCATGACCCCTTTTCATCACAATGCTCCATGACCATTTTGATCACAAGGCTTCATGCCCTTATCATCACAGTGCTCCATGAACCCTTTCATCACAATGCTCCATGGCCCTACTCATCACAATGCCCGATGACCACTTCCATCACAATGCTCCATGACCCTTTTCATCAAAATGCGCCATGAACATTGTCATAACAAAGCTCCATGACCACGTTCATCACAATGCTCCAGGACCCCTTTCCTTACAATGCTCCATGGCTCTTGTCATCACAAAGCTCCATGGCGCTTGTCATCACAAGGCTCCATGACCACTGTAATCACCATGATCCATGACCCCTTTGATAACAATTCTCCATTACCCCTTTCCTCAGAGTGATCCTTGGCACTTGTCATCACAATGCTCCATGATCCCTGTAATCACAATGATCCTTGACCCCTTTCATCACAATGTTCCATGGCCGCTTTCATCACAATGCTCCATAACCCCTGTCATCACAATGCCCCATGACCCATTTCCCCACAATGCTCCCTGAGCCATGTCATCACAATGCTACTTGTCTTTGTCATTACAATGCTCCATGTCCCCTGTAATCAGAGTCTTCCATGACCCCTTTCATCACAGCTCTCCTTAACACTTTTCTCACAATGCTCCATGCCATTGTCATCACAAAGTTTCATGCCCCCTGTCACCACAATGCTCCAAGCCCACTCTCAACACAATGCTCCATGAGACTTGTCTCACAAGGCTCCATGCCCTTTTCATCACAATGCTCCATTCCCCCTGTCATCACAATGCTCCATGCCCCCTTTCATTACAATGTTCCATGCCCCCTGTCATCACAAGGTTCCATGCCCTTATCATCACAATGCTCCATGACACCTGTCTTCGCAATGTTCCACGCACTTATCATCACAATACTCCTTGACCCTTGTCTAAAATGCTACATGGCGGTGACATCACAATGTTCCATGCACCCTGTCATTACAAGGCTCCATGACACTTGTCATCACAATGTTCCATGGCCCCTATCATTCAAAATGCCATATGACCACTTTCATCACAATGCTCCAAGGCCCTTGTCATCACAATGCCCCATGAACCCTGTCATCACAATGCTCCAGGCCCCCTGTCATCACAATGAGCCATGACACCTTTCATCACAATGCTCCATAACCACTGTCATCACAATGATCCATGGCCCTTGTCATCACAATGCTCCCTGGTGCATGTCATCACAAAGATCCATGACCACTTTCAGCACAATGCTCCATGACCCCTTTCATCAAAATTCTCCATGACCATTGTCATCACAATGCTCCATGAGCCCTGTCATTACAATGCTCCCTGACCCCTGTCATCACCATGATCCATGGCCCTTCTCATCACAGTGCTCCTTCGCTCTTGTCATAACAATGCTCCATGATCGCTGTCATCACAATGATCCATGATTCCTTTCATCACAATTCTCCTTTTCCCCTTTCATCACGATGATCCCTGGAGCTTGTCAAAACAATGCTCCTCGATTCCCTGTAATCACAATGATCCATGACCCCTTTCATGACAATGCTCCATTACCCCACTAATCACAATGATCCATGGTGATTGTCATCACAATGCTCCATGACCCTTGTCATCACTATGCTCCAGGTCGTTGTAATCACAATGTACCATGACACCTTTCACCACAAAGCTCCAAGATCCCTGTCATCACAATGCCCCATGAGGCCTATCATCACAATGCTCCATGGCACTTGTCCTCACAATGCTCCATGACCCCTGTCATCACAATCCTCCATAGCGCTTTTCATCACAATCCTCCATGACCACTTTCATCACAATGCTCCATGACCATTTTCATCACAATGCTCCATGACCACTTTCATCACAATGCCCCATGAACTCTGTCATCACAATGCTCCATGGCCCTTGTCATCACAATTCTCCATGACCCCTGTCATCACAATTCTCCATGGCCCTTGTCATCACAATGCTCCATGCACTTGTCATCACAATTCTCCATGACCCTTGTCATCACAGTGCTCCATGGCGCTTGTCATCACAATGATCCAGAGCCTTAGTTCCTGAGTTGGGAGTAGTATCATTGCCTCAATTAGGGAAAATGTCAGTGACTGAGTTGGGAGTAGTGTGAGGGCCCTTGTTAGGGACACTGTCAGTGCCTGAGTTAGGTGTAGTGTCAGGGTTTTATTACATACACTGTCAGTGCCTGAGTTGGGAATAGTGTCAGGGCCTTAGTTATGGACTGTGTCATTGCCTGAGTTAGGAGTAGTGTCAGGGCCTTAGTTAGGAGTAGCATCAGTGCCTTCGCTAGGTATTGTATCAGCGCCTCAGTTAGGAATAGATTCAGGGCCTTATTTTGGGACAGTGTCAGTGCCTGAGTTAGGAGTTTTGTCAGCCTTAGTTAGGGACCTTTTCAGGGCCTGAGTTAGGAGTAATGTCAGGGCCTTCCTTAGGTATTGTATCAGTGCCTGAGTTAGGAATAGTGTCAAGGTCTTAGTTAGGGACATTGCCAGGGCATGATTTAGGAAGAGTGTTAGGGTGTGAGTTATGAACAGTGTCAGGGCCTTAGTTAGTGACAGTGTCAGTTCCTGAGTTAGGAGTAGAGTCAGGGCCTAAGTTAGGGACAGTGCCAGTGCTGAGTTCGTAGTAGTATCAGGGCCTTAGTTAGAGACAGTGTCAGGGCCTGAGTTAGGAGTAGTGTCAGAGGCTTTGTTAGGGACAGTGTCAGTGCCTGAGTTAAGAGTAACGTCACAGCTTTAGTTAGGGCCAGTGTCAGGGCCTTAGTTAAGACCAGTGTCAGGGCCTATGATAGGAATCAGATCAGGGCCTGTGTTACGAGTAGTGTCAGGGCCTATGATAGGAATCAGATCAGGGCCTGTGTTACGAGTAGTGTCAGGGCCTTAGTTAAGGACAGTGTCAAGGCCTGAGTCCTGACTTATTCCTAACTTTCCTCACTAAGGATTTTTGACACTACTGCTAATTCAGGTCCTGATAATATCCCTTACTAAGGCCCTGACCCTTTCCCTGGCTAAGGCCCTGAACTTCTCCTAAGTCAGGCCCTGATACTGTCCCTAACAATGGCCCTGACACTACACCTAAATTCGGCCCCGAAATGATACCTAACAAAGGCTCTGTTGCTAGTCCAAACTAAAGCCCTAAAACTGGTCTTAAATAAGGCCTTAACACTAATCCTAACTCAGGCCCTAACACTGTCCCTAGCTAAGGCCCTGACAGTACGCCTAACTCAGGCCCTCGTACGATTCCTAACAATGGCTCTGATGCTAGCCCAAACTAAGGCCCTGAAATTGGTCCTAAATAAGGCCTTGACACGAATCGTAACTCAGGCCCTAGCACTGTCCCTAACTAGGTCTCTGACAGTACACCTAACTCAGACCCTGACACTGTCCCTAAGCAAGGCCCTGACACTACTCCTAACTCAGTCCCTTACACTGTACCTAACAAAGTCACTGATGCTAGGCCTAACTCAGGCCCTGAAACGGTCTGTAACTAAGGCCCTGCTGCCATCAGTATGTAAAGTCCTGACATTATCCTGAGCTAATATCCTGACCTATGTCTTTCCAAGGTCCTGAAACTGTCCCAAAGTAAGCCCTGACGCTGTCCGTAAGTGAAGACCTGAGGCTGTCCCTAACTCAGGCCCTGAAGCTTTCCTTAACTGAAGCCTTGAAGCTGTGACTAACTCAGGCCCTGATCATGTATTTCACGAAGACCTTAATGCTGATCCAGCAAAGACGCTGATGCTGCTCCAAAGTCATGCCCTGACAGTGTGCCCAGCAAAGGGCCTGATGCTAGGCCTCACTCAGGCCCTGTCGCTATCCCGAAGTCAGGCCCTGACAATGTCACTAACTAAGGCCCTGACTCTACTCCTAACTCAATCCCGTAAAGTGTACCTAACAAAGGCTCTGATGCTAGTCGTAACTCAGGGCCTGACACTGTCTCTAACTAAGGGCTGCTGCCATCAATATCTAAAGTCCTGACATTATCCGGAGCTAATATCCTGACCCATGTCTTACCAAGGTCCTGAAACTGTCCCAAAGTAAGCCCTGACGCTGTCCCTAAGTGAGGCCCTGCAGCTTTCCCTAACTAACTCAGGCCTTGATGCTGTGACTAACTCAGACACTGATCATGTCTTTAACTAAGACCCTAAGGCTGATCCAATAGAGGCCGGGATGCTGCTCCTAAGTCATGCCCTGACAGTGTCCACAGCTAAGGGTCTGACGCTAGGCCTCACTCAGACCCTATCGCTCTCCCTAAGTCAGGCTCTGATGCTGTCCCTACCTGAAGCCCTAACACTGGTTCTGAATAAGGCCCTGAGAGTCTCAGTAACAAAGGTCTTCACACTATCCATAGGTCATTTCCTGACACTATCCCTACATGCTAAACTGACACTGTCACTAGCTAATGTCCTGCCTCTTATGCTAACTGAACCCCTTAGGTTGTGCCTGCCTCAGGCACTGAATTTAGTCCCAAGACCGTGAAACTGTCCCGAACTAAGGCCTAGATGCTCGTCCTACATCTGGCCCTGACACTGTCCCTAACTATGGCCCTAACACTACTGCTAACTGAGGAGCTGACACTGGACCTATCAGGGGCCCGCTACTCCTAACTAACGCCTTGACACTGTCCCTTACTTAGGCCCTGCTACCATCAATATCTAAAGTCCTGACATTATCCTGAGCTAATATCCTAACTCATCTCTTACCAAGGTCCTGAAACTCTCCCTAAGGAAGCCCTGATGCTCTCCCTAAGTGAGGCCTTGAGGCTGTCCCTAACAGAGACCCTGATAATATCTTTAACATAGCCCCTGAGGCTGATCCTACCGTGGCTCTTATGTTGCTCCTAAGTCATGCCCTGACACTGTCCCTAGCTAAGGCCCTGACGCTAGGCCTCACTCAGGCCCTGTCGCTCTCCCTAAGTCAGGCTCTGACGCTGTCCCTACCCGAAGCCCTGACACTCACTGGTCCTTAATTAGGCCCTGATGCTCTAAGTAACTAAGGTCTTGACACTATCCCTAGGTAATTTCCTGACACTATCCATAGATCTTAACCTAACCTTCTCTTTAGCTAATGTCGAGATTAGCTAAAGAAATTCTTTAGAACGAGATTCTTTCATCTTCTGAATATGGTTTTCTTAAAAACATAATTTTTATAGTGTTACTAACTTTAAACAAAATGTGCTCAACTGCTGTGGAATATTCCTTCATAGGAGCGTGCATGGTTCACTTCTGCATCTGTTTGTGGTGGTGTTCAAGTTGCTTTCAGCTGTAGATCCTCTTATGCTAGCTAAATCTGTGATTCTGTCCCTAAATGAGGCCCTGAATTTAGGTCCGAGGCTGTGAACCTGTCCCTAACTGAGGCCTGGAGGCTCGTCCTAACGCAGGTCCTGACACTGTCCCTAACTAAGGCCCTGACACTACACCTAACTCCGTCACTGACACTGTACCTAACAAAGGCTCTGATGCTAGTCCTAACTTAGGCCTGACACTGCCTCTAACTAAGGCCCTGCTGCCGTCAATATCTGAACACCTGACATTATCCTGAGCTAATATCCTGACCCATGTCTTACCAAGGTCCTGAAACTTTCCCAAAGTAAGCCCTGACGCTGTCCCTAAGTGAGACCTTGAGGCTGTCCCTAACAGAGGCCCTGATAATATCTTTAACGAAGACCCTAATGCTGATCCTACAGAGGCCTTTATGCTGCTCCTAAGTCATGCCCTTATACTGTCCCTTACTCAGGCCCCAAAGATAGGCTTCACTTAGGCCCTGTTGCTGTACCTTAGTTAGGCTCTGACGCTGTGCGTATATCAAGCCCTGGAACTGGTCCTGCTTAACGCCCTCACCCTGCTGCTAACTAAGGCCCTGATGCTCTCAATGACTAAGGTCTTCTCGTTATCCCTTGGTCATTTCCTTTCACTATCTCTGGCCTGGAACCTGCCTCTGTCCCGAGATAATCTCCTGCATCTTATGCTGACTGAAACCCTAATGCTCTCCCTAACTAACGCCCGGACTATTCCTAACTAAGGCCATGACACTGTCTCTAACAAAGGCCCAGAATCTGTCCCTAATATAGGCCCTTCTGCCAGCAATAATTAAAATCCTGACACTCTCCTCAGATAATATCCTGACCCATTTCTAACCAAGGTCTTGACACTCTCCCTAAGAAAGCCCTGTCGCTGTCTTTAAGTGAAGACCTGAGGCTGTCCGTAACTCAGGCCCTGAAGCTTTCCCTAACTGAGGCCTTGACGCTGTGACTAACTAGGGCTCTGGTCATCTTTAACTAAGAGCCTAAAGCTGATCCAACAAAGGCACTGATGCTGCTCCTAAGTCACTCCTTGACAGTGTCCCCAGCTGAGGGCCTGACATTAGGCCTCACTCAGACCCTGTCGCTCTCCCTAAGTCAGGCCCTGATACTGTCCCTACCTGAAGCCCTAACACTGGTTCTGAATAAGGCCCTGATATTCTCAGTAACAAAGGTCTTCACACTATCCTTAGGTCATTTCCAGACACGATTCCTAGCCTTCACCCTAACCCTGTCCGGAGCTAATATCCTACCTCTTATGCTAACTAAAGGCTGTATGCTGTGCCTACCTCAGGCACTGAATTTACTCCCAAGACCTCTAGACTGTCCCTCACTAGGCTCCATGCCCTTATCGTCACAATGTTCCGTGACCACTGTCATCACAATGCTCCACGCACTTATCATCACAATGCCCCATGACCCCTGTCATCACAATGCTCCATGATCCCTTCCATCACAGTGCTCCGTGACCCCTTTCATCAAAATGCGCCATGACCATTATCAACACAGTGCTCCATGACCCCTGGCATCCCAATGCTCCATGACCACTCTCATGGCAATGCTTCATGACCCTTCTCATCGCAATGCTACATACCATTGTCATCACAATGCTCCATACCCCATATCATCACACTGGCCCATGACCCTTGCCTCACAATGATCCATGCTCTTGTGATCACAATGCTCCATGTCCCCTGTCATCACAATGCCCCATGACTCCTATCATCACAATGCTCAATGGCACATGTCCTAACAATGCCCCATGACCCCTGTCATCAAATTGCTCCATGTCTCCGTTTATCACAATGCTCTAAATTGCCACTGTAATCACAGTGCTCCATAACCCTTTTCCTCACAATGCTCAATGCCCCTTTTCATCACAATGAGCCATGAAATCTTTCATCAGAATGCTCCATTACCCCTGTCTCATGTCCCCTTTCATCACAATGCATCACAATTACCCCTGTAATCACAGTGCTCCATAACCCCTTTCATCACAGTGCTCCATGACCCCGTCATCACAATGCTCCATGAACCCTTTCATCACAATGCTCCATTAATCCTTTCATCGCACTACTCTATGACTTTTGTCATCACAATGCTCCATGCCCTTCTCATCACAATGCTCCATGGCCTTTGTCATCACAATGCTCCATGTTCAATGTAATCACAGTGCTCCACGACCCCTGTCATCACAATGTTCCATGAGACATTTCATCACAAAGCTCCATGACGCTTGTCATCACAATGCTCCATGGCGCTGTGCATCACAATGCTCCATGACCACATTCAGCACAGTGGTCCATGACCCTTTTCATCACAATATTCCATGGCTCTTGCCATCACAATGCCCCATGGCGCTTGTCATCACAATGCTCCATGACCCCTTGTCATCACAATGCCCCATGGCCCCTTTCATCACAATGCTCCATGACCACTTTCATCACAATGCTCCATGTGCCCTGTTCATCACAATGCTCCATGACCCCTTTTCATCACAATGCTCCATGACCATTTTGATAACAAGGCTTCATGCCCTTATCATCACAGTGCTCCATGAACCCTTTCATCACAATGCTCCATGGCCCTACTCATCACAATGCCCGATGACCACTTCCATCACAATGCTCCATGACCCTTTTCATCAAAATGCACCATGAACATTGTCATAACAAAGCTCCATGACCACGTTCATCACAATGCTCCAGGACCCCTTTCCTTACAATGCTCCATGGCTCTTGTCATCACAAAGCTCCATGGCGCTTGTCATCACAAGGCTCCATGACCACTGTAATCACCATGATCCATGACCCCTTTGATAACAATTCTCCATTACCCCTTTCCTCACAGTGATCCTTGGCACTTGTCATCAAAATGCTCCATGATCCCTGTAATCACAATGATCCTTGACCCCTTTCATCACAATGTTCCATGGCCGCTTTCATCACAATGCTCCATAACCCCTGTCATCACAATGCCCCATGACCCATTTCCCCACAATGCTCCCTGAGCCATGTCATCACAATGCTACTTGTCTTTGTCAATACAATGCTCCATGTCCCCTGTAATCAGAGTCTTCCATGACCCCTTTCATCACAGCTCTCCTTAACACTTTTCTCACAATGCTCCATGCCATTGTCATCACAAAGTTTCATGCCCCCTGTCACCACAATGCTCCAAGCCCACTCTCAACACAATGCTCCATGAGACTTGTCTCACAAGGCTCCATGCCCTTTTCATCACAATGCTCCATTCCCCCTGTCATCACAATGCTCCATGCCCCCTTTCATTACAATGTTCCATGCCCCCTGTCATCACAAGGTTCCATGCCCTTATCATCACAATGCTCCATGACACCTGTCTTCGCAATGTTCCACGCACTTATCATCACAATACTCCTTGACCCTTGTCTAAAATGCTACATGGCGGTGACATCACAATGTTCCATGCACCCTGTCATTACAAGGCTCCATGACACTTGTCATCACAATGTTCCATGGCCCCTATCATTCAAAACGCCATATGACCACTTTCATCACAATGCTCCAAGACCCTTGTCATCACAATGCCTCATGAACCCTGTCATCACAATGCTCCAGGCCCCCTGTCATCACAATGAGCCATGACACCTTTCATCACAATGCTCCATAACCACTGTCATCACAATGATCCATGGCCCTTGTCATCACAATGCTCCCTGGTGCATGTCATCACAAAGATCCATGACCACTTTCAGCACAATGCTCCATGACCCCTTTCATCAAAATTCTCCATGACCATTGTCATCACAATGCTCCATGAGCCCTGTCATTACAAAGCTCCCTGACCCCTGTCATCACCATGATCCATGGCCCTTGTCATCACAGTGCTCCTTCGCTCTTGTCATAACAATGCTCCATGATCGCTGTCATCACAATGATCCATGATTCCTTTCATCACAATTCTCCTTTTCCCCTTTCATCACGATTATCCCTGGAGCTTGTCAAAACAATGCTCCTCGATTCCCTGTAATCACAATGATCCATGACCCCTTTCATGACAATGCTCCATTACCCCACTAATCACAATGATCCATGGTGATTGTCATCACAATGCTCCATGACCCTTGTCATCACTATGCTCCAGGTCGTTGTAATCACAATGTACCATGACACCTTTCACCACAAAGCTCCAAGATCCCTGTCATCACAATGCCCCATGACGCCTATCATCACAATGCTCCATGGCACTTGTCCTCACAATGCTCCATGACCCCTGTCATCACAATCCTCCATAGCGCTTTTCATCACAATCCTCCATGACCACTTGCATCACAATGCTCCATGACCATTTTCATCACAATGCTCCATGACCACTTTCATCACAATGCCCCATGAACTCTGTCATCACAATGCTCCATGGCCCTTGTCATCACAATTCTCCATGACCCTTGTCATCACAGTGCTCCATGGCGCTTGTCATCACAATGATCCAGAGCCTTAGTTCCTGAGTTGGGAGTAGTATCATTGCCTCAATTAGGGAAAATGTCAGTGACTGAGTTGGGAGTAGTGTGAGGGCCCTTGTTAGGGACACTGTCAGTGCCTGAGTTAGGTGTAGTGTCAGGGTTTTATTACATACACTGTCAGTGCCTGAGTTGGGAATAGTGTCAGGGCCTTAGTTATGGACTGTGTCATTGCCTGAGTTAGGAGTAGTGTCAGGGCCTTAGTTAGGAGTAGCATCAGTGCCTTCGTTAGGTATTGTATCAGCGCCTCAGTTAGGAATAGATTCAGGGCCTTATTTTGGGACAGTGTCAGTGCCTGAGTTAGGAGTTTTGTCAGCCTTAGTTAGGGACCTTTTCAGAGCCTGAGTTCGGAGTAATGTCAGGGCCTTCCTTAGGTATTGTATCAGTGCCTGAGTTAGGAATAGTGTCAAGGCCTTAGTTAGGGACATTGCCAGGGCATGATTTAGGAGGAGTGTTAGGGTGTGAGTTATCAGCAGTGTCAGGGCCTTAGTTAGTGACAGTGTCAGTTCCTGAGTTAGGAGTAGAGTCAGGGCCTAAGTTAGGGACAGTGCCAGTGCTGAGTTCGTAGTAGTATCAGGGCCTTAGTTAGAGACAGTGTCAGGGCCTGAGTTAGGAGTGGTGTCAGAGGCTTTGTTAGGGACAGTGTCAGTGCCTGAGTTAAGAGTAACGTCACAGCTTTAGTTAGGGCCAGTGTCAGAGCCTTAGTTAAGACCAGTGTCAGGGCCTATGATAGGAATCAGATCAGGGCCTGTGTTACGAGTAGTGTCAGGGCCTATGATAGGAATCAGATCAGGGCCTGTGTTACGAGTAGTGTCAGGGCCTTAGTTAAGGACAGTGTCAGGGCCTGAGTCCTGACTTATTCCTAACTTTCCTCACTAAGGATTTTTGACACTACTGCTAATTCAGGTCCTGATAATATCCCTTACTAAGGCCCTGACCCTTTCCCTGGCTAAGGCCCTGAACTTCTCCTAAGTCAGGCCCTGATACTGTCCCTAACAATGGCCCTGACACTACACCTAACTTCGGCCCCGAAATGATACCTAACAAAGGCTCTGTTGCTAGTCCAAACTAAAGCCCTAAAATTGGTCTTAAATAAGGCCTTGACACTAATCCTAACTCAGGCCCTAACACTGTCCCTAGCTAAGGCCCTGACAGTACGCCTAACTCAGGCCCTCGTACGATTCCTAACAATGGCTCTGATGCTAGCCCAAACTAAGGCCCTGAAATTGGTCCTAAATAAGGCCTTGACACGAATCGTAACTCAGGCCCTAGCACTGTCCCTAACTAGGTCTCTGACAGTACACCTAACTCAGACCCTGACACTGTCCCTAAGCAAGGCCCTGACACTACTCCTAACTCAGTCCCTTACACTGTACCTAACAAAGTCACTGATGCCAGGCCTAACTCAGGCCCTGAAACGGTCTGTAACTAAGGCCCTGCTGCCATCAGTATGTAAAGTCCTGACATTATCCTGAGCTAATATCCTGACCTATGTCTTTCCAAGGTCCTGAAACTGTCCCAAAGTAAGCCCTGACGCTGTCCGTAAGTGAAGACCTGAGGCTGTCCCTAACTCAGGCCCTGAAGCTTTCCTTAACTGAAGCCTTGAAGCTGTGACTAACTCAGGCCCTGATCATGTATTTCACGAAGACCTTAATGCTGATCCAGCAAAGACGCTGATGCTGCTCCAAAGTCATGCCCTGACAGTGTGCCCAGCAAAGGGCCTGATGCTAGGCCTCACTCAGGCCCTGTCCCTCTCCCGAAGTCAGGCCCTGACAATGTCACTAACTAAGGCCCTGACTCTACTCCTAACTCAGTCCCGTAAAGTGTACCTAACAAAGGCTCTGATGCTAGTCGTAACTCAGGGCCTGACACTGTCTCTAACTAAGGGCTGCTGCCATCAATATCTAAAGTCCTGACATTATCCGGAGCTAATATCCTGACCCATGTCTTACCAAGGTCCTGAAACTGTCCCAAAGTAAGCCCTGACGCTGTCCATAAGTGAGGCCCTGCAGCTTTCCCTAACTAACTCAGGCCTTGATGCTGTGACTAACTCAGACACTGATCATGTCTTTAACTAAGACCCTAAGGCTGATCCAACAGAGGCCGGGATGCTGCTCCTAAGTCATGCCCTGACAGTGTCCCCAGCTAAGGGTCTGACGCTAGGCCTCACTCAGACCCTATCGCTCTCCCTAAGTCAGGCTCTGATGCTGTCCCTACCTGAAGCCCTAACACTGGTTCTGAATAAGGCCCTGAGAGTCTCAGTAACAAAGGTCTTCACACTATCCTTAGGTCATTTCCTGACACTATCCCTACATGCTAAACTGACACTGTCACTAGCTAATGTCCTGCCTCTTATGCTGACTGAAGCCCTTAGGTTGTGCCTGCCTCAGGCACTGAATTTAGTCCCAAGACCGTGAAATTGTCCCGAACTAAGGCCTAGATGCTCGTCCTACATCTGGCCCTGACACTGTCCCTAACTAAGGCCCTAACACTATTGCTAACTGAGGACCTGACACTGGACCTATCAGGGGCCCGCTACTCCTAACTAACGCCTTGACACTGTCCCTTACTTAGGCCCTGCTACCATCAATATCTAAAGTCCTGACATTATCCTGAGCTAATATCCTAACTCATCTCTTACCAAGGTCCTGAAACTCTCCCTAAGGAAGCCCTGATGCTCTCCCTAAGTGAGGCCTTGAGGCTGTCCCTAACAGAGGCCCTGATAATATCTTTAACATAGCCCCTGAGGCTGATCCTACCGTGGCTCTTATGTTGCTCCTAAGTCATGCCCTGACACTGTCCCTAGCTAAGGCCCTGACGCTAGGCCTCACTCAGGCCCTGTCGCTCTCCCTAAGTCAGGCTCTGACGCTGTCCCTACCCGAAGCCCTGACACTCACTGGTCCTTAATTAGGCCCTGATGCTCTAAGTAACCAAGGTCTTGACACTATCCCTAGGTCATTTCCTGACACTCTCCCTAGATCTTAACCTAACCTTCTCTTTAGCTAATGTCGAGATTAGCTAAAGAGATTCTTTAGAACGAGATTCTTTCATCTTCTGAATATGGTTTTCTTAAAAACATAATTTTTATAGTGTTACTAACTTTAAACAAAATGTACTCAACTGCTGTGGAATAGTCCTTCATAGGAGCGTGCATGGTTCACTTCTGCATCTGCTTGTGGTGGTGTTCAAGTTGCTTTCAGCTGTAGATCCTCTTATGCTAGCTAAATCTGTGATTCTGTCCCTAAATGAGGCCCTGAATTTAGGTCCGAAGCCGTGAACCTGTCCCTAACTGAGGCCTGGAGGCGCGTCCTAACGCAAGTGCTGACACTGTCTCGAACTAAGGCCCTGACACTACACCTAACTCAGTCACTGACACTGTACCTAACAAAGGCTCTGATGCTAGTCCTAACTTAGGCCTGACACTGCCTCTAACTAAGGCCCTGCTGCCGTCAATATCTGAACACCTGACATTATCCTGAGCTAATATCCTGACCCATGTCTTACCAAGGTCCTGAAACTTTCCCAAAGTAAGCCCTGACGCTGTCCCTAAGTGAGACCTTGAGGCTGTCCCTAACAGAGGCCCTGATAATATCTTTAATGAAGACCCTAATGCTGATCCTACAGAGGCCTTTATGCTGCTCCTAAGTCATGCCCTGATACTGTCCCTTACTCTGGCCCCAAAGATAGGCCTCACTTAGGCCCTGTTGCTGTACCTTAGTTAGGCTCTGACGCTGTCCGTACATCAAGCCCTGGCACTGGTCCTGATTAAGGCCCTCACGCTGCTGCTAACTAAGGCCCTGATGCTCTCAATGACTAAGGTCTTCTCGTTATCCCTTGGTCATTTCCTTTCACTATCTCTGGCCTGGAACCTGACTCTGTCCCGAGATAATCTCCTGCATCTTATGCTGACTGAAACCCTAATGCTCTCCCTAACTAAGGCCCTGACTACTCCTAACTAAGGCCATGACACTGTCTCTAACAAAGGCCCAGAATCTGTCCCTAATATAGGCCCTGCTGCCAGCAATAACTAAAATCCTGACACTCTCCTGAGATAATATCCTGACCCATTTCTAACCAAGGTCTTGACACTCTCCCTAAGAAAGCCCTGTCGCTGTCTTTAAGTGAAGACCTGAGGCTGTCCGTAACTCAGGCCCTGAAGCTTTCCCTAACTGAGGCCTTGACGTTGTGACTAACGAGGGCTCTGGTCATCTTTAACTAAGAGCCTCAAGCTGATCCAACAAAGGCACTGATGCTGCTCCTAAGTCACTCCCTGACAGTGTCCCCAGCTGAGGGCCTGACATTAGGCCTCACTCAGACCCTGTCGCTCTCCCTAAGTCAGGCCCTGATACTGTCCCTACCTGAAGCACTAACATTGGTTCTGAATAAGGCCCTGATATTCTCAGTAACAAAGGTCTTCACACTATCCTTAGGTCATTTCCTGACACGATTCCTAGCCTTCACCCTAACCCTGTCCCGAGCTACTATCCTACGTCTTATGCTAACTAAAGACCTTATGCTGTGCCTACCTCAGGCACTGAATTTAGTCCCAAGACCGCTAGACTGTCCCTCACTAAGCTCCATGACCTTATCGTCACAATGTTCCGTGACCACTGTCATCACAATGCTCCACGCCCTTATCATCACAATGCCCCATGACCCCTGTCATCACAATGCTCCATGACCCCTTCCATCACAATGCTCCGTGACCCCTTTCATCAAAATGCGCCATGACCATTGTCATCACAATGCTCCATGACCCCTGGCATCCCAAAGCTCCATGACCACTCTCATTGCAATGCTTCATGACCCTTGTCATCGCAATGCTACATACCATTGTCATCACAATGCTCCATACCCCATGTCATCACATTGGCCCATGACCCTTGTCTCACAATGTTCCATGCTCTTGTGATCACAATGCTCCATGCCCCCTGTCATCACAATGCTCCATGACCCCGGTCATCACAATGCTCCATTACCATTGTCATCACAAAGCTCCAGGTCCCCTGTCATTCACAAAGCCAAATGACCCCTGTCATCACAATGCTTCATGGCCCTTGTCCTCACAATGCCCCATGACCCCTGTCATCAAATTGCTCCATGTCCCCGTTTATCACAATGCTCTAAATTACCCCTGTAATCACAGTGCTCCATAATCCTTTTCCTTACAATGCTCAATGCCCCTTTTCATCACAATGAGCCATGAAAACTTTCATCAGAATGCTCCATTACCCCTGTCTCATGTCCCCGTTCTTCACAATGCATCACAATTACCCCTGTAATCACAGTGCTCCATAACCCCTTTCATCACAGTGCTCCATGCCCCCTGTCATCACAATGCTCCATGAACCCTTTCATCACAATGCTCCATTAATCCTTTCATCGCACTGCTCTATGACTTTTGTCATCACAATGCTCCATGCCCTTCTCATCACAATGCTCCATGGCCTTTGTCATCACAATGCTCCATGTTCAATGTAATCACAGTGCTCCACGACCCCTGTCATCACAATGTTCCATGAGACATTTCATCACAAAGCTCCATGACGCTTGTCATCACAATGCTCCATGGCGCTGTGCATCACAATGCTCCATGACCACATTCAGCACAGTGGTCCATGACCCTTTTCATCACAATATTCCATGGCTCTTGCCATCACAATGCCCCATGGCGCTTGTCATCACAATGCTCCATGACCCCTTGTCATCACAATGCCCCATGGCCCCTTTCATCACAATGCTCCATGACCACTTTCATCACAATGCTCCATGTGCCCTGTTCATCACAATGCTCCATGACCCCTTTTCATCACAATGCTCCATGACCATTTTGATCACAAGGCTTCATGCCCTTATCATCACAGTGCTCCATGAACCCTTTCATCACAATGCTCCATGGCCCTTCTCATCACAATGCCCGATGACCACTTCCATCACAATGCTCCATGACCCTTTTCATCAAAATGCGCCATGAACATTGTCATAACAAAGATCCATGACCACGTTCATCACAATGCTCCAGGACCCCTTTCCTTACAATGCTCCATGGCTCTTGTCATCACAAAGCTCCATGGCGCTTGTCATCACAAGGCTCCATGACCACTGGAATCACCATGATCCATGACCCCTTTGATAACAATTCTCCATTACCCCTTTCCTCAGAGTGATCCTTGGCACTTGTCATCACAATGCTCCATGATCCCTGTAATCACAATGATCCTTGACCCCTTTCATCACAATGTTCCATGGCCGCTTTCATCACAATGCTCCATAACCCCTGTCATCACAATGCCCCATGACCCATTTCCCCACAATGCTCCCTGAGCCATGTCATCACAATGGTACTTGTCTTTGTCAATACAATGCTCCATGTCCCCTGTAATCAGAGTCTTCCATGACCCCTTTCATCACAGCTCTCCTTAACACTTTTCTCACAATGCTCCATGCCATTGTCATCACAAAGTTTCATGCCCCCTGTCACCACAATGCTCCAAGCCCACTCTCAACACAATGCTCCATGAGACTTGTCTCACAAGGCTCCATGCCCTTTTCATCACAATGCTCCATTCCCCCTGTCATCACAATGCTCCATGCCCCCTTTCATTACAATGTTCCATGCCCCCTGTCATCACAAGGTTCCATGCCCTTATCATCACAATGCTCCATGACACCTGTCTTCGCAATGTTCCACGCACTTATCATCACAATACTCCTTGACCCTTGTCTAAAATGCTACATGGCGGGGACATCACAATGTTCCATGCACCCTGTCATTACAAGGCTCCATGACACTTGTCATCACAATGTTCCATGGCAGCTATCATTCAAAATGCCATATGACCACTTTCATCACAATGCTCCAAGGCCTTTGTCATCACAATGCCCCATGAACCCTGTCATCACAATGCTCCAGGCCCCCTGTCATCACAATGAGCCATGACACCTTTCATCACAATGCTCCATAACCACTGTCATCACAATGATCCATGGCCCTTGTCATCACAATGCTCCCTGGTGCATGTCATCACAAAGATCCATGACCACTTTCAGCACAATGCTCCATGACCCCTTTCATCAAAATTCTCCATGACCATTGTCATCACAATGCTCCATGAGCCCTGTCATTACAATGCTCCCTGACCCCTGTCATCACCATGATCCATGGCCCTTGTCATCACAGTGCTCCTTCGCTCTTGTCATAACAATGCTCCATGATCGCTGTCATCACAATGATCCATGATTCCTTTCATCACAATTCTCCTTTTCCCCTTTCATCACGATGATCCCTGGAGCTTGTCAAAACAATGCTCCTCGATTCCCTGTAATCACAATGATCCATGACCCCTTTCATGACAATGCTCCATTACCCCACTAATCACAATGATCCATGGTGATTGTCATCACAATGCTCCATGACCCTTGTCATCACTATGCTCCAGGTCGTTGTAATCACAATGTACCATGACACCTTTCACCACAAAGCTCCAAGATCCCTGTCATCACAATGCCCCATGACGCCTATCATCACAATGCTCCATGGCACTTGTCCTCACAATGCTCCATGACCCCTGTCATCACAATCCTCCATAGCGCTTTTCATCACAATCCTCCATGACCACTTTCATCACAATGCTCCATGACCATTTTCATCACAATGCTCCATGACCACTTTCATCACAAAGCCCCATGAACTCTGTCATCACAATGCTCCATGCACTTGTCATCACAATTCTCCATGACCCTTGTCATCACAGTGCTCCATGGCGCTTGTCATCACAATGATCCAGAGCCTTAGTTCCTGAGTTGGGAGTAGTATCATTGCCTCAATTAGGGAAAATGTCAGTGACTGAGTTGGGAGTAGTGTGAGGGCCCTTGTTAGGGACACTGTCAGTGCCTGAGTTAGGTGTAGTGTCAGGGTTTTATTACATACACTGTCAGTGCCTGAGTTGGGAATAGTGTCAGGGCCTTAGTAATGGACTGTGTCATTGCCTGAGTTAGGAGTAGTGTCAGGGCCTTAGTTAGGAGTAGCATCAGTGCCTTCGTTAGGTATTGTATCAGCGCCTCAGTTAGGAATAGATTCAGGACCTTATTTTGGGACAGTGTCAGTGCCTGAGTTAGGAGTTTTGTCAGCCTTAGTTAGGGACCTTTTCAGAGCCTGAGTTCGGAGTAATGTCAGGGCCTTCCTTAGGTATTGTATCAGTGCCTGAGTTAGGAATAGTGTCAAGGCCTTAGTTAGGGACATTGCCAGGGCATGATTTAGGAGGAGTGTTAGGGTGTGAGTTATCAGCAGTGTCAGGGCCTTAGTTAGTGACAGTGTCAGTTCCTGAGTTAGGAGTAGAGTCAGGGCCTAAGTTAGGGACAGTGCCAGTGCTGAGTTCGTAGTAGTATCAGGGCCTTAGTTAGAGACAGTGTCAGGGCCTGAGTTAGGAGTGGTGTCAGAGGCTTTGTTAGGGACAGTGTCAGTGCCTGAGTTAAGAGTAACGTCACAGCTTTAGTTAGGGCCAGTGTCAGGGCCTTAGTTAAGACCAGTGTCAGGGCCTATGATAGGAATCAGATCAGGGCCTGTGTTACGAGTAGTGTCAGGGCCTATGATAGGAATCAGATCAGGGCCTGTGTTACGAGTAGTGTCAGGGCCTTAGTTAAGGACAGTGTCAGGGCCTGAGTCCTGACTTATTCCTAACTTTCCTCACTAAGGATTTTTGACACTACTGCTAATTCAGGTCCTGATAATATCCCTTACTAAGGCCCTGACCCTTTCCCTGGCTAAGGCCCTGAACTTTTCCTAAGTCAGGCCCTGATACTGTCCCTAACAATGGCCCTGACACTACACCTAACTTCGGCCCCGAAATGATACCTAACAAAGGCTCTGTTGCTAGTCCAAACTAAAGCCCTAAAATTGGTCTTAAATAAGGCCTTGACACTAATCCTAACTCAGGCCCTAACACTGTCCCTAGCTAAGGCCCTGACAGTACGCCTAACTCAGGCCCTCGTACGATTCCTAACAATGGCTCTGATGCTAGCCCAAACTAAGGCCCTGAAATTGGTCCTAAATAAGGCCTTGACACGAATCGTAACTCAGGCCCTAGCACTGTCCCTAACTAGGTCTCTGACAGTACACCTAACTCAGACCCTGACACTGTCCCTAAGCAAGGCCCTGACACTACTCCTAACTCAGTCCCTTACACTGTACCTAACAAAGTCACTGATGCCAGGCCTAACTCAGGCCCTGAAACGGTCTGTAACTAAGGCCCTGCTGCCATCAGTATGTAAAGTCCTGACATTATCCTGAGCTAATATCCTGACCTATGTCTTTCCAAGGTCCTGAAACTGTCCCAAAGTAAGCCCTGACGCTGTCCGTAAGTGAAGACCTGAGGCTGTCCCTAACTCAGGCCCTGAAGCTTTCCTTAACTGAAGCCTTGAAGCTGTGACTAACTCAGGCCCTGATCATGTATTTCACGAAGACCTTAATGCTGATCCAGCAAAGACGCTGATGCTGCTCCAAAGTCATGCCCTGACAGTGTGCCCAGCAAAGGGCCTGATGCTAGGCCTCACTCAGGCCCTGTCGCTCTCCCGAAGTCAGGCCCTGACAATGTAACTAACTAAGGCCCTGACTCTACTCCTAACTCAGTCCCGTAAAGTGTACCTAACAAAGGCTCTGATGCTAGTCGTAACTCAGGGCCTGACACTGTCTCTAACTAAGGGCTGCTGCCATCAATATCTAAAGTCCTGACATTATCCGGAGCTAATATCCTGACCCATGTCTTACCAAGGTCCTGAAACTGTCCCAAAGTAAGCCCTGACGCTGTCCATAAGTGAGGCCCTGCAGCTTTCCCTAACTAACTCAGGCCTTGATGCTGTGACTAACTCAGACACTGATCATGTCTTTAACTAAGACCCTAAGGCTGATCCAACAGAGGCCGGGATGCTGCTCCTAAGTCATGCCCTGACAGTGTCCCCAGCTAAGGGTCTGACGCTAGGCCTCACTCAGACCCTATCGCTCTCCCTAAGTCAGGCTCTGATGCTGTCCCTACCTGAAGCCCTAACACTGGTTCTGAATAAGGCCCTGAGAGTCTCAGTAACAAAGGTCTTCACACTATCCTTAGGTCATTTCCTGACACTATCCCTACATGCTAAACTGACACTGTCACTAGCTAATGTCCTGCCTCTTATGCTGACTGAAGCCCTTAGGTTGTGCCTGCCTCAGGCACTGAATTTAGTCCCAAGACCGTGAAATTGTCCCGAACTAAGGCCTAGATGCTCGTCCTACATCTGGCCCTGACACTGTCCCTAACTAAGGCCCTAACACTATTGCTAACTGAGGACCTGACACTGGACCTATCAGGGGCCCGCTACTCCTAACTAACGCCTTGACACTGTCCCTTACTTAGGCCCTGCTACCATCAATATCTAAAGTCCTGACATTATCCTGAGCTAATATCCTAACTCATCTCTTACCAAGGTCCTGAAACTCTCCCTAAGGAAGCCCTGATGCTCTCCCTAAGTGAGGCCTTGAGGCTGTCCCTAACAGAGGCCCTGATAATATCTTTAACATAGCCCCTGAGGCTGATCCTACCGTGGCTCTTATGTTGCTCCTAAGTCATGCCCTGACACTGTCCCTAGCTAAGGCCCTGACGCTAGGCCTCACTCAGGCCCTGTCGCTCTCCCTAAGTCAGGCTCTGACGCTGTCCCTACCCGAAGCCCTGACACTCACTGGTCCTTAATTAGGCCCTGATGCTCTAAGTAACCAAGGTCTTGACACTATCCCTAGGTCATTTCCTGACACTCTCCCTAGATCTTAACCTAACCTTCTCTTTAGCTAATGTCGAGATTAGCTAAAGAGATTCTTTAGAACGAGATTCTTTCATCTTCTGAATATGGTTTTCTTAAAAACATAATTTTTATAGTGTTACTAACTTTAAACAAAATGTACTCAACTGCTGTGGAATAGTCCTTCATAGGAGCGTGCATGGTTCACTTCTGCATCTGCTTGTGGTGGTGTTCAAGTTGCTTTCAGCTGTAGATCCTCTTATGCTAGCTAAATCTGTGATTCTGTCCCTAAATGAGGCCCTGAATTTAGGTCCGAAGCCGTGAACCTGTCCCTAACTGAGGCCTGGAGGCGCGTCCTAACGCAAGTGCTGACACTGTCTCGAACTAAGGCCCTGACACTACACCTAACTCAGTCACTGACACTGTACCTAACAAAGGCTCTGATGCTAGTCCTAACTTAGGCCTGACACTGCCTCTAACTAAGGCCCTGCTGCCGTCAATATCTGAACACCTGACATTATCCTGAGCTAATATCCTGACCCATGTCTTACCAAGGTCCTGAAACTTTCCCAAAGTAAGCCCTGACGCTGTCCCTAAGTGAGACCTTGAGGCTGTCCCTAACAGAGGCCCTGATAATATCTTTAATGAAGACCCTAATGCTGATCCTACAGAGGCCTTTATGCTGCTCCTAAGTCATGCCCTGATACTGTCCCTTACTCTGGCCCCAAAGATAGGCCTCACTTAGGCCCTGTTGCTGTACCTTAGTTAGGCTCTGACGCTGTCCGTACATCAAGCCCTGGCACTGGTCCTGATTAAGGCCCTCACGCTGCTGCTAACTAAGGCCCTGATGCTCTCAATGACTAAGGTCTTCTCGTTATCCCTTGGTCATTTCCTTTCACTATCTCTGGCCTGGAACCTGACTCTGTCCCGAGATAATCTCCTGCATCTTATGCTGACTGAAACCCTAATGCTCTCCCTAACTAAGGCCCTGACTACTCCTAACTAAGGCCATGACACTGTCTCTAACAAAGGCCCAGAATCTGTCCCTAATATAGGCCCTGCTGCCAGCAATAACTAAAATCCTGACACTCTCCTGAGATAATATCCTGACCCATTTCTAACCAAGGTCTTGACACTCTCCCTAAGAAAGCCCTGTCGCTGTCTTTAAGTGAAGACCTGAGGCTGTCCGTAACTCAGGCCCTGAAGCTTTCCCTAACTGAGGCCTTGACGTTGTGACTAACGAGGGCTCTGGTCATCTTTAACTAAGAGCCTCAAGCTGATCCAACAAAGGCACTGATGCTGCTCCTAAGTCACTCCCTGACAGTGTCCCCAGCTGAGGGCCTGACATTAGGCCTCACTCAGACCCTGTCGCTCTCCCTAAGTCAGGCCCTGATACTGTCCCTACCTGAAGCACTAACATTGGTTCTGAATAAGGCCCTGATATTCTCAGTAACAAAGGTCTTCACACTATCCTTAGGTCATTTCCTGACACGATTCCTAGCCTTCACCCTAACCCTGTCCCGAGCTACTATCCTACGTCTTATGCTAACTAAAGACCTTATGCTGTGCCTACCTCAGGCACTGAATTTAGTCCCAAGACCGCTAGACTGTCCCTCACTAAGCTCCATGACCTTATCGTCACAATGTTCCGTGACCACTGTCATCACAATGCTCCACGCCCTTATCATCACAATGCCCCATGACCCCTGTCATCACAATGCTCCATGACCCCTTCCATCACAATGCTCCGTGACCCCTTTCATCAAAATGCGCCATGACCATTGTCATCACAATGCTCCATGACCCCTGGCATCCCAAAGCTCCATGACCACTCTCATTGCAATGCTTCATGACCCTTGTCATCGCAATGCTACATACCATTGTCATCACAATGCTCCATACCCCATGTCATCACATTGGCCCATGACCCTTGTCTCACAATGTTCCATGCTCTTGTGATCACAATGCTCCATGCCCCCTGTCATCACAATGCTCCATGACCCCGGTCATCACAATGCTCCATTACCATTGTCATCACAAAGCTCCAGGTCCCCTGTCATTCACAAAGCCAAATGACCCCTGTCATCACAATGCTTCATGGCCCTTGTCCTCACAATGCCCCATGACCCCTGTCATCAAATTGCTCCATGTCCCCGTTTATCACAATGCTCTAAATTACCCCTGTAATCACAGTGCTCCATAACCCTTTTCCTTACAATGCTCAATGCCCCTTTTCATCACAATGAGCCATGAAAACTTTCATCAGAATGCTCCATTACCCCTGTCTCATGTCCCCGTTCTTCACAATGCATCACAATTACCCCTGTAATCACAGTGCTCCATAACCCCTTTCATCACAGTGCTCCATGCCCCCTGTCATCACAATGCTCCATGAACCCTTTCATCACAATGCTCCATTAATCCTTTCATCGCACTGCTCTATGACTTTTGTCATCACAATGCTCCATGCCCTTCTCATCACAATGCTCCATGGCCTTTGTCATCACAATGCTCCATGTTCAATGTAATCACAGTGCTCCACGACCCCTGTCATCACAATGTTCCATGAGACATTTCATCACAAAGCTCCATGACGCTTGTCATCACAATGCTCCATGGCGCTGTGCATCACAATGCTCCATGACCACATTCAGCACAGTGGTCCATGACCCTTTTCATCACAATATTCCATGGCTCTTGCCATCACAATGCCCCATGGCGCTTGTCATCACAATGCTCCATGACCCCTTGTCATCACAATGCCCCATGGCCCCTTTCATCACAATGCTCCATGACCACTTTCATCACAATGCTCCATGTGCCCTGTTCATCACAATGCTCCATGACCCCTTTTCATCACAATGCTCCATGACCATTTTGATCACAAGGCTTCATGCCCTTATCATCACAGTGCTCCATGAACCCTTTCATCACAATGCTCCATGGCCCTTCTCATCACAATGCCCGATGACCACTTCCATCACAATGCTCCATGACCCTTTTCATCAAAATGCGCCATGAACATTGTCATAACAAAGATCCATGACCACGTTCATCACAATGCTCCAGGACCCCTTTCCTTACAATGCTCCATGGCTCTTGTCATCACAAAGCTCCATGGCGCTTGTCATCACAAGGCTCCATGACCACTGGAATCACCATGATCCATGACCCCTTTGATAACAATTCTCCATTACCCCTTTCCTCAGAGTGATCCTTGGCACTTGTCATCACAATGCTCCATGATCCCTGTAATCACAATGATCCTTGACCCCTTTCATCACAATGTTCCATGGCCGCTTTCATCACAATGCTCCATAACCCCTGTCATCACAATGCCCCATGACCCATTTCCCCACAATGCTCCCTGAGCCATGTCATCACAATGCTACTTGTCTTTGTCAATACAATGCTCCATGTCCCCTGTAATCAGAGTCTTCCATGACCCCTTTCATCACAGCTCTCCTTAACACTTTTCTCACAATGCACCATGCCATTGTCATCACAAAGTTTCATGCCCCCTCTCACCACAATGCTCCAAGCCCACTCTCAACACAATGCTCCATGAGACTTGTCTCACAAGGCTCCATGCCCTTTTCATCACAATGCTCCATTCCCCCTGTCATCACAATGCTCCATGCCCCCTTTCATTACAATGTTCCATGCCCCCTGTCATCACAAGGTTCCATGCCCTTATCATCACAATGCTCCATGACACCTGTCTTCGCAATGTTCCACGCACTTATCATCACAATACTCCTTGACCCTTGTCTAAAATGCTACATGGCGGTGACATCACAATGCTCCATGCACCCTGTCATTACAAGGCTCCATGACACTTGTCATCACAATGTTCCATGGCAGCTATCATTCAAAATGCCATATGACCACTTTCATCACAATGCTCCAAGGCCTTTGTCATCACAATGCCCCATGAACCCTGTCATCACAATGCTCCAGGCCCCCTGTCATCACAATGAGCCATGACACCTTTCATCACAATGCTCCATAACCACTGTCATCACAATGATCCATGGCCCTTGTCATCACAATGCTCCCTGGTGCATGTCATCACAAAGATCCATGACCACTTTCAGCACAATGCTCCATGACCCCTTTCATCAAAATTCTCCATGACCATTGTCATCACAATGCTCCATGAGCCCTGTCACTACAATGCTCCCTGACCCCTGTCATCTCCATGATCCATGGCCCTTGTCATCACAGTGCTCCTTCGCTCTTGTCATAACAATGCTCCATGATCGCTGTCATCACAATGATCCATGATTCCTTTCATCACAATTCTCCTTTTCCCCTTTCATCACGATGATCCCTGGAGCTTGTCAAAACAATGCTCCTCGATTCCCTGTAATCACAATGATCCATGACCCCTTTCATGACAATGCTCCATTACCCCACTAATCACAATGATCCATGGTGATTGTCATCACAATGCTCCATGACCCTTGTCATCACTATGCTCCAGGTCGTTGTAATCACAATGTACCATGACACCTTTCACCACAAAGCTCCAAGATCCCTGTCATCACAATGCCCCATGACGCCTATCATCACAATGCTCCATGGCACTTGTCCTCACAATGCTCCATGACCCCTGTCATCACAATCCTCCATAGCGCTTTTCATCACAATCCTCCATGACCACTTTCATCACAATGCTCCATGACCATTTTCATCACAATGCTCCATGACCACTTTCATCAGAAAGCCCCATGAACTCTGTCATCACAATGCTCCATGCACTTGTCATCACAATTCTCCATGACCCTTGTCATCACAGTGCTCCATGGCGCTTGTCATCACAATGATCCAGAGCCTTAGTTCCTGAGTTGGGAGTAGTATCATTGCCTCAATTAGGGAAAATGTCAGTGACTGAGTTGGGAGTAGTGTGAGGGCCCTTGTTAGGGACACTGTCAGTGCCTGAGTTAGGTGTAGTGTCAGGGTTTTATTACATACACTGTCAGTGCCTGAGTTGGGAATAGTGTCAGGGCCTTAGTAATGGACTGTGTCATTGCCTGAGTTAGGAGTAGTGTCAGGGCCTTAGTTAGGAGTAGCATCAGTGCCTTCGTTAGGTATTGTATCAGCGCCTCAGTTAGGAATAGATTCAGGGCCTTATTTTGGGACAGTGTCAGTGCCTGAGTTAGGAGTTTTGTCAGCCTTAGTTAGGGACCTTTTCAGAGCCTGAGTTCGGAGTAATGTCAGGGCCTTCCTTAGGTATTGTATCAGTGCCTGAGTTAGGAATAGTGTCAAGGCCTTAGTTAGGGACATTGCCAGGGCATGATTTAGGAGGAGTGTTAGGGTGTGAGTTATCAGCAGTGTCAGGGCCTTAGTTAGTGACAGTGTCAGTTCCTGAGTTAGGAGTAGAGTCAGGGCCTAAGTTAGGGACAGTGCCAGTGCTGAGTTCGTAGTAGTATCAGGGCCTTAGTTAGAGACAGTGTCAGGGCCTGAGTTAGGAGTAGTGTCAGAGGCTTTGTTAGGGACAGTGTCAGTGCCTGAGTTAAGAGTAACGTCACAGCTTTAGTTAGGGCCAGTGTCAGGGCCTTAGTTAAGACCAGTGTCAGGGCCTAGGATAGGAATCAGATCAGGGCCTGTGTTACGAGTAGTGTCAGGGCCTATGATAGGAATCAGATCAGGGCCTGTGTTACGAGTAGTGTCAGGGCCTTAGTTAAGGACAGTGTCAGGGCCTGAGTCCTGACTTATTCCTAACTTTCCTCACTAAGGATTTTTGACACTACTGCTAATTCAGGTCCTGATAATATCCCTTACTAAGGCCCTGACCCTTTCCCTGGCTAAGGCCCTGAACTTTTCCTAAGTCAGGCCCTGATACTGTCCCTAACAATGGCCCTGACACTACACCTAACTTCGGCCCCGAAATGATACCTAACAAAGGCTCTGTTGCTAGTCCAAACTAAAGCCCTAAAATTGGTCTTAAATAAGGCCTTGACACTAATCCTAACTCAGGCCCTAACACTGTCCCTAGCTAAGGCCCTGACAGTACGCCTAACTCAGGCCCTCGTACGATTCCTAACAATGGCTCTGATGCTAGCCCAAACTAAGGCCCTGAAATTGGTCCTAAATAAGGCCTTGACACGAATCGTAACTCAGGCCCTAGCACTGTCCCTAACTAGGTCTCTGACAGTACACCTAACTCAGACCCTGACACTGTCCCTAAGCAAGGCCCTGACACTACTCCTAACTCAGTCCCTTACACTGTACCTAACAAAGTCACTGATGCTAGGCCTAACTCAGGCCCTGAAACGGTCTGTAACTAAGGCCCTGCTGCCATCAGTATGTAAAGTCCTGACATTATCCTGAGCTAATATCCTGACCTATGTCTTTCCAAGGTCCTGAAACTGTCCCAAAGTAAGCCCTGACGCTGTCCGTAAGTGAAGACCTGAGGCTGTCCCTAACTCAGGCCCTGAAGCTTTCCTTAACTGAAGCCTTGAAGCTGTGACTAACTCAGGCCCTGATCATGTATTTCACGAAGACCTTAATGCTGATCCAGCAAAGACGCTGATGCTGCTCCAAAGTCATGCCCTGACAGTGTGCCCAGCAAAGGGCCTGATGCTAGGCCTCACTCAGGCCCTGTCGCTCTCCCGAAGTCAGGCCCTGACACTGTCACTAACTAAGGCCCTGACTCTACTCCTAACTCAGTCCCGTAAAGTGTACCTAACAAAGGCTCTGATGCTAGTCGTAACTCAGGGCCTGACACTGTCTCTAACTAAGGGCTGCTGCCATCAATATCTAAAGTCCTGACATTATCCGGAGCTAATATCCTGACCCATGTCTTACCAAGGTCCTGAAACTGTCCCAAAGTAAGCCCTGACGCTGTCCCTAAGTGAGGCCCTGCAGCTTTCCCTAACTAACTCAGGCCTTGATGCTGTGACTAACTCAGACACTGATCATGTCTTTAACTAAGACCCTAAGGCTGATCCAACAGAGGCCGGGATGCTGCTCCTAAGTCATGCCCTGACAGTGTCCCCAGCTAAGGGTCTGACGCTAGGCCTCACTCAGACCCTATCGCTCTCCCTAAGTCAGGCTCTGATGCTGTCCCTACCTGAAGCCCTAACACTGGTTCTGAATAAGGCCCTGAGAGTCTCAGTAACAAAGGTCTTCACACTATCCTTAGGTCATTTCCTGACACTATCCCTACATGCTAAACTGACACTGTCACTAGCTAATGTCCTGCCTCTTATGCTGACTGAAGCCCTTAGGTTGTGCCTGCCTCAGGCACTGAATTTAGTCCCAAGACCGTGAAACTGTCCCGAACTAAGGCCTAGATGCTCGTCCTACATCTGGCCCTGACACTGTCCCTAACTAAGGCCCTAACACTATTGCTAACTGAGGACCTGACACTGGACCTATCAGGGGCCCGCTACTCCTAACTAACGCCTTGACACTGTCCCTTACTTAGGCCCTGCTACCATCAATATCTAAAGTCCTGACATTATCCTGAGCTAATATCCTAACTCATCTCTTACCAAGGTCCTGAAACTCTCCCTAAGGAAGCCCTGATGCTCTCCCTAAGTGAGGCCTTGAGGCTGTCCCTAACAGAGGCCCTGATAATATCTTTAACATAGCCCCTGAGGCTGATCCTACCGTGGCTCTTATGTTGCTCCTAAGTCATGCCCTGACACTGTCCCTAGCTAAGGCCCTGACGCTAGGCCTCACTCAGGCCCTGTCGCTCTCCCTAAGTCAGGCTCTGACGCTGTCCCTACCCGAAGCCCTGACACTCACTGGTCCTTAATTAGGCCCTGATGCTCTAAGTAACCAAGGTCTTGACACTATCCCTAGGTCATTTCCTGACACTCTCCCTAGATCTTAACCTAACCTTCTCTTTAGCTAATGTCGAGATTAGCTAAAGAGATTCTTTAGAACGAGATTCTTTCATCTTCTGAATATGGTTTTCTTAAAAACATAATTTTTATAGTGTTACTAACTTTAAACAAAATGTACTCAACTGCTGTGGAATAGTCCTTCATAGGAGCGTGCATGGTTCACTTCTGCATCTGCTTGTGGTGGTGTTCAAGTTGCTTTCAGCTGTAGATCCTCTTATGCTAGCTAAATCTGTGATTCTGTCCCTAAATGAGGCCCTGAATTTAGGTCCGAAGCCGTGAACCTGTCCCTAACTGAGGCCTGGAGGCGCGTCCTAACGCAAGTGCTGACACTGTCTCGAACTAAGGCCCTGACACTACACCTAACTCAGTCACTGACACTGTACCTAACAAAGGCTCTGATGCTAGTCCTAACTTAGGCCTGACACTGCCTCTAACTAAGGCCCTGCTGCCGTCAATATCTGAACACCTGACATTATCCTGAGCTAATATCCTGACCCATGTCTTACCAAGGTCCTGAAACTTTCCCAAAGTAAGCCCTGACGCTGTCCCTAAGTGAGACCTTGAGGCTGTCCCTAACAGAGGCCCTGATAATATCTTTAACGAAGACCCTAATGCTGATCCTACAGAGGCCTTTCTGCTGCTCCTAAGTCATGCCCTGATACTGTCCCTTACTCTGGCCCCAAAGATAGGCCTCACTTAGGCCCTGTTGCTGTACCTTAGTTAGGCTCTGACGCTGTCCGTACATCAAGCCCTGGCACTGGTCCTGATTAAGGCCCTCACGCTGCTGCTAACTAAGGCCCTGATGCTCTCAATGACTAAGGTCTTCTCGTTATCCCTTGGTCATTTCCTTTCACTATCTCTGGCCTGGAACCTGACTCTGTCCCGAGATAATCTCCTGCATCTTATGCTGACTGAAACCCTAATGCTCTCCCTAACTAAGGCCCTGACTACTCCTAACTAAGGCCATGACACTGTCTCTAACAAAGGCCCAGAATCTGTCCCTAATATAGGCCCTGCTGCCAGCAATAACTAAAATCCTGACACTCTCCTGAGATAATATCCTGACCCATTTCTAACCAAGGTCTTGACACTCTCCCTAAGAAAGCCCTGTCGCTGTCTTTAAGTGAAGACCTGAGGCTGTCCGTAACTCAGGCCCTGAAGCTTTCCCTAACTGAGGCCTTGACGTTGTGACTAACGAGGGCTCTGGTCATCTTTAACTAAGAGCCTAAAGCTGATCCAACAAAGGCACTGATGCTGCTCCTAAGTCACTCCCTGACAGTGTCCCCAGCTGAGGGCCTGACATTAGGCCTCACTCAGACCCTGTCGCTCTCCCTAAGTCAGGCCCTGATACTGTCCCTACCTGAAGCACTAACATTGGTTCTGAATAAGGCCCTGATATTCTCAGTAACAAAGGTCTTCACACTATCCTTAGGTCATTTCCTGACACGATTCCTAGCCTTCACCCTAACCCTGTCCCGAGCTACTATCCTACGTCTTATGCTAACTAAAGACCTTATGCTGTGCCTACCTCAGGCACTGAATTTAGTCCCAAGACCGCTAGACTGTCCCTCACTAAGCTCCATGACCTTATCGTCACAATGTTCCGTGACCACTGTCATCACAATGCTCCACGCCCTTATCATCACAATGCCCCATGACCCCTGTCATCACAATGCTCCATGACCCCTTCCATCACAATGCTCCGTGACCCCTTTCATCAAAATGCGCCATGACCATTGTCATCACAATGCTCCATGACCCCTGGCATCCCAAAGCTCCATGACCACTCTCATTGCAATGCTTCATGACCCTTGTCATCGCAATGCTACATACCATTGTCATCACAATGCTCCATACCCCATGTCATCACATTGGCCCATGACCCTTGTCTCACAATGTTCCATACTCTTGTGATCACAATGCTCCATGCCCCCTGTCATCACAATGCTCCATGACCCCGGTCATCACAATGCTCCATTTCCATTGTCATCACAAAGCTCCAGGTCCCCTGTCATTCACAAAGCCAAATGACCCCTGTCATCACAATGCTTCCTGGCCCTTGTCCTCACAATGCCCCATGACCCCTGTCATCAAATTGCTCCATGTCCCCGTTTATCACAATGCTCTAAATTACCCCTGTAATCACAGTGCTCCATAACCCTTTTCCTTACAATGCTCAATGCCCCTTTTCATCACAATGAGCCATGAAAACTTTCATCAGAATGCTCCATTACCCCTGTCTCATGTCCCCGTTCTTCACAATGCATCACAATTACCCCTGTAATCACAGTGCTCCATAACCCCTTTCATCACAGTGCTCCATGCCCCCTGTCATCACAATGCTCCATGAACCCTTTCATCACAATGCTCCATTAATCCTTTCATCGCACTGCTCTATGACTTTTGTCATCACAATGCTCCATGCCCTTCTCATCACAATGCTCCATGGCCTTTGTCATCACAATGCTCCATGTTCAATGTAATCACAGTGCTCCACGACCCCTGTCATCACAATGTTCCATGAGACATTTCATCACAAAGCTCCATGACGCTTGTCATCACAATGCTCCATGGCGCTGTGCATCACAATGCTCCATGACCACATTCAGCACAGTGGTCCATGACCCTTTTCATCACAATATTCCATGGCTCTTGCCATCACAATGCCCCATGGCGCTTGTCATCACAATGCTCCATGACCCCTTGTCATCACAATGCCCCATGGCCCCTTTCATCACAATGCTCCATGACCACTTTCATCACAATGCTCCATGTGCCCTGTTCATCACAATGCTCCATGACCCCTTTTCATCACAATGCTCCATGACCATTTTGATCACAAGGCTTCATGCCCTTATCATCACAGTGCTCCATGAACCCTTTCATCACAATGCTCCATGGCCCTTCTCATCACAATGCCCGATGACCACTTCCATCACAATGCTCCATGACCCTTTTCATCAAAATGCGCCATGAACATTGTCATAACAAAGCTCCATGACCACGTTCATCACAATGCTCCAGGACCCCTTTCCTTACAATGCTCCATGGCTCTTGTCATCACAAAGCTCCATGGCGCTTGTCATCACAAGGCTCCATGACCACTGGAATCACCATGATCCATGACCCCTTTGATAACAATTCTCCATTACCCCTTTCCTCAGAGTGATCCTTGGCACTTGTCATCACAATGCTCCATGATCCCTGTAATCACAATGATCCTTGACCCCTTTCATCACAATGTTCCATGGCCGCTTTCATCACAATGCTCCATAACCCCTGTCATCACAATGCCCCATGACCCATTTCCCCACAATGCTCCCTGAGCCATGTCATCACAATGCTACTTGTCTTTGTCAATACAATGCTCCATGTCCCCTGTAATCAGAGTCTTCCATGACCCCTTTCATCACAGCTCTCCTTAACACTTTTCTCACAATGCTCCATGCCATTGTCATCACAAAGTTTCATGCCCCCTGTCACCACAATGCTCCAAGCCCACTCTCAACACAATGCTCCATGAGACTTGTCTCACAAGGCTCCATGCCCTTTTCATCACAATGCTCCATTCCCCCTGTCATCACAATGCTCCATGCCCCCTTTCATTACAATGTTCCATGCCCCCTGTCATCACAAGGTTCCATGCCCTTATCATCACAATGCTCCATGACACCTGTCTTCGCAATGTTCCACGCACTTATCATCACAATACTCCTTGACCCTTGTCTAAAATGCTACATGGCGGTGACATCACAATGTTCCATGCACCCTGTCATTACAAGGCTCCATGACACTTGTCATCACAATGTTCCATGGCCGCTATCATTCAAAATGCCATATGACCACTTTCATCACAATGCTCCAAGGCCTTTGTCATCACAATGCCCCATGAACCCTGTCATCACAATGCTCCAGGCCCCCTGTCATCACAATGAGCCATGACACCTTTCATCACAATGCTCCATAACCACTGTCATCACAATGATCCATGGCCCTTGTCATCACAATGCTCCCTGGTGCATGTCATCACAAAGATCCATGACCACTTTCAGCACAATGCTCCATGACCCATTTCATCAAAATTCTCCATGACCATTGTCATCACAATGCTCCATGAGCCCTGTCATTACAATGCTCCCTGACCCCTGTCATCACCATGATCCATGGCCCTTGTCATCACAGTGCTCCTTCGCTCTTGTCATAACAATGCTCCATGATCGCTGTCATCACAATGATCCATGATTCCTTTCATCACAATTCTCCTTTTCCTCTTTCATCACGATGATCCCTGGAGCTTGTCAAAACAATGCTCCTCGATTCCCTGTAATCACAATGATCCATGACCCCTTTCATGACAATGCTCCATTACCCCACTAATCACAATGATCCATGGTGATTGTCATCACAATGCTCCATGACCCTTGTCATCACTATGCTCCAGGTCGTTGTAATCACAATGTACCATGACACCTTTCACCACAAAGCTCCAAGATCCCTGTCATCACAATGCCCCATGACGCCTATCATCACAATGCTCCATGGCACTTGTCCTCACAATGCTCCATGACCCCTGTCATCACAATCCTCCATAGCGCTTTTCATCACAATCCTCCATGACCACTTTCATCACAATGCTCCATGACCATTTTCATCACAATGCTCCATGACCACTTTCATCACAAAGCCCCATGAACTCTGTCATCACAATGCTCCATGCACTTGTCATCACAATTCTCCATGACCCTTGTCATCACAGTGCTCCATGGCGCTTGTCATCACAATGATCCAGAGCCTTAGTTCCTGAGTTGGGAGTAGTATCATTGCCTCAATTAGGGAAAATGTCAGTGACTGAGTTGGGAGTAGTGTGAGGGCCCTTGTTAGGGACACTGTCAGTGCCTGAGTTAGGTGTAGTGTCAGGGTTTTATTACATACACTGTCAGTGCCTGAGTTGGGAATAGTGTCAGGGCCTTAGTAATGGACTGTGTCATTGCCTGAGTTAGGAGTAGTGTCAGGGCCTTAGTTAGGAGTAGCATCAGTGCCTTCGTTAGGTATTGTATCAGCGCCTCAGTTAGGAATAGATTCAGGGCCTTATTTTGGGACAGTGTCAGTGCCTGAGTTAGGAGTTTTGTCAGCCTTAGTTAGGGACCTTTTCAGAGCCTGAGTTCGGAGTAATGTCAGGGCCTTCCTTAGGTATTGTATCAGTGCCTGAGTTAGGAATAGTGTCAAGGCCTTAGTTAGGGACATTGCCAGGGCATGATTTAGGAGGAGTGTTAGGGTGTGAGTTATCAGCAGTGTCAGGGCCTTAGTTAGTGACAGTGTCAGTTCCTGAGTTAGGAGTAGAGTCAGGGCCTAAGTTAGGGACAGTGCCAGTGCTGAGTTCGTAGTAGTATCAGGGCCTTAGTTAGAGACAGTGTCAGGGCCTGAGTTAGGAGTGGTGTCAGAGGCTTTGTTAGGGACAGTGTCAGTGCCTGAGTTAAGAGTAACGTCACAGCTTTAGTTAGGGCCAGTGTCAGGGCCTTAGTTAAGACCAGTGTCAGGGCCTATGATAGGAATCAGATCAGGGCCTGTGTTACGAGTAGTGTCAGGGCCTATGATAGGAATCAGATCAGGGCCTGTGTTACGAGTAGTGTCAGGGCCTTAGTTAAGGACAGTGTCAGGGCCTGAGTCCTGACTTATTCCTAACTTTCCTCACTAAGGATTTTTGACACTACTGCTAATTCAGGTCCTGATAATATCCCTTACTAAGGCCCTGACCCTTTCCCTGGCTAAGGCCCTGAACTTTTCCTAAGTCAGGCCCTGATACTGTCCCTAACAATGGCCCTGACACTACACCTAACTTCGGCCCCGAAATGATACCTAACAAAGGCTCTGTTGCTAGTCCAAACTAAAGCCCTAAAATTGGTCTTAAATAAGGCCTTGACACTAATCCTAACTCACGCCCTAACACTGTCCCTAGCTAAGGCCCTGACAGTATGCCTAACTCAGGCCCTCGTACGATTCCTAACAATGGCTCTGATGCTAGCCCAAACTAAGGCCCTGAAATTGGTCCTAAATAAGGCCTTGACACGAATCGTAACTCAGGCCCTAGCACTGTCCCTAACTAGGTCTCTGACAGTACACCTAACTCAGACCCTGACACTGTCCCTAAGCAAGGCCCTGACACTACTCCTAACTCAGTCCCTTACACTGTACCTAACAAAGTCACTGATGCTAGGCCTAACTCAGGCCCTGAAACGGTCTGTAACTAAGGCCCTGCTGCCATCAGTATGTAAAGTCCTGACATTATCCTGAGCTAATATCCTGACCTATGTCTTTCCAAGGTCCTGAAACTGTCCCAAAGTAAGCCCTGACGCTGTCCGTAAGTGAAGACCTGAGGCTGTCCCTAACTCAGGCCCTGAAGCTTTCCTTAACTGAAGCCTTGAAGCTGTGACTAACTCAGGCCCTGATCATGTATTTCACGAAGACCTTAATGCTGATCCAGCAAAGACGCTGATGCTGCTCCAAAGTCATGCCCTGACAGTGTGCCCAGCAAAGGGCCTGATGCTAGGCCTCACTCAGGCCCTGTCGCTCTCCCGAAGTCAGGCCCTGACACTGTCACTAACTAAGGCCCTGACTCTACTCCTAACTCAGTCCCGTAAAGTGTACCTAACAAAGGCTCTGATGCTAGTCGTAACTCAGGGCCTGACACTGTCTCTAACTAAGGGCTGCTGCCATCAATATCTAAAGTCCTGACATTATCCGGAGCTAATATCCTGACCCATGTCTTACCAAGGTCCTGAAACTGTCTCAAAGCAAGCCCTGACGCTGTCCCTAAGTGAGGCCCTGCAGCTTTCCCTAACTAACTCAGGCCTTGATGCTGTGACTAACTCAGACACTGATCATGTCTTTAACTAAGACCCTAAGGCTGATCCAACAGAGGCCGGGATGCTGCTCCTAAGTCATGCCCTGACAGTGTCCCCAGCTAAGGGTCTGACGCTAGGCCTCACTCAGACCCTATCGCTCTCCCTAAGTCAGGCTCTGATGCTGTCCCTACCTGAAGCCCTAACACTGGTTCTGAATAAGGCCCTGAGAGTCTCAGTAACAAAGGTCTTCACACTATCCTTAGGTCATTTCCTGACACTATCCCTACATGCTAAACTGACACTGTCACTAGCTAATGTCCTGCCTCTTATGCTGACTGAAGCCCTTAGGTTGTGCCTGCCTCAGGCACTGAATTTAGTCCCAAGACCGTGAAATTGTCCCGAACTAAGGCCTAGATGCTCGTCCTACATCTGGCCCTGACACTGTCCCTAACTAAGGCCCTAACACTATTGCTAACTGAGGACCTGACACTGGACCTATCAGGGGCCCGCTACTCCTAACTAACGCCTTGACACTGTCCCTTACTTAGGCCCTGCTACCATCAATATCTAAAGTCCTGACATTATCCTGAGCTAATATCCTAACTCATCTCTTACCAAGGTCCTGAAACTCTCCCTAAGGAAGCCCTGATGCTCTCCCTAAGTGAGGCCTTGAGGCTGTCCCTAACAGAGGCCCTGATAATATCTTTAACATAGCCCCTGAGGCTGATCCTACCGTGGCTCTTATGTTGCTCCTAAGTCATGCCCTGACACTGTCCCTAGCTAAGGCCCTGACGCTAGGCCTCACTCAGGCCCTGTCGCTCTCCCTAAGTCAGGCTCTGACGCTGTCCCTACCCGAAGCCCTGACACTCACTGGTCCTTAATTAGGCCCTGATGCTCTAAGTAACCAAGGTCTTGACACTATCCCTAGGTCATTTCCTGACACTCTCCCTAGATCTTAACCTAACCTTCTCTTTAGCTAATGTCGAGATTAGCTAAAGAGATTCTTTAGAACGAGATTCTTTCATCTTCTGAATATGGTTTTCTTAAAAACATAATTTTTATAGTGTTACTAACTTTAAACAAAATGTACTCAACTGCTGTGGAATAGTCCTTCATAGGAGCGTGCATGGTTCACTTCTGCATCTGCTTGTGGTGGTGTTCAAGTTGCTTTCAGCTGTAGATCCTCTTATGCTAGCTAAATCTGTGATTCTGTCCCTAAATGAGGCCCTGAATTTAGGTCCGAAGCCGTGAACCTGTCCCTAACTGAGGCCTGGAGGCGCGTCCTAACGCAAGTGCTGACACTGTCTCGAACTAAGGCCCTGACACTACACCTAACTCAGTCACTGACACTGTACCTAACAAAGGCTCTGATGCTAGTCCTAACTTAGGCCTGACACTGCCTCTAACTAAGGCCCTGCTGCCGTCAATATCTGAACACCTGACATTATCCTGAGCTAATATCCTGACCCATGTCTTACCAAGGTCCTGAAACTTTCCCAAAGTAAGCCCTGACGCTGTCCCTAAGTGAGACCTTGAGGCTGTCCCTAACAGAGGCCCTGATAATATCTTTAACGAAGACCCTAATGCTGATCCTACAGAGGCCTTTCTGCTGCTCCTAAGTCATGCCCTGATACTGTCCCTTACTCTGGCCCCAAAGATAGGCCTCACTTAGGCCCTGTTGCTGTACCTTAGTTAGGCTCTGACGCTGTCCGTACATCAAGCCCTGGCACTGGTCCTGATTAAGGCCCTCACGCTGCTGCTAACTAAGGCCCTGATGCTCTCAATGACTAAGGTCTTCTCTTTATCCCTTGGTCATTTCCTTTCACTATCTCTGGCCTGGAACCTGACTCTGTCCCGAGATAATCTCCTGCATCTTATGCTGACTGAAACCCTAATGCTCTCCCTAACTAAGGCCCTGACTACTCCTAACTAAGGCCATGACACTGTCTCTAACAAAGGCCCAGAATCTGTCCCTAATATAGGCCCTGCTGCCAGCAATAACTAAAATCCTGACACTCTCCTGAGATAATATCCTGACCCATTTCTAACCAAGGTCTTGACACTCTCCCTAAGAAAGCCCTGTCGCTGTCTTTAAGTGAAGACCTGAGGCTGTCCGTAACTCAGGCCCTGAAGCTTTCCCTAACTGAGGCCTTGACGTTGTGACTAACGAGGGCTCTGGTCATCTTTAACTAAGAGCCTCAAGCTGATCCAACAAAGGCACTGATGCTGCTCCTAAGTCACTCCCTGACAGTGTCCCCAGCTGAGGGCCTGACATTAGGCCTCACTCAGACCCTGTCGCTCTCCCTAAGTCAGGCCCTGATACTGTCCCTACCTGAAGCACTAACATTGGTTCTGAATAAGGCCCTGATATTCTCAGTAACAAAGGTCTTCACACTATCCTTAGGTCATTTCCTGACACGATTCCTAGCCTTCACCCTAACCCTGTCCCGAGCTACTATCCTACGTCTTATGCTAACTAAAGACCTTATGCTGTGCCTACCTCAGGCACTGAATTTAGTCCCAAGACCGCTAGACTGTCCCTCACTAAGCTCCATGACCTTATCGTCACAATGTTCCGTGACCACTGTCATCACAATGCTCCACGCCCTTATCATCACAATGCCCCATGACCCCTGTCATCACAATGCTCCATGACCCCTTCCATCACAATGCTCCGTGACCCCTTTCATCAAAATGCGCCATGACCATTGTCATCACAATGCTCCATGACCCCTGGCATCCCAAAGCTCCATGACCACTCTCATTGCAATGCTTCATGACCCTTGTCATCGCAATGCTACATACCATTGTCATCACAATGCTCCATACCCCATGTCATCACATTGGCCCATGACCCTTGTCTCACAATGTTCCATGCTCTTGTGATCACAATGCTCCATGCCCCCTGTCATCACAATGCTCCATGACCCCGGTCATCACAATGCTCCATTACCCTTGTCATCACAAAGCTCCAGGTCCCCTGTCATTCACAAGGCCAAATGACCCCTGTCATCACAATGCTTCATGGCCCTTGTCCTCACAATGCCCCATGACCCCTGTCATCAAATTGCTCCATGTCCCCGTTTATCACAATGCTCTAAATTACCCCTGTAATCACAGTGCTCCATAACCCTTTTCCTTACAATGCTCAATGCCCCTTTTCATCACAATGAGCCATGAAAACTTTCATCAGAATGCTCCATTACCCCTGTCTCATGTCCCCGTTCTTCACAATGCATCACAATTACCCCTGTAATCACAGTGCTCCATAACCCCTTTCATCACAGTGCTCCATGCCCCCTGTCATCACAATGCTCCATGAACCCTTTCATCACAATGCTCCATTAATCCTTTCATCGCACTGCTCTATGACTTTTGTCATCACAATGCTCCATGCCCTTCTCATCACAATGCTCCATGGCCTTTGTCATCACAATGCTCCATGTTCAATGTAATCACAGTGCTCCACGACCCCTGTCATCACAATGTTCCATGAGACATTTCATCACAAAGCTCCATGACGCTTGTCATCACAATGCTCCATGGCGCTGTGCATCACAATGCTCCATGACCACATTCAGCACAGTGGTCCATGACCCTTTTCATCACAATATTCCATGGCTCTTGCCATCACAATGCCCCATGGCGCTTGTCATCACAATGCTCCATGACCCCTTGTCATCACAATGCCCCATGGCCCCTTTCATCACAATGCTCCATGACCACTTTCATCACAATGCTCCATGTGCCCTGTTCATCACAATGCTCCATGACCCCTTTTCATCACAATGCTCCATGACCATTTTGATCACAAGGCTTCATGGCCTTATCATCACAGTGCTCCATGAACCCTTTCATCACAATGCTCCATGGCCCTTCTCATCACAATGCCCGATGACCACTTCCATCACAATGCTCCATGACCCTTTTCATCAAAATGCACCATGAACATTGTCATAACAAAGATCCATGACCACGTTCATCACAATGCTCCAGGACCCCTTTCCTTACAATGCTCCATGGCTCTTGTCATCACAAAGCTCCATGGCGCTTGTCATCACAAGGCTCCATGACCACTGGAATCACCATGATCCATGACCCCTTTGATAACAATTCTCCATTACCCCTTTCCTCAGAGTGATCCTTGGCACTTGTCATCACAATGCTCCATGATCCCTGTAATCACAATGATCCTTGACCCCTTTCATCACAATGTTCCATGGCCGCTTTCATCACAATGCTCCATAACCCCTGTCATCACAATGCCCCATGACCCATTTCCCCACAATGCTCCCTGAGCCATGTCATCACAATGCTACTTGTCTTTGTCAATACAATGCTCCATGTCCCCTGTAATCAGAGTCTTCCATGACCCCTTTCATCACAGCTCTCCTTAACACTTTTCTCACAATGCTCCATGCCATTGTCATCACAAAGTTTCATGCCCCCTGTCACCACAATGCTCCAAGCCCACTCTCAACACAATGCTCCATGAGACTTGTCTCACAAGGCTCCATGCCCTTTTCATCACAATGCTCCATTCCCCCTGTCATCACAATGCTCCATGCCCCCTTTCATTACAATGTTCCATGCCCCCTGTCATCACAAGGTTCCATGCCCTTATCATCACAATGCTCCATGACACCTGTCTTCGCAATGTTCCACGCACTTATCATCACAATACTCCTTGACCCTTGTCTAAAATGCTACATGGCGGTGACATCACAATGTTCCATGCACCCTGTCATTACAAGGCTCCATGACACTTGTCATCACAATGTTCCATGGCCCCTATCATTCAAAACGCCATATGACCACTTTCATCACAATGCTCCAAGACCCTTGTCATCACAATGCCCCATGAACCCTGTCATCACAATGCTCCAGGCCCCCTGTCATCACAATGAGCCATGACACCTTTCATCACAATGCTCCATAACCACTGTCATCACAATGATCCATGGCCCTTGTCATCACAATGCTCCCTGGTGCATGTCATCACAAAGATCCATGACCACTTTCAGCACAATGCTCCATGACCCCTTTCATCAAAATTCTCCATGACCATTGTCATCACAATGCTCCATGAGCCCTGTCATTACAAAGCTCCCTGACCCCTGTCATCACCATGATCCATGGCCCTTCTCATCACAGTGCTCCTTCGCTCTTGTCATAACAATGCTCCATGATCGCTGTCATCACAATGATCCATGATTCCTTTCATCACAATTCTCCTTTTCCCCTTTCATCACGATGATCCCTGGAGCTTGTCAAAACAATGCTCCTCGATTCCCTGTAATCACAATGATCCATGACCCCTTTCATGACAATGCTCCATTACCCCACTAATCACAATGATCCATGGTGATTGTCATCACAATGCTCCATGACCCTTGTCATCACAATGCTCCAGGTCGTTGTAATCACAATGTACCATGACACCTTTCACCACAAAGCTCCAAGATCCCTGTCATCACAATGCCCCATGACGCCTATCATCACAATGCTCCATGGCACTTGTCCTCACAATGCTCCATGACCCCTGTCATCACAATCCTCCATAGCGCTTTTCATCACAATCCTCCATGACCACTTGCATCACAATGCTCCATGACCATTTTCATCACAATGCTCCATGACCACTTTCATCACAATGCCCCATGAACTCTGTCATCACAATGCTCCATGGCCCTTGTCATCACAATTCTCCATGACCCTTGTCATCACAGTGCTCCATGGCGCTTGTCATCACAATGATCCAGAGCCTTAGTTCCTGAGTTGGGAGTAGTATCATTGCCTCAATTAGGGAAAATGTCAGTGACTGAGTTGGGAGTAGTGTGAGGGCCCTTGTTAGGGACACTGTCAGTGCCTGAGTTAGGTGTAGTGTCAGGGTTTTATTACATACACTGTCAGTGCCTGAGTTGGGAATAGTGTCAGGGCCTTAGTTATGGACTGTGTCATTGCCTGAGTTAGGAGTAGTGTCAGGGCCTTAGTTAGGAGTAGCATCAGTGCCTTCGTTAGGTATTGTATCAGCGCCTCAGTTAGGAATAGATTCAGGGCCTTATTTTGGGACAGTGTCAGTGCCTGAGTTAGGAGTTTTGTCAGCCTTAGTTAGGGACCTTTTCAGAGCCTGAGTTCGGAGTAATGTCAGGGCCTTCCTTAGGTATTGTATCAGTGCCTGAGTTAGGAATAGTGTCAAGGCCTTAGTTAGGGACATTGCCAGGGCATGATTTAGGAGGAGTGTTAGGGTGTGAGTTATGAACAGTGTCAGGGCCTTAGTTAGTGACAGTGTCAGTTCCTGAGTTAGGAGTAGAGTCAGGGCCTAAGTTAGGGACAGTGCCAGTGCTGAGTTCGTAGTAGTATCAGGGCCTTAGTTAGAGACAGTGTCAGGGCCTGAGTTAGGAGTAGTGTCAGAGGCTTTGTTAGGGACAGTGTCAGTGCCTGAGTTAAGAGTAACGTCACAGCTTTAGTTAGGGCCAGTGTCAGGGCCTTAGTTAAGACCAGTGTCAGGGCCTATGATAGGAATCAGATCAGGGCCTGTGTTACGAGTAGTGTCAGGGCCTATGATAGGAATCAGATCAGGGCCTGTGTTACGAGTAGTGTCAGGGCCTTAGTTAAGGACAGTGTCAGGGCCTGAGTCCTGACTTATTCCTAACTTTCCTCACTAAGGATTTTTGACACTACTGCTAATTCAGGTCCTGATAATATCCCTTACTAAGGCCCTGACCCTTTCCCTGGCTAAGGCCCTGAACTTCTCCTAAGTCAGGCCCTGATACTGTCCCTAACAATGGCCCTGACACTACACCTAACTTCGGCCCCGAAATGATACCTAACAAAGGCTCTGTTGCTAGTCCAAACTAAAGCCCTAAAATTGGTCTTAAATAAGGCCTTGACACTAATCCTAACTCAGGCCCTAACACTGTCCCTAGCTAAGGCCCTGACAGTACGCCTAACTCAGGCCCTCGTACGATTCCTAACAATGGCTCTGATGCTAGCCCAAACTAAGGCCCTGAAATTGGTCCTAAATAAGGCCTTGACACGAATCGTAACTCAGGCCCTAGCACTGTCCCTAACTAGGTCTCTGACAGTACACCTAACTCAGACCCTGACACTGTCCCTAAGCAAGGCCCTGACACTACTCCTAACTCAGTCCCTTACACTGTACCTAACAAAGTCACTGATGCTAGGCCTAACTCAGGCCCTGAAACGGTCTGTAACTAAGGCCCTGCTGCCATCAGTATGTAAAGTCCTGACATTATCCTGAGCTAATATCCTGACCTATGTCTTTCCAAGGTCCTGAAACTGTCCCAAAGTAAGCCCTGACGCTGTCCGTAAGTGAAGACCTGAGGCTGTCCCTAACTCAGGCCCTGAAGCTTTCCTTAACTGAAGCCTTGAAGCTGTGACTAACTCAGGCCCTGATCATGTATTTCACGAAGACCTTAATGCTGATCCAGCAAAGACGCTGATGCTGCTCCAAAGTCATGCCCTGACAGTGTGCCCAGCAAAGGGCCTGATGCTAGGCCTCACTCAGGCCCTGTCGCTCTCCCGAAGTCAGGCCCTGACACTGTCACTAACTAAGGCCCTGACACTACTCCTAACTCAGTCCCGTAAAGTGTACCTAACAAAGGCTCTGATGCTAGTCGTAACTCAGGGCCTGACACTGTCTCTAACTAAGGGCTGCTGCCATCAATATCTAAAGTCCTGATATTATCGGGAGCTAATATCCTGACCTATGTCTTACCAAGGTCCTGAAACTATCCCAAAGTAAGCCCTGACGCTGTCCCTAAGTGAGGCCCTGCAGCTTTCCCTAACTAACTCAGGCCTTGATGCTGTGACTAACTCAGACACTGATCATGTCTTTAACTAAGACCCTAAGGCTGATCCAACAGAGGCCGGGATGCTGCTCCTAAGTCATGCCCTGACAGTGTCCCCAGCTAAGGGTCTGACGCTAGGCCTCACTCAGACCCTATCGCTCTCCCTAAGTCAGGCTCTGATGCTGTCCCTACCTGAAGCCCTAACACTGGTTCTGAATAAGGCCCTGAGAGTCTCAGTAACAAAGGTCTTCACACTATCCTTAGGTCATTTCCTGACACTATCCCTACATGTTAAACTGACACTGTCACTAGCTAATGTCCTGCCTCTTATGCTAACTGAAGCCCTTAGGTTGTGCCTGCCTCAGGCACTGAATTTAGTCCCAAGACTGTGAAACTGTCCCGAACTAAGGCCTAGATGCTCGTCCTACATCTGGCCCTGACACTGTCCCTAACTAAGGCCCTAACACTATTGCTAACTGAGGACCTGACACTGGACCTATCAGGGGCCCGCTACTCCTAACTAACGCCTTGACACTGTCCCTTACTTAGGCCCTGCTACCATCAATATCTAAAGTCCTGACATTATCCTGAGCTAATATCCTAACTCATCTCTTACCAAGGTCCTGAAACTCTCCCTAAGGAAGCCCTGATGCTCTCCCTAAGTGAGGCCTTGAGGCTGTCCCTAACAGAGGCCCTGATAATATCTTTAACATAGCCCCTGAGGCTGATCCTACCGTGGCTCTTATGTTGCTCCTAAGTCATGCCCTGACACTGTCCCTAGCTAAGGCCCTGACGCTAGGCCTCACTCAGGCCCTGTCGCTCTCCCTAAGTCAGGCTCTGACGCTGTCCCTACCCGAAGCCCTGACACTCACTGGTCCTTAATTAGGCCCTGATGCTCTAAGTAACCAAGGTCTTGACACTATCCCTAGGTCATTTCCTGAAACTCTCCCTAGATCTTAACCTAACCTTCTCTTTAGCTAATGTCGAGATTAGCTAAAGAGATACTTTAGAACGAGATTCTTTCATCTTCTGAATATGGTTTTCTTAAAAACATAATTTTTATAGTGTTACTAACTTTAAACAAAATGTACTCAACTGCTGTGGAATAGTCCTTCATAGGAGCGTGCATGGTTCACTCCTGCATCTGCTTGTGGTGGTGTTCAAGTTGCTTTCAGCTGTAGATCCTCTTATGCTAGCTAAATCTGTGATTCTGTCCCTAAATGAGGCCCTGAATTTAGGTCCGAAGCCATGAACCTGTCCCTAACTGAGGCCTGGAGGCGCGTCCTAACGCAAGTGCTGACACTGTCTCGAACTAAGGCCCTGACACTACACCTAACTCAGTCACTGACACTGTACCTAACAAAGGCTCTGATGCTAGTCCGAACTTAGGCCTGACACTGCCTCTAACTAAGGCCCTGCTGCCGTCAATATCTGAACACCTGACATTATCCTGAGCTAATATCCTGACCCATGTCTTACCAAGGTCCTGAAACTTTCCCAAAGTAAGCCCTGACGCTGTCCCTAAGTGAGACCTTGAGGCTGTCCCTAACAGAGGCCCTGATAATATTTTAACGAAGACCCTAATGCTGATCCTACAGAGGCCTTTATGCTGCTCCTAAGTCATGCCCTGATACTGTCCCTTACTCAGGCCCCAAAGATAGGCCTCACTTAGGCCCTGTTGCTGTACCTTAGTTAGGCTCTGACGCTGTCCGTACATCAAGCCCTGGCACTGGTCCTGATTAAGGCCCTCACGCTGCTGCTAACTAAGGCCCTGATGCTCTCAATGACTAAGGTCTTCTCGTTATCCCTTGGTCATTTCCTTTCACTATCTCTAGCCTGGAACCTGACTCTGTCCCGAGATAATCTCCTGCATCTTATGCTGACTGAAACCCTAATGCTCTCCCTAACTAAGGCCCTGACTATTCCTAACTAAGGCCATGACACTGTCTCTAACAAAGGCCCAGAATCTGTCCCTAATATAGGCCCTGCTGCCAGCAATAACTAAAATCCTGACACTCTCCTGAGATAATATCCTGACCCATTTCTATCCAAGGTCTTGACACTCTCCCTAAGAAAGCCCTGTCGCTGTCTTTAAGTGAAGACCTGAGGCTGTCCGTAACTCAGGCCCTGAAGCTTTCCCTAACTGAGGCCTTGACGCTGTGACTAACTAGGGCTCTGGTCATCTTTAACTAAGAGCCTAAAGCTGATCCAACAAAGGCACTGATGCTGCTCCTAAGTCACTCCCTGACAGTGTCCCCAGCTGAGCGCCTGACATTAGGCCTCACTCAGACCCTGTCGCTCTCCCTAAGTCAGGCCCTGATACTGTCCCTACCTGAAGCACTAACATTGGTTCTGAATAAGGCCCTGATATTCTCAGTAACAAAGGTCTTCACACTATCCTTAGGTCATTTCCTGACACGATTCCTAGCCTTCACCCTAACCCTGTCCTGAGCTACTATCCTACGTCTTATGCTAACTAAAGACCTTATGCTGTGCCTACCTCAGGCACTGAATTTAGTCCCAAGACCGCTAGACTGTCCCTCACTAAGCTCCATGACCTTATCGTCACAATGTTCCGTGACCACTGTCATCACAATGCTCCACGCCCTTATCATCACAATGCCCCATGAACCCTGTCATCACAATGCTCCATGACCCCTTCCATCACGATGCTCCGTGACCCCTTTCATCAAAATGCGCCATGACCATTGTCATCACAATGCTCCATGACCCCTGGCATCCCAAAGCTCCATGACCACTCTCATTGCAATGCTTCATGACCCTTGTCATCGCAATGCTACATACCATTGTCATCACAATGCTCCATACCCCATGTCATCACATTGGCCCATGACCCTTGTCTCACAATGTTCCATGCTCTTGTGATCACAATGCTCCATGCCCCCTGTCATCACAATGCTCCATGACCCAGGTCATCACAATGCTCCATTACCCTTGTCATCACAAAGCTCCAGGTCCCCTGTCATTCACAAAGCCAAATGACCCCTGTCATCACAATGCTTCATGGCCCTTGTCCTCACAATGCCCCATGACCCCTGTCATCAAATTGCTCCATGTCCCCGTTTATCACAATGTTCTAAATTACCCCTGTAATCACAGTGCTCCATAACCCTTTTCCTTACAATGCTCAATGCCCCTTTTCATCACAATGAGCCATGAAAACTTTCATCAGAATGCTCCATTACCCCTGTCTCATGTCCCCGTTCTTCACAATGCATCACAATTACCCCTGTAATCACAGTGCTCCATAACCCCTTTCATCACAGTGCTCCATGCCCCCTGTCATCACAATGCTCCATGAACCCTTTCATCACAATGCTCCATTAATCCTTTCATCGCACTGCTCTATGACTTTTGTCATCACAGTGCTCCATGCCCTTCTCATCACAATGCTCCATGGCCTTTATCATCACAATGCTCCATGTTCAATGTAATCACAGTGCTCCACGACCCCTGTCATCACAATGTTCCATGAGACATTTCATCACAAAGCTCCATGACGCTTGTCATCACAATGCTCCATGGCGCTGTGCATCACAATGCTCCATGACCACATTCAGCACAGTGGTCCATGACCCTTTTCATCACAATATTCCATGGCTCTTGCCATCACAATGCCCCATGGCGTTTGTCATCACAATGCTCCATGACCCCTTGTCATCACAATGCCCCATGGTCCCTTTCATCACAATGCTCCATGACCACTTTCATCACAATGCTCCATGTGCCCTGTTCATCACAATGCTCCATGACCCCTTTTCATCACAATGCTCCATGACCATTTTGATCACAAGGCTTCATGCCCTTATCATCACAGTGCTCCATGAACCCTTTCATCACAATGCTCCATGGCCCTTCTCATCACAATGCCCGATGACCACTTCCATCACAATGCTCCATGACCCTTTTCATCAAAATGCACCATGAACATTGTCATAACAAAGCTCCATGACCACGTTCATCACAATGCTCCAGGACCCCTTTCCTTACAATGCTCCATGGCTCTTGTCATCACAAAGCTCCATGGCGCTTGTCATCACAAGGCTCCATGACCACTGTAATCACCATGATCCATGACCCCTTTGATAACAATTCTCCATTACCCCTTTCCTCACAGTGATCCTTGGCACTTGTCATCAAAATGCTCCATGATCCCTGTAATCACAATGATCCTTGACCCCTTTCATCACAATGTTCCATGGTCGCTTTCATCACAATGCTCCATAACCCCTGTCATCACAATGCCCCATGACCCATTTCCCCACAATGCTCCCTGAGCCATGTCATCACAATGGTACTTGTCTTTGTCAATACAATGCTCCATGTCCCCTGTAATCAGAGTCTTCCATGACCCCTTTCATCACAGCTCTCCTTAACACTTTTCTCACAATGCTCCATGCCATTGTCATCACAAAGTTTCATGCCCCCTGTCACCACAATGCTCCAAGCCCACTCTCAACACAATGCTCCATGAGACTTGTCTCACAAGGCTCCATGCCCTTTTCATCACAATGCTCCATTCCCCCTGTCATCACAATGCTCCATGCCCCCTTTCATTACAATGTTCCATGCCCCCTGTCATCACAAGGTTCCATGCCCTTATCATCACAATGCTCCATGACACCTGTCTTCGCAATGTTCCACGCACTTATCATCACAATACTCCTTGACCCTTGTCTAAAATGCTACATGGCGGTGACATCACAATGTTCCATGCACCCTGTCATTACAAGGCTCCATGACACTTGTCATCACAATGTTCCATGGCCCCTATCATTCAAAACGCCATATGAACACTTTCATCACAATGCTCCAAGACCCTTGTCATCACAATGCCCCATGAACCCTGTCATCACAATGCTCCAGGCCCCCTGTCATCACAATGAGCCATGACACCTTTCATCACAATGCTCCATAACCACTGTCATCACAATGATCCATGGCCCTTGTCATCACAATGCTCCCTGGTGCATGTCATCACAAAGATCCATGACCACTTTCAGCACAATGCTCCATGACCCCTTTCATCAAAATTCTCCATGACCATTGTCATCACAATGCTCCATGAGCCCTGTCATTACAAAGCTCCCTGACCCCTGTCATCACCATGATCCATGGCCCTTCTCATCACAGTGCTCCTTCGCTCTTGTCATAACAATGCTCCATGATCGCTGTCATCACAATGATCCATGATTCCTTTCATCACAATTCTCCTTTTCCCCTTTCATCACGATGATCCCTGGAGCTTGTCAAAACAATGCTCCTCGATTCCCTGTAATCACAATGATCCATGACCCCTTTCATGACAATGCTCCATTACCCCACTAATCACAATGATCCATGGTGATTGTCATCACAATGCTCCATGACCCTTGTCATCACAATGCTCCAGGTCGTTGTAATCACAATGTACCCTGACACCTTTCACCACAAAGCTCCAAGATCCCTGTCATCACAATGCCCCATGACGCCTATCATCACAATGCTCCATGGCACTTGTCCTCACAATGCTCCATGACCCCTGTCATCACAATCCTCCATAGCGCTTTTCATCACAATCCTCCATGACCACTTGCATCACAATGCTCCATGACCATTTTCATCACTATGCTCCATGACCACTTTCATCACAATGCCCCATGAACTCTGTCATCACAATGCTCCATGGCCCTTGTCATCACAATTCTCCATGACCCTTGTCATCACAGTGCTCCATGGCGCTTGTCATCACAATGATCCAGAGCCTTAATTCCTGAGTTGGGAGTAGTATCATTGCCTCAATTAGGGAAAATGTCAGTGACTGAGTTGGGAGTAGTGTGAGGGCCCTTGTTAGGGACACTGTCAGTGCCTGAGTTAGGTGTAGTGTCAGGGTTTTATTACATACACTGTCAGTGCCTGAGTTGGGAATAGTGTCAGGGCCTTAGTTATGGACTGTGTCATTGACTGAGTTAGGAGTAGTGTCAGGGCCTTAGTTAGGAGTAGCATCAGTGCCTTCGTTAGGTATTGTATCAGCGCCTCAGTTAGGAATAGATTCAGGGCCTTATTTTGGGACAGTGTCAGTGCCTGAGTTAGGAGTTTAGTCAGCCTTAGTTAGGGACCTTTTCAGGGCCTGAGTTCGGAGTAATGTCAGGGCCTTCCTTAGGTATTGTATCAGTGCCTGAGTTAGGAATAGTGTCAAGGCCTTAGTTAGGGACATTGCCAGGGCATGATTTAGGAGGAGTGTTAGGGTGTGAGTTATGAACAGTGTCAGGGCCTTAGTTAGTGACAGTGTCAGTTCCTGAGTTAGGAGTAGAGTCAGGGCCTAAGTTAGGGACAGTGCCAGTGCTGAGTTCGTAGTAGTATCAGGGCCTTAGTTAGACACAGTGTCAGGGCCTGAGTTAGGAGTAGTGTCAGAGGCTTTGTTAGGGACAGTGTCAGTGCCTGAGTTAAGAGTAACGTCACAGCTTTAGTTAGGGCCAGTGTCAGGGCCTTAGTTAAGACCAGTGTCAGGGCCTATGATAGGAATCAGATCAGGGCCTGTGTTACGAGTAGTGTCAGGGCCTATGATAGGAATCAGATCAGGGCCTGTGTTACGAGTAGTGTCAGGGCCTTAGTTAAGGACAGTGTCAGGGCCTGAGTCCTGACTTATTCCTAACTTTCCTCACTAAGGATTTTTGACACTACTGCTAATTCAGGTCCTGATAATATCCCTTACTAAGGCCCTGACCCTTTCCCTGGCTAATGCCCTGAACTTCTCCTAAGTCAGGCCCTGATACTGTCCCTAACAATGGCCCTGACACTACACCTAACTTCGGCCCCGAAATGATACCTAACAAAGGCTCTGTTGCTAGTCCAAACTAAAGCCCTAAAATTGGTCTTAAATAAGGCCTTGACACTAATCCTAACTCAGGCCCTAACACTGTCCCTAGCTAAGGCCCTGACAGTACGCCTAACTCAGGCCCTCGTACGATTCCTAACAATGGCTCTGATGCTAGCCCAAACTAAGGCCCTGAAACTGGTCCTAAATAAGGCCTTGACACGAATCGTAACTCAGGCCCTAGCACTGTCCCTAACTAGGTCTCTGACAGTACACCTAACTCAGACCCTGACACTGTCCCTAAGCAAGGCCCTGACACTACTCCTAACTCAGTCCCTTACACTGTACCTAACAAAGTCACTGATGCTAGGCCTAACTCAGGCCCTGAAACGGTCTGTAACTAAGGCCCTGCTGCCATCAGTATGTAAAGTCCTGACATTATCCTGAGCTAATATCCTGACCTATGTCTTTCCAAGGTCCTGAAACTGTCCCAAAGTAAGCCCTGACGCTGTCCGTAAGTGAAGACCTGAGGCTGTCCCTAACTCAGGCCCTGAAGCTTTCCTTAACTGAAGCCTTGAAGCTGTGACTAACTCAGGCCCTGATCATGTATTTCACGAAGACCTTAATGCTGATCCAGCAAAGACGCTGATGCTGCTCCAAAGTCATGCCCTGACAGTGTGCCCAGCAAAGGGCCTGATGCTAGGCCTCACTCAGGCCCTGTCGCTCTCCCGAAGTCAGGCCCTGACACTGTCACTAACTAAGGCCCTGACACTACTCCTAACTCAGTCCCGTAAAGTGTACCTAACAAAGGCTCTGATGCTAGTCGTAACTCAGGGCCTGACACTGTCTCTAACTAAGGGCTGCTGCCATCAATATCTAAAGTCCTGACATTATCCGGAGCTAATATCCTGACCCATGTCTTACCAAGGTCCTGAAACTCTCCCAAAGTAAGCCCTGACGCTGTCCCTAAGTGAGGCCCTGCAGCTTGCCCTAACTAACTCAGGCCTTGATGCTGTGACTAACTCAGACACTGATCATGTCTTTAACTAAGACCCTAAGGCTGATCCAACAGAGGCCGGGATGCTGCTCCTAAGTCATGCCCTGACAGTGTCCACAGCTAAGGGTCTGACGCTAGGCCTCACTCAGACCCTATCGCTCTCCCTAAGTCAGGCTCTGATGCTGTCCCTACCTGAAGCCCTAACACTGGCTCTGAATAAGGCCCTGAGAGTCTCAGTAACAAAGGTCTTCACACTATCCTTAGGTCATTTCCTGACACTATCCCTACATGTTAAACTGACACTGTCACTAGCTAATGTCCTGCCTCTTATGCTAACTGAAGCCCTTAGGTTGTGCCTGCCTCAGGCACTGAATTTAGTCCCAAGACTGTGAAACTGTCCCGAACTAAGCCTAGATGCTCGTCCTACATCTGGCCCCGACACTGTCCCTAACTAAGGCCCTAACACTATTGCTAACTGAGGACTTGACACTGGACCTATCAGGGGCCCGCTACTCCTAACTAACGCCTTGACACTGTCCCTTACTTAGGCCCTGCTACCATCAATATCTAAAGTCCTGACATTATCCTGAGCTAATATCCTAACTCATCTCTTACCAAGGTCCTGAAACTCTCCCTAAGGAAGCCCTGATGCTCTCCCTAAGTGAGGCCTTGAGGCTGTCCCTAACAGAGGCCCTGATAATATCTTTAACATAGCCCCTGAGGCTGATCCTACCGTGGCTCTTATGTTGCTCCTAAGTCATGCCCTGACACTGTCCCTAGCTAAGTCCCTGACGCTGGGCCTCACTCAGGCCCTGTCGCTCTCCCTAAGTCAGGCTCTGACGCTGTCCCTACCCGAAGCCCTGACACTCACTGGTCCTTAATTAGGCCCTGATGCTCTAAGTAACCAAGGTCTTGACACTATCCCTAGGTCATTTCCTGACACTCTCCCTAGATCTTAACCTAACCTTCTCTTTAGCTAATGTCGAGATTAGCTAAAGAGATACTTTAGAACGAGATTCTTTCATCTTCTGAATATGGTTTTCTTAAAAACATAATTTTTATAGTGTTACTAACTTTAAACAAAATGTACTCAACTGCTGTGGAATAGTCCTTCATAGGAGCGTGCATGGTTCACTTCTGCATCTGCTTGTGGTGGTGTTCAAGTTGCTTTCAGCTGTAGATCCTCTTATGCTAGCTAAATCTGTGATTCTGTCCCTAAATGAGGCCCTGAATTTAGGTCCGAAGCCGTGAACCTGTCCCTAACTGAGGCCTGGAGGCGCGTCCTAACGCAAGTGCTGACACTGTCTCGAACTAAGGCCCTGACACTACACCTAACTCAGTCACTGACACTGTACCTAACAAAGGCTCTGATGCTAGTCCTAACTTAGGCCTGACACTGCCTCTAACTAAGGCCCTGCTGCCGTCAATATCTGAACACCTGACATTATCCTGAGCTAATATCCTGACCCATGTCTTACCAAGGTCCTGAAACTTTCCCAAAGTAAGCCCTGACGCTGTCCCTAAGTGAGACCTTGAGGCTGTCCCTAACAGAGGCCCTGATAATATCTTTAATGAAGACCCTAATGCTGATCCTACAGAGGCCTTTATGCTGCTCCTAAGTCATGCCCTGATACTGTCCCTTACTCTGGCCCCAAAGATAGGCCTCACTTAGGCCCTGTTGCTGTACCTTAGTTAGGCTCTGACGCTGTCCGTACATCAAGCCCTGGCACTGGTCCTGATTAAGGCCCTCACGCTGCTGCTAACTAAGGCCCTGATGCTCTCAATGACTAAGGTCTTCTCGTTATCCCTTGGTCATTTCCTTTCACTATCTCTAGCCTGGAACCTGACTCTGTCCCGAGATAATCTCCTGCATCTTATGCTGACTGAAACCCTAATGCTCTCCCTAACTAAGGCCCTGACTACTCCTAACTAAGGCCATGACACTGTCTCTAACAAAGGCCCAGAATCTGTCCCTAATATAGGCCCTGCTGCCAGCAATAACTAAAATCCTGACACTCTCCTGAGATAATATCCTGACCCATTTCTAACCAAGGTCTTGACACTCTCCCTAAGAAAGCCCTGTCGCTGTCTTTAAGTGAAGACCTGAGGCTGTCCGTAACTCAGGCCCTGAAGCTTTCCCTAACTGAGGCCTTGACGCTGTGACTAACTAGGGCTCTGGTCATCTTTAACTAAGAGCCTAAAGCTGATCCAACAAAGGCACTGATGCTGCTCCTAAGTCACTCCCTGACAGTGTCCCCAGCTGAGGGCCTGACATTAGGCCTCACTCAGACCCTGTCGCTCTCCCTAAGTCAGGCCCTGATACTGTCCCTACCTGAAGCACTAACATTGGTTCTGAATAAGGCCCTGATATTCTCAGTAACAAAGGTCTTCACACTATCCTTAGGTCATTTCCTGACACGATTCCTAGCCTTCACCCTAACCCTGTCCCGAGCTACTATCCTACGTCTTATGCTAACTAAAGACCTTATGCTGTGCCTACCTCAGGCACTGAATTTAGTCCCAAGACCGCTAGACTGTCCCTCACTAAGCTCCATGACCTTATCGTCACAATGTTCCGTGACCACTGTCATCACAATGCTCCACGCCCTTATCATCACAATGCTCCATGACCCCGGTCATCACAATGCTCCATTACCCTTGTCATCACAAAGCTCCAGGTCCCCTGTCATTCACAAAGCCAAATGACCCCTGTCATCACAATGCTTCATGGCCCTTGTCCTCACAATGCCCCATGACCCCTGTCATCAAATTGCTCCATGTCCCCGTTTATCACAATGCTCTAAATTACCCCTGTAATCACAGTGCTCCATAACCCTTTTCCTTACAATGCTCAATGCCCCTTTTCATCACAGTGAGCCATGAAAACTTTCATCAGAATGCTCCATTACCCCTGTCTCATGTCCCCGTTCTTCACAATGCATCACAATTACCCCTGTAATCACAGTGCTCCATAACCCCTTTCATCACAGTGCTCCATGCCCCCTGTCATCACAATGCTCCATGAACCCTTTCATCACAATGCTCCATTAATCCTTTCATCGCACTGCTCTATGACTTTTGTCATCACAATGCTCCATGCCCTTCTCATCACAATGCTCCATGGCCTTTGTCATCACAATGCTCCATGTTCAATGTAATCACAGTGCTCCACGACCCCTGTCATCACAATGTTCCATGAGACATTTCATCACAAAGCTCCATGACGCTTGTCATCACAATGCTCCATGGCGCTGTGCATCACAATGCTCCATGACCACATTCAGCACAGTGGTCCATGACCCTTTTCATCACAATATTCCATGGCTCTTGCCATCACAATGCCCCATGGCGCTTGTCATCACAATGCTCCATGACCCCTTGTCATCACAATGCCCCATGGCCCCTTTCATCACAATGCTCCATGACCACTTTCATCACAATGCTCCATGTGCCCTGTTCATCACAATGCTCCATGACCCCTTTTCATCACAATGCTCCATGACCATTTTGATCACAAGGCTTCATGCCCTTATCATCACAGTGCTCCATGAACCCTTTCATCACAATGCTCCATGGCCCTTCTCATCACAATGCCCGATGACCACTTCCATCACAATGCTCCATGACTCTTTTCATCAAAATGCGCCATGAACATTGTCATAACAAAGATCCATGACCACGTTCATCACAATGCTCCAGGACCCCTTTCCTTACAATGCTCCATGGCTCTTGTCATCACAAAGCTCCATGGCGCTTGTCATCACAAGGCTCCATGACCACTGGAATCACCATGATCCATGACCCCTTTGATAACAATTCTCCATTACCCCTTTCCTCAGAGTGATCCTTGGCACTTGTCATCACAATGCTCCATGATCCCTGTAATCACAATGATCCTTGACCCCTTTCATCACAATGTTCCATGGCCGCTTTCATCACAATGCTCCATAACCCCTGTCATCACAATGCCCCATGACCCATTTCCCCACAATGCTCCCTGAGCCATGTCATCACAATGCTACTTGTCTTTGTCAATACAATGCTCCATGTCCCCTGTAATCAGAGTCTTCCATGACCCCTTTCATCACAGCTCTCCTTAACACTTTTCTCACAATGCTCCATGCCATTGTCATCACAAAGTTTCATGCCCCCTGTCACCACAATGCTCCAAGCCCACTCTCAACACAATGCTCCATGAGACTTGTCTCACAAGGCTCCATGCCCTTTTCATCACAATGCTCCATTCCCCCTGTCATCACAATGCTCCATGCCCCCTTTCATTACAATGTTCCATGCCCCCTGTCATCACAAGGTTCCATGCCCTTATCATCACAATGCTCCATGACACCTGTCTTCGCAATGTTCCACGCACTTATCATCACAATACTCCTTGACCCTTGTCTAAAATGCTACATGGTGGTGACATCACAATGTTCCATGCACCCTGTCATTACAAGGCTCCATGACACTTGTCATCACAATGTTCCATGGCAGCTATCATTCAAAATGCCATATGACCACTTTCATCACAATGCTCCAAGGCCCTTGTCATCACAATGCCCCATGAACCCTGTCATCATAATGCTCCAGGCCCCCTGTCATCACAATGAGCCATGACACCTTTCATCACAATGCTCCATAACCACTGTCATCACAATGATCCATGGCCCTTGTCATCACAATGCTCCCTGGTGCATGTCATCACAAAGATCCATGACCACTTTCAGCACAATGCTCCATGACCCCTTTCATCAAAATTCTCCATGACCATTGTCATCACAATGCTCCATGAGCCCTGTCATTACAATGCTCCCTGACCCCTGTCATCACCATGATCCATGGCCCTTCTCATCACAGTGCTCCTTCGCTCTTGTCATAACAATGCTCCATGATCGCTGTCATCACAATGATCCATGATTCCTTTCATCACAATTCTCCTTTTCCCCTTTCATCACGATGATCCCTGGAGCTTGTCAAAACAATGCTCCTCGATTCCCTGTAATCACAATGATCCATGACCCCTTTCATGACAATGCTCCATTACCCCACTAATCACAATGATCCATGGTGATTGTCATCACAATGCTCCATGACCCTTGTCATCACTATGCTCCAGGTCGTTGTAATCACAATGTACCATGACACCTTTCACCACAAAGCTCCAAGATCCCTGTCATCACAATGCCCCATGACGCCTATCATCACAATGCTCCATGGCACTTGTCCTCACAATGCTCCATGACCCCTGTCATCACAATCCTCCATAGCGCTTTTCATCACAATCCTCCATGACCACTTGCATCACAATGCTCCATGACCATTTTCATCACAATGCTCCATGACCACTTTCATCACAATGCCCCATGAACTCTGTCATCACAATGCTCCATGGCCCTTGTCATCACAATTCTCCATGACCCTTGTCATCACAGTGCTCCATGGCGCTTGTCATCACAATGATCCAGAGCCTTAGTTCCTGAGTTGGGAGTAGTATCATTGCCTCAATTAGGGAAAATGTCAGTGACTGAGTTGGGAGTAGTGTGAGGGCCCTTGTTAGGGACACTGTCAGTGCCTGAGTTCGGTGTAGTGTCAGGGTTTTATTACATACACTGTCAGTGCCTGAGTTGGGAATAGTGTCAGGGCCTTAGTTATGGACTGTGTCATTGCCTGAGTTAGGAGTAGTGTCAGGGCCTTAGTTAGGAGTAGCATCAGTGCCTTCGTTAGGTATTGTATCAGCGCCTCAGTTAGGAATAGATTCAGGGCCTTATTTTGGGACAGTGTCAGTGCCTGAGTTAGGAGTTTTGTCAGCCTTAGTTAGGGACCTTTTCAGAGCCTGAGTTCGGAGTAATGTCAGGGCCTTCCTTAGGTATTGTATCAGTGCCTGAGTTAGGAATAGTGTCAAGGCCTTAGTTAGGGACATTGCCAGGGCATGATTTAGGAGGAGTGTTAGGGTGTGAGTTATGAACAGTGTCAGGGCCTTAGTTAGTGACAGTGTCAGTTCCTGAGTTAGGAGTAGAGTCAGGGCCTAAGTTAGGGACAGTGCCAGTGCTGAGTTCGTAGTAGTATCAGGGCCTTAGTTAGAGACAGTGTCAGGGCCTGAGTTAGGAGTAGTGTCAGAGGCTTTGTTAGGGACAGTGTCAGTGCCTGAGTTAAGAGTAACGTCACAGCTTTAGTTAGGGCCAGTGTCAGGGCCTTAGTTAAGACCAGTGTCAGGGCCTATGATAGGAATCAGATCAGGGCCTGTGTTACGAGTAGTGTCAGGGCCTATGATAGGAATCAGATCAGGGCCTGTGTTACGAGTAGTGTCAGGGCCTTAGTTAAGGACAGTGTCAGGGCCTGAGTCCTGACTTATTCCTAACTTTCCTCACTAAGGATTTTTGACACTACTGCTAATTCAGGTCCTGATAATATCCCTTACTAAGGCCCTGACCCTTTCCCTGGCTAAGGCCCTGAACTTCTCGTAAGTCAGGCCCTGATACTGTCCCTAACAATGGCCCTGACACTACACCTAACTTCGGTCCCGAAATGATACCTAACAAAGGCTCTGTTGCTAGTCCAAACTAAAGCCCTAAAATTGGTCTTAAATAAGGCCTTGACACTAATCCTAACTCAGGCCCTAACACTGTCCCTAGCTAAGGCCCTGACAGTACGCCTAACTCAGGCCCTCGTACGATTCCTAACAATGGCTCTGATGCTAGCCCAAACTAAGGCCCTGAAATTGGTCCTAAATAAGGCCTTGACACGAATCGTAACTCAGGCCCTAGCACTGTCCCTAACTAGGTCTCTGACAGTACACCTAACTCAGACCCTGACACTGTCCCTAAGCAAGGCCCTGACACTACTCCTAACTCAGTCCCTTACACTGTACCTAACAAAGTCACTGTTGCTAGGCCTAACTCAGGCCCTGAAAGTGTCTGTAACTAAGGCCCTGCTGCCATCAGTATGTAAAGTCCTGACATTATCCTGAGAAAATATCCTGTCCTATGTCTTTCCAAGGTCCTGAAACTGTCCCAAAGTAAGCCCTGACGCTGTCCGTAAGTGAAGACCTGAGGCTGTCCCTAACTCAGGCCCTGAAGCTTTCCTTAACTGAAGCCTTGAAGCTGTGACTAACTCAGGCCCTGATCATGTATTTCACGAAGACCTTAATGCTGATCCAGCAAAGACGCTGATGCTGCTCCAAAGTCATGCCCTGACAGTGTGCCCAGCAAAGGGCCTGATGCTAGGCCTCACTCAGGCCCTGTCGCTCTCCCGAAGTCAGGCCCTGACACTGTCACTAAGTAAGGCCCTGACTCTACTCCTAACTCAGTCCCGTAAAGTGTGCCTAACAAAGGCTCTGATGCTAGTCGTAACTCAGGGCCTGACACTGTCTCTAACTAAGGGCTGCTGCCATCAATATCTAAAGTCCTGACATTATCCGGAGCTAATATCCTGACCCATGTCTTACCAAGGTCCTGAAACTCTCCCAAAGTAAGCCCTGACGCTGTCCCTAAGGGAGGCCCTGCAGCTTTCCCTAACTAACTCAGGCCTTGATGCTGTGACTAACTCAGACACTGATCATGTCTTTAACTAAGACCCTAAGGCTGATCCAACAGAGGCCGGGATGCTGCTCCTAAGTCATGCCCTGACAGTGTCCCCAGCTAAGGGTCTGACGCTAGGCCTCACTCAGACCCTATCGCTCTCCCTAAGTCAGGCTCTGATGCTGTCCCTACCTGAAGCCCTAACACTGGTTCTGAATAAGGCCCTGAGAGTCTCAGTAACAAAGGTCTTCACACTATCCTTAGGTCATTTCCTGACACTATCCCTACATGTTAAACTGACACTGTCACTAGCTAATGTCCTGCCTCTTATGCTAACTGAAGCCCTTAGGTTGTGCCTGCCTCAGGCACTGAATTTAGTCCCAAGACTGTGAAACTGTCCCGAACTAAGGCCTAGATGCTCGTCCTACATCTGGCCCTGACACTGTCCCTAACTAAGGCCCTAACACTATTGCTAACTGAGGACCTGACACTGGACCTATCAGGGGCCCGCTACTCCTAACTAACGCCTTGACACTGTCCCTTACTTAGGCCCTGCTACCATCAATATCTAAAGTCCTGACATTATCCTGAGCTAATATCCTAACTCATCTCTTACCAAGGTCCTGAAACTCTCCCTAAGGAAGCCCTGATGCTCTCCCTAAGTGAGGCCTTGAGGCTGTCCCTAACAGAGGCCCTGATAATATCTTTAACATAGCCCCTGAGGCTGATCCTACCGTGGCTCTTATGTTGCTCCTAAGTCATGCCCTGACACTGTCCCTAGCTAAGGCCCTGACGCTGGGCCTCACTCAGGCCCTGTCGCTCTCCCTAAGTCAGGCTCTGACGCTGTCCCTACCCGAAGCCCTGACACTCACTGGTCCTTAATTAGGCCCTGATGCTCTAAGTAACCAAGGTCTTGACACTATCCCTAGGTCATTTCCTGACACTCTCCCTAGATCTTAACCTAACCTTCTCTTTAGCTAATGTCGAGATTAGCTAAAGAGATACTTTAGAACGAGATTCTTTCATCTTCTGAATATGGTTTTCTTAAAAACATAATTTTTATAGTGTTACTAACTTTAAACAAAATGTACTCAACTGCTGTGGAATAGTCCTTCATAGGAGCGTGCATGGTTCACTTCTGCATCTGCTTGTGGTGGTGTTCAAGTTGCTTTCAGCTGTAGATCCTCTTATGCTAGCTAAATCTGTGATTCTGTCCCTAAATGAGGCCCTGAATTTAGGTCCGAAGCCGTGAACCTGTCCCTAACTGAGGCCTGGAGGCGCGTCCTAACGCAAGTGCTGACACTGTCTCGAACTAAGGCCCTGACACTACACCTAACTCAGTCACTGACACTGTACCTAACAAAGGCTCTGATGCTAGTCCTAACTTAGGCCTGACACTGCCTCTAACTAAGGCCCTGCTGCCGTCAATATCTGAACACCTGACATTATCCTGAGCTAATATCCTGACCCATGTCTTACCAAGGTCCTGAAACTTTCCCAAAGTAAGCCCTGACGCTGTCCCTAAGTGAGACCTTGAGGCTGTCCCTAACAGAGGCCCTGATAATATCTTTAATGAAGACCCTAATGCTGATCCTACAGAGGCCTTTATGCTGCTCCTAAGTCATGCCCTGATACTGTCCCTTACTCTGGCCCCAAAGATAGGCCTCACTTAGGCCCTGTTGCTGTACCTTAGTTAGGCTCTGACGCTGTCCGTACATCAAGCCCTGGCACTGGTCCTGATTAAGGCCCTCACGCTGCTGCTAACTAAGGCCCTGATGCTCTCAATGACTAAGGTCTTCTCGTTATCCCTTGGTCATTTCCTTTCACTATCTCTAGCCTGGAACCTGACTCTGTCCCGAGATAATCTCCTGCATCTTATGCTGACTGAAACCCTAATGCTCTCCCTAACTAAGGCCCTGACTACTCCTAACTAAGGCCATGACACTGTCTCTAACAAAGGCCCAGAATCTGTCCCTAATATAGGCCCTGCTGCCAGCAATAACTAAAATCCTGACACTCTCCTGAGATAATATCCTGACCCATTTCTAACCAAGGTCTTGACACTCTCCCTAAGAAAGCCCTGTCGCTGTCTTTAAGTGAAGACCTGAGGCTGTCCGTAACTCAGGCCCTGAAGCTTTCCCTAACTGAGGCCTTGACGCTGTGACTAACTAGGGCTCTGGTCATCTTTAACTAAGAGCCTAAAGCTGATCCAACAAAGGCACTGATGCTGCTCCTAAGTCACTCCCTGACAGTGTCCCCAGCTGAGGGCCTGACATTAGGCCTCACTCAGACCCTGTCGCTCTCCCTAAGTCAGGCCCTGATACTGTCCCTACCTGAAGCACTAACATTGGTTCTGAATAAGGCCCTGATATTCTCAGTAACAAAGGTCTTCACACTATCCTTAGGTCATTTCCTGACACGATTCCTAGCCTTCACCCTAACCCTGTCCCGAGCTACTATCCTACGTCTTATGCTAACTAAAGACCTTATGCTGTGCCTACCTCAGGCACTGAATTTAGTCCCAAGACCGCTAGACTGTCCCTCACTAAGCTCCATGACCTTATCGTCACAATGTTCCGTGACCACTGTCATCACAATGCTCCACGCCCTTATCATCACAATGCTCCATGACCCCGGTCATCACAATGCTCCATTACCCTTGTCATCACAAAGCTCCAGGTCCCCTGTCATTCACAAAGCCAAATGACCCCTGTCATCACAATGCTTCATGGCCCTTGTCCTCACAATGCCCCATGACCCCTGTCATCAAATTGCTCCATGTCCCCGTTTATCACAATGCTCTAAATTACCCCTGTAATCACAGTGCTCCATAACCCTTTTCCTTACAATGCTCAATGCCCCTTTTCATCACAGTGAGCCATGAAAACTTTCATCAGAATGCTCCATTACCCCTGTCTCATGTCCCCGTTCTTCACAATGCATCACAATTACCCCTGTAATCACAGTGCTCCATAACCCCTTTCATCACAGTGCTCCATGCCCCCTGTCATCACAATGCTCCATGAACCCTTTCATCACAATGCTCCATTAATCCTTTCATCGCACTGCTCTATGACTTTTGTCATCACAATGCTCCATGCCCTTCTCATCACAATGCTCCATGGCCTTTGTCATCACAATGCTCCATGTTCAATGTAATCACAGTGCTCCACGACCCCTGTCATCACAATGTTCCATGAGACATTTCATCACAAAGCTCCATGACGCTTGTCATCACAATGCTCCATGGCGCTGTGCATCACAATGCTCCATGACCACATTCAGCACAGTGGTCCATGACCCTTTTCATCACAATATTCCATGGCTCTTGCCATCACAATGCCCCATGGCGCTTGTCATCACAATGCTCCATGACCCCTTGTCATCACAATGCCCCATGGCCCCTTTCATCACAATGCTCCATGACCACTTTCATCACAATGCTCCATGTGCCCTGTTCATCACAATGCTCCATGACCCCTTTTCATCACAATGCTCCATGACCATTTTGATCACAAGGCTTCATGGCCTTATCATCACAGTGCTCCATGAACCCTTTCATCACAATGCTCCATGGCCCTTCTCATCACAATGCCCGATGACCACTTCCATCACAATGCTCCATGACCCTTTTCATCAAAATGCGCCATGAACATTGTCATAACAAAGATCCATGACCACGTTCATCACAATGCTCCAGGACCCCTTTCCTTACAATGCTCCATGGCTCTTGTCATCACAAAGCTCCATGGCGCTTGTCATCACAAGGCTCCATGACCACTGGAATCACCATGATCCATGACCCCTTTGATAACAATTCTCCATTACCCCTTTCCTCAGAGTGATCCTTGGCACTTGTCATCACAATGCTCCATGATCCCTGTAATCACAATGATCCTTGACCCCTTTCATCACAATGTTCCATGGCCGCTTTCATCACAATGCTCCATAACCCCTGTCATCACAATGCCCCATGACCCATTTCCCCACAATGCTCCCTGAGCCATGTCATCACAATGCTACTTGTCTTGGTCAATACAATGCTCCATGTCCCCTGTAATCAGAGTCTTCCATGACCCCTTTCATCACAGCTCTCCTTAACACTTTTCTCACAATGCTCCATGCCATTGTCATCACAAAGTTTCATGCCCCCTGTCACCACAATGCTCCAAGCCCACTCTCAACACAATGCTCCATGAGACTTGTCTCACAAGGCTCCATGCCCTTTTCATCACAATGCTCCATTCCCCCTGTCATCACAATGCTCCATGCCCCCTTTCATTACAATGTTCCATGCCCCCTGTCATCACAAGGTTCCATGCCCTTATCATCACAATGCTCCATGACACCTGTCTTCGCAATGTTCCACGCACTTATCATCACAATACTCCTTGACCCTTGTCTAAAATGCTACATGGTGGTGACATCACAATGTTCCATGCACCCTGTCATTACAAGGCTCCATGACACTTGTCATCACAATGTTCCATGGCAGCTATCATTCAAAATGCCATATGACCACTTTCATCACAATGCTCCAAGGCCCTTGTCATCACAATGCCCCATGAACCCTGTCATCATAATGCTCCAGGCCCCCTGTCATCACAATGAGCCATGACACCTTTCATCACAATGCTCCATAACCACTGTCATCACAATGATCCATGGCCCTTGTCATCACAATGCTCCCTGGTGCATGTCATCACAAAGATCCATGACCACTTTCAGCACAATGCTCCATGACCCCTTTCATCAAAATTCTCCATGACCATTGTCATCACAATGCTCCATGAGCCCTGTCATTACAATGCTCCCTGACCCCTGTCATCACCATGATCCATGGCCCTTCTCATCACAGTGCTCCTTCGCTCTTGTCATAACAATGCTCCATGATCGCTGTCATCACAATGATCCATGATTCCTTTCATCACAATTCTCCTTTTCCCCTTTCATCACGATGATCCCTGGAGCTTGTCAAAACAATGCTCCTCGATTCCCTGTAATCACAATGATCCATGACCCCTTTCATGACAATGCTCCATTACCCCACTAATCACAATGATCCATGGTGATTGTCATCACAATGCTCCATGACCCTTGTCATCACTATGCTCCAGGTCGTTGTAATCACAATGTACCATGACACCTTTCACCACAAAGCTCCAAGATCCCTGTCATCACAATGCCCCATGACGCCTATCATCACAATGCTCCATGGCACTTGTCCTCACAATGCTCCATGACCCCTGTCATCACAATCCTCCATAGCGCTTTTCATCACAATCCTCCATGACCACTTGCATCACAATGCTCCATGACCATTTTCATCACAATGCTCCATGACCACTTTCATCACAATGCCCCATGAACTCTGTCATCACAATGCTCCATGGCCCTTGTCATCACAATTCTCCATGACCCTTGTCATCACAGTGCTCCATGGCGCTTGTCATCACAATGATCCAGAGCCTTAGTTCCTGAGTTGGGAGTAGTATCATTGCCTCAATTAGGGAAAATGTCAGTGACTGAGTTGGGAGTAGTGTGAGGGCCCTTGTTAGGGACACTGTCAGTGCCTGAGTTCGGTGTAGTGTCAGGGTTTTATTACATACACTGTCAGTGCCTGAGTTGGGAATAGTGTCAGGGCCTTAGTTATGGACTGTGTCATTGCCTGAGTTAGGAGTAGTGTCAGGGCCTTAGTTAGGAGTAGCATCAGTGCCTTCGTTAGGTATTGTATCAGCGCCTCAGTTAGGAATAGATTCAGGGCCTTATTTTGGGACAGTGTCAGTGCCTGAGTTAGGAGTTTTGTCAGCCTTAGTTAGGGACCTTTTCAGAGCCTGAGTTCGGAGTAATGTCAGGGCCTTCCTTAGGTATTGTATCAGTGCCTGAGTTAGGAATAGTGTCAAGGCCTTAGTTAGGGACATTGCCAGGGCATGATTTAGGAGGAGTGTTAGGGTGTGAGTTATGAACAGTGTCAGGGCCTTAGTTAGTGACAGTGTCAGTTCCTGAGTTAGGAGTAGAGTCAGGGCCTAAGTTAGGGACAGTGCCAGTGCTGAGTTCGTAGTAGTATCAGGGCCTTAGTTAGAGACAGTGTCAGGGCCTGAGTTAGGAGTAGTGTCAGAGGCTTTGTTAGGGACAGTGTCAGTGCCTGAGTTAAGAGTAACGTCACAGCTTTAGTTAGGGCCAGTGTCAGGGCCTTAGTTAAGACCAGTGTCAGGGCCTATGATAGGAATCAGATCAGGGCCTGTGTTACGAGTAGTGTCAGGGCCTATGATAGGAATCAGATCAGGGCCTGTGTTACGAGTAGTGTCAGGGCCTTAGTTAAGGACAGTGTCAGGGCCTGAGTCCTGACTTATTCCTAACTTTCCTCACTAAGGATTTTTGACACTACTGCTAATTCAGGTCCTGATAATATCCCTTACTAAGGCCCTGACCCTTTCCCTGGCTAAGGCCCTGAACTTCTCGTAAGTCAGGCCCTGATACTGTCCCTAACAATGGCCCTGACACTACACCTAACTTCGGTCCCGAAATGATACCTAACAAAGGCTCTGTTGCTAGTCCAAACTAAAGCCCTAAAATTGGTCTTAAATAAGGCCTTGACACTAATCCTAACTCAGGCCCTAACACTGTCCCTAGCTAAGGCCCTGACAGTACGCCTAACTCAGGCCCTCGTACGATTCCTAACAATGGCTCTGATGCTAGCCCAAACTAAGGCCCTGAAATTGGTCCTAAATAAGGCCTTGACACGAATCGTAACTCAGGCCCTAGCACTGTCCCTAACTAGGTCTCTGACAGTACACCTAACTCAGACCCTGACACTGTCCCTAAGCAAGGCCCTGACACTACTCCTAACTCAGTCCCTTACACTGTACCTAACAAAGTCACTGTTGCTAGGCCTAACTCAGGCCCTGAAAGTGTCTGTAACTAAGGCCCTGCTGCCATCAGTATGTAAAGTCCTGACATTATCCTGAGAAAATATCCTGTCCTATGTCTTTCCAAGGTCCTGAAACTGTCCCAAAGTAAGCCCTGACGCTGTCCGTAAGTGAAGACCTGAGGCTGTCCCTAACTCAGGCCCTGAAGCTTTCCTTAACTGAAGCCTTGAAGCTGTGACTAACTCAGGCCCTGATCATGTATTTCACGAAGACCTTAATGCTGATCCAGCAAAGACGCTGATGCTGCTCCAAAGTCATGCCCTGACAGTGTGCCCAGCAAAGGGCCTGATGCTAGGCCTCACTCAGGCCCTGTCGCTCTCCCGAAGTCAGGCCCTGACACTGTCACTAAGTAAGGCCCTGACTCTACTCCTAACTCAGTCCCGTAAAGTGTGCCTAACAAAGGCTCTGATGCTAGTCGTAACTCAGGGCCTGACACTGTCTCTAACTAAGGGCTGCTGCCATCAATATCTAAAGTCCTGACATTATCCGGAGCTAATATCCTGACCCATGTCTTACCAAGGTCCTGAAACTCTCCCAAAGTAAGCCCTGACGCTGTCCCTAAGGGAGGCCCTGCAGCTTTCCCTAACTAACTCAGGCCTTGATGCTGTGACTAACTCAGACACTGATCATGTCTTTAACTAAGACCCTAAGGCTGATCCAACAGAGGCCGGGATGCTGCTCCTAAGTCATGCCCTGACAGTGTCCCCAGCTAAGGGTCTGACGCTAGGCCTCACTCAGACCCTATCGCTCTCCCTAAGTCAGGCTCTGATGCTGTCCCTACCTGAAGCCCTAACACTGGTTCTGAATAAGGCCCTGAGAGTCTCAGTAACAAAGGTCTTCACACTATCCTTAGGTCATTTCCTGACACTATCCCTACATGTTAAACTGACACTGTCACTAGCTAATGTCCTGCCTCTTATGCTAACTGAAGCCCTTAGGTTGTGCCTGCCTCAGGCACTGAATTTAGTCCCAAGACTGTGAAACTGTCCCGAACTAAGGCCTAGATGCTCGTCCTACATCTGGCCCTGACACTGTCCCTAACTAAGGCCCTAACACTATTGCTAACTGAGGACCTGACACTGGACCTATCAGGGGCCCGCTACTCCTAACTAACGCCTTGACACTGTCCCTTACTTAGGCCCTGCTACCATCAATATCTAAAGTCCTGACATTATCCTGAGCTAATATCCTAACTCATCTCTTACCAAGGTCCTGAAACTCTCCCTAAGGAAGCCCTGATGCTCTCCCTAAGTGAGGCCTTGAGGCTGTCCCTAACAGAGGCCCTGATAATATCTTTAACATAGCCCCTGAGGCTGATCCTACCGTGGCTCTTATGTTGCTCCTAAGTCATGCCCTGACACTGTCCCTAGCTAAGGCCCTGACGCTGGGCCTCACTCAGGCCCTGTCGCTCTCCCTAAGTCAGGCTCTGACGCTGTCCCTACCCGAAGCCCTGACACTCACTGGTCCTTAATTAGGCCCTGATGCTCTAAGTAACCAAGGTCTTGACACTATCCCTAGGTCATTTCCTGACACTCTCCCTAGATCTTAACCTAACCTTCTCTTTAGCTAATGTCGAGATTAGCTAAAGAGATACTTTAGAACGAGATTCTTTCATCTTCTGAATATGGTTTTCTTAAAAACATAATTTTTATAGTGTTACTAACTTTAAACAAAATGTACTCAACTGCTGTGGAATAGTCCTTCATAGGAGCGTGCATGGTTCACTTCTGCATCTGCTTGTGGTGGTGTTCAAGTTGCT